>NW_017253262.1:0-301526 GCF_001299255.1 Cyphellophora attinorum | reverse complement strand
CACCACCCCCTTCCCCTCCCCATCCCTCCCTCTCACACCTCCCTCCCCACGACCCCCGGCCTAATCCGCACCCTCACGAACTGGGGCGTCTTCGACCTCCCGCGCCCGCGCACCGCCCACCAGGCCCAGCACTTTCAGGGCCACTACTTCATCCTGCAATTCGACTCTTCGGTGTCTGTCACACACGAAATAAAGCGGAATTTGAGGCTGGATCCACGGATGTTGAGATTCAGCATTGTGAAGATGAACGATAATCACTTGGGGAGGAAGAAGAAGGGGGGTGTTTGGGTGAAAGGGGTGGAGAGTGGTGGGGGTGTGTCAAGTGGGGAGGCGAAGGAGGGGAGTTTGGTGTGGAAGGAGGGGGATGTTTATGAGAGGATGAGTAGTGGTGGGGGTGGTGGGTATGGGGGTGCGGGTGGCGATCGGAGTGGGATGGGGGGGATGTTGGGGCGGTATGGGTATTGAGCGGGCGCGGAGGATGCGCTGTAAGAGAGTCTGGGTGCAGAATGGCAAGAAGAGGCGGTATGCTACTGCGCGGAGGTGATGAAAGGCGTTGTACGGAGCAGTGCAAAAATCAGCAAAGCTTCACGCCAGACCTGGAGGTACGACGCAGCTATGCTGTGGTCAAGGCCAACCTGCTAGACAATAGCAGGCGCCCAGTACACGGGCCACGGGTTTGGATGAGATGCGGCGAGTTGCCCTCGGACGGACTCACACACGCACCTCCTGCCTTACCTTTCTGATCCTAGCCTTGCCGGAGCAGCAATTGAGGCCAGGAAGCGGGAAGGAAGTTGGCCGGCGGCGTATGACAGGGATTCGAGCTTGAGCCTTGACGAAGGGTTGTATGGGCCAGCGCACCAGGGAGCGCCGTGCTCGACCCAAATTCTGCGACACTGCAACAAGGCCGTCAAGAGCGAGGCAATCGGCCGTCGCGGACTTGCTGGTCATACGATTCAGAAGGGCATACAACCCAGAACCGATAGACGAGGGAGAGCCTTGAGTCACGTACAATGTATAAATACTGTATCAAGAGCGGACGGGCGCTACGAGAACTGGCTGAGAGGTACTGTCAGTGTCACATTCACGCAAAAGAGGAAAGATCATAACGACTTCTGACTCTTCTTGTTCCTGCATAGATCTTGGGTATCTCAATATTCGGTCATTGCGTCGTCGTACTAGGGCATGTTCCATTCTCCCTGGCCGCAGGCTCCGACTGCCTTGCGTATTGTCGCACTTCCCTACGCTTTCTATTGTCGGTTTCTGCCTGATCCTGCCTCCTGTTGGCTGTGTTTCCATCTGCCCTGCTTTCCAGATCGCGTGGGCCTGAAGAGGCTTCTGTACCCACAGCCACTCGGCAGCATTTGCTATCGATCGATGTCGAGAATATGCCCATCTGTATTCACGTTGCCCAGATGTTCTCTCTACCGCCACCACCACCGTTGTGATCGGACACTTCTCTGGCCCTCATGTTGAAGAAGTCCATTTCGCCGCGACTTCCATTTGTTCCACGCTTGTGCGTATTCATGGGCCCGTCGTCATCGTCGTCATCGCCGTCGGAGACCTCGGCCGCCTCCGCAGCGCTGCCACCCTTCGTCCGCACACTCAGGCCCGTGCTCTCCTCCACCAAAGGTTTGGGTGTGCCCGGCCCCACCATGGGCGTCTCCGTCCCTCCGCCAGGCGCTTTGCTCACAAGCCCCTTTGATTTGGCGAAGCTTCAGTGCGCACACCCTCCCCCTCCACGCCATCAACCCAATTCTCATCTCGCACAGGCCTTACGTCCACCGTCTGGTTACTCACCGTCACAATCGTGTTGGTGGGCACACTCAACCAATTATGCCGCTCGAAAGTCAGTGGCTCGGAGGCAATGAGCACAACATCGGAGGCTTTATCGCGTCGCTCCATGCGAAACTGGCCTGGTTGCGGGCCCTGGACCCACGCGGTGCCGGAGGAGTAGTAGAGCGAGGCGGCGGCGTCGGTTGGGGAGGATACGTAGCGGGTGACGATGACGGAGTGGCCGTCTGTGAGGGCGAAGTTTAGGAGGGAGCGGGTCTCCAGGTCGGACGGCGCAGGGGGAGGTTTGAGGCCGTCTGGATGGAGGTGGGTCGTTGACTTGGGGGCTTGATCTGGTCCAGCTCGTCGGTTGCGGTCTTCACAAAAGCGTTGATCTTGGCGATGGTCTCCTTCATGGCTTTGCGGAGGAGTTGGGGTGGAAAGCCGCCTTCTGGGTGGGAGGAGGGGTCGACGCCTAGTGATTCGAGTGTGTCGAGAAATAAGGCGAATGCCCATTCTGAATCAGTGCCGCCCTTTACGCTGAGGAACCATCGATTTCTGATCGAGGTTGCTAGGGGTCGCTTCACGGCCTTCCAAGCGCCGATATTGCCGTTGTGCATCCACATGAGAGTCTCATGCTGGAAGGGGTGACAGTTGTCATCTGCTAACGATCCTTCTGTAGTAGCTCGGACGTGGGCAAAGAAGAGCTTTGAGGATGTTTTGGGAGCCAGTCGTTCTAGATTGGTGCAGTTCCACGCGGGGATGGCTGAAGTGAATATGCATGGGTCGGGGCCAAGTGATGGATCTGTGTACCAGCCGATGCCGAAGCCATCTCCATTGACTGGACGGCGGGAGTCGAGTCGTAGTCTGGAGTCGTAGGATTGTGTTAGGATGGAGTGTGAGGGCTCGATGACCAACTTGGAGAGGATGATGGGTGAGGAGCCGCAGTATACCAGGAACCGGCACATTTTGGTCCCCTTAGGATGGTGGATTCAGGTTTGTTGAGCAATCTAGGTAGAGAAGCTAGCTTCTGATCTATGTAAGCCAGTTGTAGATCAGACTGAGCGGCCCGCCGCTTGCTTTTGTTTCAGAAATGACGGGAGAGTTCTGGTATGTTTCCGCTGTGTTCGGAGCTTTTGGCAAGTGTTGAGTCAGACTTGGCCGGGCAAGGTACTCAAGCGTCTGCGCGGAACGGCGTTGAGATCCAACTTGTTGTCGTCAAACGCCTGAAAACGCCAAACGATGTCCAGAAAGAAGAAAGAGAACAGATATAGGTTCGCGGAATATAGTAATAATAATCAGAACACACCGCCTGGTCATAAAGGGCCAGGCATGTCGTTGAAGGGGAGGTGAGGCAGCGCTCGTGCTAGGCTTGGCAAATGACGGCATCTCTCTGGCATTCGAATGGCCCATCAATCAACATCCGTGCCACCATTGACTCATTCGGTCGGCTACAGACATCTGTTGCAGCGCACTCTTCATACAACTCTCATGACGTGACGACTGCAATAGATCAATGAATGGGCGCCTCCTATCCGCCCGCCTTGCGCCGTCGCTGCGTCAGGCAACGCGACAACTTCACACCACCACCCATGTATCGCCGATAACAACCACCCGCTCCGGCGGCATACTTCGCCCCTCACAGACACTACGAGTCCGTCGAAGATGGCCCTCCGGTGCCAACGCTATTCACAATGTGCCAGCGGTGCGGTCAATATCGTTCGTGCGCATCCTGCCACGGCTGGCGATGAAGATGGCGCGGCTGCCTGCGCTTTTCGCTACGAGTATAATAGGCGGCGTTGCTTATGTTCAATATCAGGCGACGCAGGCTGGCAATGCGGCGATGGATGCAGCGAAGCGGGGATGGGACAGTGCGACCACCGCTGGCGGCTCGTTGTTCTCGGGTGGGAAGGATGTGCTGGAGCAAATTGGCACTGGCTGGAGGCGGACGAAAGAGCAGGTCGAGATACCGGAATGGATGCGGGAGATGCTTGAGACCAAGACAGCCTCAGACGATGGCGGACCTGGCGGCGAGGGCGGAGGCGGTGGCAAGAAGGAAGCGGCTGCCGCTGCAGCGGCGACTGGAGCAGCGTTTGGCGTGGAAACAACAGACGACGAGCGGAGCCGATCAGAGATTGTAAGAGACGACCAGATGATGCTGCTCACCAAGAAGATGATCGAGATCCGGACACTGCTCAACACTATTGGTCAATCTGACGCTTTGACTCTGCCATCGATTGTGGTCATCGGCTCACAGTCCAGTGGAAAGAGCTCGGTGTTGGAAGCCATTGTCGGCCACGAATTCCTGCCAAAGGGCTCTAACATGGTCACTCGGCGGCCAATAGAATTGACGCTGGTCAATACTCCAGATGCGAAGGCAGAATATGGCGAGTTTCCAGCCTTGAAATTGGGCAAGATCACCGACTTCAGCCAGATTCAGCGGACGTTGACAGATCTCAACCTTGCTGTCCCTGCTGAGCAGTGCGTTACGGATGATCCTATACAACTCTCTATCTACAGTCCCAATGTGCCGGACCTGTCTTTGATCGACCTGCCGGGCTACATTCAGGTCGTTGGGAAAGACCAGCCCCTGGAACTGAAGCAGAAAATCTCGGACCTATGCGACAAATACATCCAACCACCGAATGTCATCCTCGCCATTTCAGCAGCTGATGTTGATCTGGCTAATTCAACAGCTCTCAGAGCAAGCAGACGAGTCGACCCGAGAGGCGAGCGAACAATCGGTGTCATCACCAAAATGGACCTCGTCGACCCCGAGCGCGGAGTCGACATCCTCACAGATCGCAAATACCCCTTGCGACTCGGCTACGTCGGCGTAGTGTGCAAAATACCACAACAAACACTCTTCAACCGCGGCACAAACGTCACCACCGCCATTGTCAAGAACGAGAACGCCTACTTCACGTCCCACCCGATCCAATTCGGCTCAGAATCAGACCTGCAAGTCGGCACACCCAAACTCCGCAAAAAGCTCATGACGACCCTTGAGCAAGTCATGGCCGCGAGCCTAGCCGGTACGCGCGACGCCATCGTCCAAGAGCTCGAAGAAGCCAGCTACGAGTTCAAAGTCCAATACAACGAGCGTGCCTTGTCCCCCGAATCCTACCTCGCCGAATCCCTCGACGCCTTCAAACACAACTTCAAAGCCTTCCAGGAAGGCTTCGGCCGGCCCGAGGTCCGCCAAATGCTGAAACAAGTCCTCGACCAGAAAGTCCTCGACCTCCTGGCGAAACGCTACTGGAACAAGCCCATCGAAGACCTCGCACCGCCCCAAATCGAGCCCGAATCCCTCGAACAGCTCTCCAAAGCCACCGAGGGTAACATATACTGGACGCGCAAGCTCGATGCCAGCACCTCCGAACTCACCAAGCTTGGCATCGGACGTCTCGCGACCATGGCGGTAGCAACCCAACTACAAGACCAGGTAAACCAGCTGATCGACGCGTCCACCTTCGCCTCCCATCCGTTTGCGCAGAAAGCGATTCGCGACGCGAGTGGCACGATCCTGAATGATAGGTTCTACTCGACCTCCGACCAGGTGGAGAATTGCATCAAGCCGTATAAATTCGAGATCGAGGTCGATGATCATGAGTGGGCTAAGGGCCGGCAGAATATCCATGCTGTGCTGCGAGAAGAGCTCAAGGCTTGTGAGGCTGCGCGGAAACAATTAGAGGACGCTGTTGGAAAACGAAAGCTCAAGGACGTCACCGCCTTCATAGAGCGAGTGCGCAAAGGCGAGGTTGTGCTCGGCGGTGATACTAGTGCTGGTGCGGGTGGGTTTTCGGTTGAGTTGTTGGAGCGTGGTGAGTTGCACAACCCCATCCTGTCCCCCATATCCCTTTTCCTTTCTTGGCTCTATCTCAAGGGCCCGTGTCCTTCAAACAACATGCTAATATCCATCCCCTCTTCTCCAGGCCGCCAAGCAACGTTCCTCTCCCAACGCGCCTCCCTCCTCCAACTCCGCCTCCTCGCCATCAAATCCAAAACCTGCGCCACCAAATCGAACAAATACGCCTGTCCCGAAATCTTCCTCGATGTCGTCGCAGACAAACTCACCTCTACCGCTGTCCTCTTCCTCAACGTCGAGTTACTGAGCGAATTTTACTACAATTTCCCGAGAGAGCTGGATTTGAGGCTGGGGAAGGGGTTGAGTGTGGATGAAGTGGAGAGGTTTGCGGGGGAGGATGGGAAGGTGAGGCGGCATTTGGAGGTGGTGAGGCGGAAGGAGGGGTTGGAGATGGTGTTGCGGAAGATCGAGGGGTTGAGGGAGATGGAAGGGAGGGTTAGGAAGGAGCATGGCGTAGGAGTCGATGCTACGAAGAGCGGAGGGAGGGGAAAGGGGTGGAGCCTGTTCTGATGAAGTCGGATGCGGCAGAATGAGCAGAGGATTGAAGTTTGAGTATAGGGGGCCAAGCGGAAGAGGTGAGGTCGGTCTGGAAGTATTCCTTCGAGCGCCTTGACATTGACCTTGGTTCCACTTTGCAGCGGCAGAAGTGTTGTCAGCTTGTGTACCTGAGCCCCAAATCCTGCTGATTGGAGTCAGGGTTCCTATTGTGTTTCATTTTGGCGAGTAACAGATATTTAGATACCCACTCCTTCGCTCTTGGATTCTTCGTCCTCTGGAAGCTTCAGCTTTTCATTTATGTCTCGCATCATCTTGGTGTTGGCGGCTAGCTGCTCAGTTATGTCTCGCATCGTCTCCGTGTTGGCGGCCAGCTGCTCAGTTATGTCTCGCATCGTCTCGGTGTTGGCGGCCAACTGCTCCCTCACAGTGTCCAGCTGCTCCGCGATTTCTTTCGTGGTGCTCTCGAGTTTTTGCGTGATGTCGTACTCAAAATCTGCGAGGCTTTGCTTGAAATTCTGTGAGAATTGATTGAAGAGCTGCTCAAGCTGCTTGTCGATGGCGAGGCCGGCTTCGGAGGGATTACTCTGGGGGCGGTCAAATTAACTGACTCTTTGACCCTGGGGTGGTTAGGGACGTCTGGCCATGAGGCAAGACATACGTACCATGATCTCGTAGGCCGCGTTGAGCTCCTTGAACTTGGCGGTCGCCCATTCACGATTCTGCGGATTCTTGTCTGGGTGGAGTTGCAGGGAGAGCTTCTTGTATGCATTCTTGACCTGCTCCGTGGTTGCATGTCTGTCAACACCCAAAATTTCATGAGGTGAGGCCGATCGTAGCGACTTGTTCATGGCGATTACTGGAGTATCTGGAGAGGTGGCACGTCGGCCTGAGATCAAATAAGAAGGGAATGGATATGTATGCTGGAGCCTACCTGAATTCCACGTGGCGATGAGAGTGCTAGAAAGGGTTGTCGAAGTCCAGCTGAGTCCCACGCGGCAACACTCCCACATGGGACTACGCATATATTCGTGAATTTGAAGTAGATGTATACCCTTGGCGAGGTATATGGCTGGAATACGTAAGTATTGCCATGTCGTCCGCTCAGAGGGGAAGGGGACGATCTGCGTCTATGAAAGAGCGCGCCTCGCCTGCAAAAGGCAGTCCGAATGAGGCAGAACACCTCAGCGCCTGAGTCTCTGCCGCGACTGCGACGCGATTTCCGCTGTCCATCGTCGCCAAGCCCTTCTCAACTTCAACACGACTTCACTACTATCTGACCCGGCCTTGACTCCTCACTTGCTTGCTTCCCTATCGGTTTCACCCCAGCAACCACCCTTAATATATCAAAACCTTCAGAATTTCGCTCACAACTACCTCGAAAAGAAGGGTAGCTCTGACCAAAATTCAATCCAAAAATGTCGAGAATAACTCGGAGGTCCCACGACTGTGATCCAGATCGTGGACCTGACAATATCCAGATAGTGTTACCTTGCAACTACCTCGAAAAGAAGGGTAGCTCTGCCTAAAAATCAATCCAAAAAACGTCGAGAACAACTCGGGGGCCCACGAGTACTCGGAGGCACCACGATCTGTGATCACAGATCGTGGGCCTTGCCTTATTGCTTTTTTGGAAGTTGCTAACAATGAAGTCGAGGTGTTCGTGGGAGGTGAAGCCTGATCAATGATGGCTATGTGTTTGTGTTGACGGCGTGATTCAGACCCAAGACTATTTGTGGTTGTTGACTCGGCTACAGACCGTGCGAGACTGCGTCGTCGCCAAGACCATCGGCGGCGTCGTTGTCAAGTGAACTGCATAGCTGGCAGAAGCCACGCTCGTTGGGAAGACCTACCAGTTGCCACTCTGCCCAGTCCGATGGCACGACTAAAGTCCACGAGGTAGCTATATGTCGATTTGCTGCGTGTCACAAAGCCGTGCAATAGCCTGGTCTTCGCACCATCGTATTTAGTCGTTATCCCGTGAGGCAACATATCGTAGTCGCTGCGGACGTGGCACCAATGACGCCGTCTCGATCATTACTGCCTGTGATGGTGTCTGCCTCGTCGAACGACAGTGTCCTTACCTGCCGGGAGACGGGATCCCCGTCCTGGCAGCTCCAAATGAGGCAGTCGACCCTAAATTGTTGTTCTTGCCAGCAACGCAACAACAATGACGATATGCATGAGCAGATCCGGCGGCGTGTCCACTGGCTGAGTGCATGAAAGGGAGGCCAAGAATGCAACAGCTGTAGCGACGGCCCGTGTTGTTGATGTTCAGGTGCGCTAACAAAGCTCTCCTCAGGCAGCAAATTAAAAAATCATGAATCGATCCTGGAGAACAATCCTGAAGTTCAGGGCCAAGACCTCGCTTTCGTTCCGCGCGTAGTCGCACTCATGCATGAGTACCTTCTTGACATATTGTGGCACGCATGTCAGTGGCTCAGCCGTCTAAGAGGCGTCAGTGCATGGGCATGAAAAAGGAAAGGACGCAAGGGACAACAGAGCAACAATCAACCAATGGCCAAGAATCCAATGCACGCAGTCGAAGCAAGCCACACACCTCGTGCACGAAGAAATGCTGCACGCTGCAGCCAAGGTGGCTCGACTGCTGCAGGTCGTGGTAATTGAGTTTGCGCACAACGAAAAGGTTGTTCTTTCTCTGCCTTACCTTCCACCAGGAATCCCGTGAGAAGCCGGGCATGCATCATGTCGCATCCTCCTCGTGCTGCTGAGCCACGATGTGATGTGGAAGCCAGCCAACGTCGTCGGTTGTGTGGCACAAGTCTGTTAGGTAATTTTTCTTGCTACGCGGCAAGCTCCAGGGCGTGCTGGTGAGCTGGCCCTGAGGCGAGGAAGAGAGATCATAGAGCATGGGGGCATGATGTTGTTTTGGCGGTCAAAAGTGTGAGCCTCCGAAGAAAGCCAATCCAACATCGCGCAGACTGGTTCCTGATGATGCTGGTGAGGGGGAGGTGTTGCGCTCTGGCGTCGAAGCACTTGATTCGTCGAGGTGTTCCAGCTACTGTTCGATCTTGTCGAGAACGTGAAGCTTTTGATTCGTGCAAAGGTGTCTTCCGACAGAGTTTTGGTGTCAGGTGGGCTCCGACCGGCTGGCTGATGGGGAAAGTTTTTCTTGGTTATTAACCTTGCATTGCGTAGCCGAGAGGTTACGGTAAAGTTGGTTCCTACTGGGCAGTTGTGGCAGTCCCAGATACATCAAGGCAAGGTGTGATGATCATGAATGCTTCCCCAGGCGACCTTGCATGATTGCATTTCCGATCGTGCTGCAGATGCTGCGAAGCTTGCCATCAAGTTATGAATTGTTTGATACAGCAATTGCCGACTGGTCCAACAACCACAAAGCACGGGGCCTGAGACGGACTGTGTCCACCAGTGTCGTAGGTCAAGTATCGAAAATCGAATCGCTCCTTTGCCGGGTGTGTCGCTACGATGAGGCGCGGCCACCATCAAAGATTATTCTCCGTAGTGGTCGTGACTTGAAGCCGTCAAGCCATCAGGGGGTGATTGGGCGAGATTGAAAATTCACTCGGTTGCTAGCATGACCTAGTGCATCAGGCGAGTACGATATCAGTCAACCCCCGCGTGCATGCGAAAACGAGACATCGATTTCGATTGCGGTGATCCCGTGTTGAATTTTCCCTCCCTGCAAACCAAAATCTGACGCGCGTGAGGTGACAAGGCGCAGTACAGCAGTCGTTATGGGAACGCAGCTGCTTCAAGACGAGTACGTACGTGCACAGCTGGCGTGCAGCCAGAAGGTGACGGAGCTACACGTTAACACGTTGCTGGTGGGATTATTGTCTCTCCCCAAAACCCAAGTCACATAGGCGGATGAGTATTTATGTGGAGTACAATCGAAGACCCAGTCTGGACCCGAGCAGGGATCTGGTGGAACAGGTGGATCCTGACTTTCCAGATGATGAGGATCCCTGTCCTGCAAGTTCAACATTCATCAAGGCGTTGGCTCGGCTGCTCGACCAAAAGTCTCGTGGCGATGACATTAGTACCATGACGAAAGCTGTGTGACGAGTTGCCATCATTGACGCAGTCTGCATTGACCGTGACTACTCACGCCACAAGCAACATCGTGGCGTGCCGGTCTGCAACAGTCACGGTGGCCTGCACGGCAGATGCGTAATGAACTAAGGTCGCCATGACCTTCTGGCTTACATTTAGTCTTGGCTGTGGCAGTGGTGGATTTGTGGGAAGCGAGACGGCGGGAAGCTGCAACGAGAAAGGATGATCCGAAGTGATCGTTAAGTGCTTTCCAATTCCAATCATCCAAACCCAATTCGGGACGGCTGGGCAACGATCTCAGCCAGGGTTGGTTTCGGTTGCATCGGAGCCGTAAAGTCTTCGAGATGGTTTCCCTGAGCGTCTCATGATCTCGACATGGTGACGAAATAGCTGATATGCATGCGTGTCACCAACATCATTGTCTCTCGGGTTTCAGGCCATCAGCCGGTTCACCTGGTGACCCAGCGAATGCGTACTGTGGACTGGCGTGGCTGGTGTCACCGTAAGACGTTGACATCCTGCGGACCATGTGGAATGGGTGGGCACAATACGACACCGTTAGTGCAAGGGAGCAAGTTAACGACAGGGTAACCCATAATTTATTGCCCGAGGTGCTGGAAATAGTCAAACGCTGGCGCCTGTTGCATGATTTCAGTCGACGCCCCCGACTGCCGACTTAGGGGGCCATGGCGCCTCAGATTGAAAGGTCTGTGCGAAGTTTTAAGGCCTTGTCGAACTGTGGCACGGCAAGAATGGGTCGTCACTATCGGGTTCGCTGTGATGATGAGCCTATACATTCGTATCGGTCAAGTCCATATCGAGGCTCATAGCCGTGTGTAAGCCGCTTAGACTGGGTCGTATGGCTGGCACTGACTGCGAAGCTTCGTGCCTCACGATCAGACGACCATCAATTGCGGTATGTTAGGTGCATGCAGGCTGATACTTGATTGTGCTTGCAAGGGTTTGATGTGTGGCACGTCAACTGATGGAATGCGCACTTGCAAGGTAGTCTTGCATGCGAGTCTGTACAACGAGAAGCGCCAGACTCGTCCCTTCCTTCAGATTTGCACGGTGTGCAGCCACAACTACATGATAATGCTTGTATCACCGCCCGCACGCCCCTTGTCGGTCTGGCTCCGAATCTGTTACGGTTCCGCGTCTATCACACTGGTTCGATTCAGGCGAGATACCTGCGGCAGCGTTTCCTCGCATCCAATGTCCGTACAAAACAGACAGGAGTGATCAACAGCTGCTAGGTGTCACAGCGCCCGCCCTAGGTATCTGCGGAACCATAGTAGATCATTCATGCGCTTGTAAGAACACGGTCAAGGGAGCTATGGATCATCCTTTTCCTGCCTGATACGGACCATGTAGAGCATGATTAGTGAGAGACGCTCATCTCGATCGCAGTGGGCTTCGCTCTTGGACTCCACGTTTTGACAAGTCTTGTACTGTGCCCCACTCCACATGGCAAAAGCCATCAAAGAACAATTCGATACGACCGAAGACTTTTCTTCTTGGTCAGAGCTTTGCCGCATCCTCCCGGCCGGACGGTCACTCAATCAGCATCAATCCTGCATTGGTGCGAGGAATGCTTATCTCCTACTGGTCGTCTCTGAATTCCTGATGCTATTGATCTTGTTTTCGTATGAGCTCAATACCCGGGCCTCGTCTCTTTGCCTTTTCGACTCGCGTCTCGTGTCAAATGGTGCATCACTGGCTCAGCCGCCGTCAGAAGTCAAGTCCTGCGCGATCTGCTGCATACTGTGGCTCCAACACCCATGCCTAGCCACTACTTGTTGCCCTGGTCGTTGTTGGCGTGTGCTAAAACCTTCGTTCGAACAACGCCATCATCGTTCTTCCATACAAAGTTCCCCTGGTCTCGCCCCAGTCAGTCTCACGCAGCATTTCATACAATCTTATCCCAGACAAGGCCCTCTCCGTCCTGCGTCCGACCGCGTGTCATCCAACCACCACCGTGGCGCCGTGCATAACAGCCAAAGTATACTCCTGGGGCAATAGCTCCAGATCATGGATGGCCTGCTAACGATCCAATTTGGACGCCCTTGCCTATCTCATCCCAGACTGCATTCCTGTTCCTTGCCACCATGTCAGAGCGTCAACCCGTACCAAATATGGGCAATCGTCTATTCTGACGCATCTTGCCGGTCTCTTGTTCTCGATCGAGTGCTTCCGATTCGTCTGTTTGTGCTTGCTCACCGCCAACGTCGGCCACCGTTTTGCTTTTTTGTACCTTCCACTAAAACATCCACAGCCGATGCTTCTCCACCTCTTGACGCTCGTTCCCTTGATGAGGTTCCCACACATCATGCCTGCCTGCTTGTTTTGAAAGCTAATCTCATCGGTTTCCTGCTGCCCCTTCTAGGTCCGTGCTAGCATCTTGAACAAAACCTCGCATCTCCCACGCCTTCGTCTAATGTTCGATGTACTACACACAAGGACAACTTCGCCATGCATTATCAGTCTGGATGGGTACAGCCCATGCCAGAAACAATGTACAACCTCACACAATCACAGTCACCATTCGCTTCGAATGTATCGAATTACTTCCGGAGACCCGCCAAGATCGTGAAGCCAAGTAGTCGAAATACCAGTCCCAGGCATCTGGCACGACGGAGGACAACAACGACGGGGTCTGGTAGCAATGTTGTCATGGGCAGAACACGCTCTGTCTTGGACAAGCAGCGAGCAAATGCACCGCAACAACAAGATCACCACATCAATCAACAATCACGGTCGCGGCCCATGAGCTGGCATCCTAACACCTATGCCACGAACATCAGCCCTTCGATGCACGACACCTCCTTCTACCTCGACAACAGTAGCGTCTACCAGCCTTCCACCTTCTACGACGCCACCACGACCTCAGCGTACGGTCAATACACCCCACTCACCCAGCCAGTCATAGACGAACCTCAGATCCACGAGCTCATCACTCCCCTCGAGAGCCTCTCCGCCCAGGAATTCAACAACCATGCCTTTGACATGCCAGCGTACATTGACCAACAATACTGGCTACCTCAGCAGAATCACGCCACCATGGACGCCATGTTCCCACCAAACCTCAACACCAGCTTCAACAACATCCCCACGTACCATCCGCAGCCCTATCACCCACAACAAGCAACGTTCTTCAGCCAAGATCTGCCCACCGCACCGTCATCTCCAGACTTTCTCCCCATCCAAGGCGGCGACATCGACATCGAAGCCTCACCATTGGACCTGAACAACAAAGCTTCCGAACAGCCCATACTTTCGAAATCCGACGCGGATGGAGGCGAAGAGCTGGTCGCCATGGGTCTCTACGATTCGCCTGCCGACGTTCAATCGTCATCGCTACTTTTCGGATCAGGCGGAGGACTCGGCCTCAGAGGTGGGCTGCTGGAAAGGAGGCGAAGCTTGAAATTGGAGGAAGCGTTTGAGCCACCAGCTGAATCGAAGGAGCAGGATCAGAGCAGTCAGGGAGACGAGCTGGAATCAGGTGCAGAGGAGGAAGAGGTCGAAGATTCAATTTCGGAGCCGGACGATTTCGCGGCCGTCAGTATTTCCGGCGAAGAGACCTATCCGATGTATCAGCAGAACAGTTTGGTTGGCCACAGCTTCCTCTTCCCTTCAGACGAGAAAGAGTCGGTCACAACGACTGTGCTGGAGCAGCGGGAACAGGACAGTGGAATGTTCTACCCGAACTATGTCATGGCGCAGCAGGGCTTGCCAATGAGTGGTGGAGGGTATGGCTACTTTTGAGAGGAAGCAATCGCAAACGGCGGTTCTGAGCAAGAGTTGGGCAGGCCGGTTGAGAGGGCTAGCAGCTCGCATCGGCTTCGAGGGAGTTGCTTAGCACCAGAGCGTGAGCGCATGGGCGAGATCTGGCATCTCAACTGCTCTTGAGACGCTCGTGAAGAAACCAAGAGTCGTCGTCAGAGAAGAATACCAATCTATTCTCCTGCCGCCACAATGCTTTCATCTTACTGATGCCCACGATCTCACCCAAGGGTGCTGTCATTAGATGAACTCGTTGAAAGCCTACCAGTAGCACCGACCAACATATATTGCACGATCTTCAGTTTAAGGCTACCACCCATCCAGCACACCAAAAATGCTCGGTCCGCGGCGCCGGACTTCGTATGTGCATCGGACTTCCAACGCATGTGATTGGTCGGGCATCGTTGCGTGCCTGAATTTCAAGTGCTTGAACGTGCTTTCGATGTGTCGCACCCTGCACTTTTTCTGTAATAACGATGTCGGATTTCTCCAGAAATTGACGATCCGATCATACTTATCTGGTGTCTTCCAGATGTAAGGCTCGCACAGTCGCGGATCTAGCGATGCGCTCACGGGTGGCCCGAACGCTGGGCGGTACGACGTACTTACGAAATAGGGCTGTAGCTAGGGTAGGTAGGCATACATTCGCGGCGATGTCGGGCTGTGTCTCAATACTTGGGGAGCGTATAAGATGCGGATCTGCCTGCTATCTCGGTGGATGCGGTAGGTGCGACTGACCGTGCTCTGTGTTTGATACGCGAGTGCTTTGAGGAGATTTATGCGAAGGATTACTGCTTCTGCTCATTACTGCTGACGCGTTGACCTTCATCGATCACGTTACTACTGTCCGTATCGGTCGCTAGCAGACAGCGACACGAACACGATGTCCTTCGTCTATCGGCTGCTGAAAAGGGTCATGCTCTTCGCCATGCCACCAGACTACGACAAAGTCCCCGACAAAGAGCAGTACATGAAGAACAACCGCGCCGATGGCGGCAAGCCAGCTGCGTCGTTCGACGAAGTCGAGGTCGTAACGATACCGAACCCTCCACCTGGACCCGACCACTATCCGCTCAAGATCATCTACGGCGGCTTGATGCGCATGGGCAGTCTGAGCTTTGCGCACGCGTTGGCGAGGCTGGGGTTTCGAACGCACCATCTGCTTGAGGATGGGTGGGAGGTCTGGGATGATGTGTTAAGGGCTGCGGAAGCGACGTTTCCGAAACCGGGAGAGAAGCCGAAGCCGTTCACGAGGAAGGATTGGGATAAGATGCTTGCGGGGTATGATGCGACGACGGATCTGGCGGGGATGTTCGTGCCGCAGCTGGTGGCGGCGTATCCGGACGCGAAGGTGGTGGTTGTGCAAAGGGACTTTGAGAAGTGGTGGCCATCGATGCTGAGTGAGATTGTTGAGGGGAATTTCCCGGATAGTGTGTGGAAGGTGTGGGCTATTAAGGTGATCTTTGGTTGGGTTGTGGGTGCTAGTGCTGGGTACGCGATGAGGAGGGCGCTTGCTGGGTGGTTTAGGGCGGATGATTTGGAGGGGATCAAGAGGAATGCGAGGGCGAGGTATGAAGAGCATTATGCGTGGATTAGGGAGAATGTGCCGAAGGAGAGACTGTTGGAGTATCGGATGGGTGATGGATGGGAGCCGCTGGCGGAGTTCTTGGGTGTTGAGGTGCCGCAAGGTGTGCCATTTCCGAGGGTCAATGACAAGGTCGAGCATAGGAAGCGGACGACGATGAGGCTGAATTGGCTGCTCCCGCAGTTGAAGAGGAGGGTATTGGTGGGTCTTGCTGTTCCTGCTGTGGTTGTGGCGATATCGATACCTCTGCTCAGGGTTTTTGGGCTTGTATGATGTCCCAAACTGGAGTGTGAGAAGTCCAAATGTGCCACTCAATTGGGTCGTACCTGTGTACGTGAGAAACGCACGAGGCTGCCGCAAAACCGACGAGGGGAGCATACCTGGGTAGACAAGGCTGTTTGCTTCGTCTGGAAAGGATGTATTTTCGAGCGGTCAAAATTTGCCCTGACAACCGAGTCAAAGGTCCTCATTTCGCAGCTTGTCAATGACAAGCGCCTGGCTCAATAAGTGTTGAAACTAGGCGCCCTCGCATTGCCCTAGTACGCGGGAAGAGGTTCAAAATGATGTTCTACACCGAGTAGCACCAGTCCAGGTCAGCGGTTTGGGTAGCCCCTGAAGATCAACCTGCGCATCGGCAATAGCTTGATCTTTTTGCTTTTTGGGTGTCGTCGAATTAGATGGTATGTTGTGCGCTGGTTTTGTTGCCTGTCAAGTGATGAGGACTGAGGTGAGGTTGAGGTTGAACTTGCAACTATTCCTATGGTCATCCGGCTTGCCAAGCGCCCTCAGCAAATCGTGCGAACTTCGTGATGAGCTCTTGTCGAGCTGGCCACATTAGTGATACCCTCCACCGTTATTGCCTCAAGATTGCTGTCCGTCATTAGAAGCGTAGCTCCGCTCTATGGAGTGTATGATGCTCTGAAAAGAAACAAACGGAGAGCGATGCAAAGCAGCGAGTCTTAGTCCCCGAATATAACTGCTTGGTCCTTACACACAGTGTCTGCTCACACAGGACCTCCACAAACGCAGACTGCAGCTACCCTAACTTTCTTCGATCTTCCATACGATATTTCGACAGCAGGCATCTGCTGCAGAAGCTGTCCGTTCAGGTAGGTCTAAGGTGTCGATGGCTCCAACAAGGCCTTGAGATGTCTCGCAACGCTCGAAAAGACCCCTGGCAGAATCAATCTGAGCTTGCCCTGCTTCGCGACGACTTCTATCCAGACAAGGCAACAGCAGATCCATTCTCGATACCCGGCACCGATAGACGGCAAAATGCGGTAGACACAGTCAGTATTTATACCTTCCGAAACCCATTCACACCACACGCTGTGGTGGCTACAGCAAACCTTACGGAAGCGGTATTGCAACACGAATCATGCAAGGATTCGATTTCGAACACTGCCATCAGGAGTATCTACGCAATGGCGTTCGTCAAATTTGTGAATGGCTTCGTTGATCGCGACATTGCTACAAGCAACGCTTCCAGCATGCTTCAGCACGAAGACGTGGGTGTGCCAGACACTCCAGCCGTCGAGGCGTCAGATAGCGACGAAACGGCGTCTGCAACAATCAAGGCTCGAGTCAAGGGCGGGGGCGAGAGCTCGATGTATGCCTTTGCCGCGAAGATCGATATGCCTGAAGACTTCGTGGATCTGCGGCACACGATCGTGCACGGTGACATCCCATCACTTCCGACTCTACAAACCTACAACAAGAGGGCGCTTGCATGGCTTTGGGTTAAGTGGTGGCAAAAGAATGCACAAGGTGATCCGGCACAGGCTCGAGAGAACGAAGAAGAGGAGCGGATGATGGCGGAAGAAGGGAGGAGGAAGTCGTTCGAGGCTTGGAAGGCTTATTCGGCTGTACTAGATGGCATGAAGGAGCAGTCTGTGGGCGATATGCATGAGACTCGACGGCAGTGGGATGATATTAGGCTCAAGCAGGTATTGAGCGGGCAGTGATGCCAAGGAACCCAGGATGATCCCTCCAGATAGAGGATAGGCTCGTCATCCGGTCTTCATAGTGCCCCCGAACACTGGCGGATTAAACACTCAAGATTTGGAGAAGACGTAAACTTCACAACATCAAATGTATCTTTCTTGTGATTTGATGAGTACCCTACCTCACTTCGCAGGCAAGCAACGCGGTACTCTTTGGCCACCGGTAGGCAGTCGTGCTCGCGTACAAGCGGGCATACTGTGAACAATGTTCAACGCCTCAGCCGCAACTGGAGGGACCTGGCAGTCGCGCATCAATCGTATGCGCTCCTTCCAACACGATTTCCCTTTCTTCCACGATGAACCCAGATTTCAGCTGGCAGGCTCCTGCCGCACGGGAGGAGACTCCAGACTCGTTCTTGCCTCGAGCCTTTGGTACCTGCGTTCTTTTGCTCCTTGGATACTACGTCCTCAACCATGTCCCACTGCGACGACCGACCAACGTCAGACAATTGTATGAAGTAGCCGTATATCTCATACCTTCCCGAGCGATATTCGTACTACAAGCCATGCTGAGAGCAGTTGGTGTGGGCTCCGACGACGCATTCCAATTCAAGCGATCGGACTTCGGCGACCAAAGCGCCAAAGCCGTCGCTTTGAAGCACCTTCTGATGCCGCACCCCAGACGCAGTACGATCAAGTCACCAGACAAAATGATAGCGCATCTTCCACAGGCTGTGTGGACTCCGCCTGGTCTGCTCAATCCAGCCAACGACTGCTATCAAAACGCTTCTCTGCAAGGATGTGCATCGCTTCCGTGCTTCCGAAAGTACATCGATGACTTCTTCGCGCGGACAGAATTCGAAACGAAGACTCCTACCCATGACGCACTCTGGTGGTTGTTTCAGCGGTTATCTCAGATCACGGACGGAAGTTCTTGCTACTCTGCACCATCCGCGTTAGATTTTATGAAGAATTTGCAGCAACACGACGCTCAAGAGTATGTCTCGGAAGTCATGGACGCATTGGAAAAGGAAAGGCTCTCATGTTTCCAGGCGCTTTGCAAACGCTTCTCGAAGTCAGGGCTCGAGTCTCTACAGAAGGATCCCACTCCAGATCCTGCTGCTGTGTTCCAACGACTGTCATCCTCGCCTAAACCGATGCCGTGCGCGACATCCAATGAGGCCACCGTATCCGCGGCATACACGAGGGCATTTGAGGCACTACCACAGATAGCGATGAGTGGGTTACAGTTTGATGAAATGAAGTGCATGACTTGTGGGTTCTCCGAGGGCCAAGGTAATCCATTTACCTTGCTGACGCTCAACCCGGGCCAACAGCATTCTTATGACGTCGAGGAATTACTCTACGATTTGACGACGGCTGAAGATATCCCTGGTGTCGAATGTGATAGCTGCACAGAGAAAGAAAGCCGGACCAACTTGCTGCATCAAGGCTCGGAGGACGGCTCGTCGCCACCAAAGAAATTGAAGACAAGCCCAAAGCCTGTACGTCGCACCAAGAGGAAACAGACGACACTACTTCGCTTGCCTGAAGCTTTGGTTCTCCACATAAATCGTAGCCAGTGGGATGACTACGGTGGCAGCAGCGTGAATCGAGCCAATATCCGGTTTAGCACCCGTCTCAGCATCATGCCCGAATGGTGCACCGATTTCCCGGCAGATGGATCCGTCCAGAAAGCTTCGCCACGTACCTATGAGCTCAGGTCTGTCACGAGGCATCATGGACGCCACGAGAATGGTCATTATATTGCTATGCGAAAGGAGGGGAAAGATTGGTACAACTTTGACGACGAAAACGTAACACCAATTAGCGAAGAAGAAGTTTGCTCATGGGGTCGCCATGTTTTTATGCTCTACTACACTGGAGTCCAGGAGACAGATCCTCTATCATCTCATGGGCAACCCGGCGGACTGCTTTCCCGATTACCTAACAGCCTAAGCGCGAACGGCCTGACCGTTCATCTGAACGAGCACGACCAGAACGACCATCTGGAGGCGGCCGAGCCTCGCATCAACAAGTTCCTCACTGTTGCTGAGCTGAATGCGCTTCACAGCGAGGTTATCAAGCATAGGCCAAAGAGTCCTTCAGTGACTAGCGAAACACCCAGTTTGTCTAGTGTGGAAGATTTCAGGTCTGTCCACGAGTCCGACTCTGACCACGATGACATCATGCATGGTACGCAGTTGGCTGCTTTCGAAGCCGGCGTTACTGCAGGTGCACCACCATCGCGGAAGGAGAATTCTTCGCTGCCCAAAGAGTCGACTATGATTGAAGGCGTTGGCTGTGGTGCCTCGATGGGACCAGATGCGTCCTCAGCTTCTGATCCGGTCGATCCACCTACTATCTACGGCAATACCGAAGACCGCACTAAGTCGATGCCAATTGAAGGCCAATCAAGTCCAGCTCCTACCAATGGTGCTGTCAAGACTCACTTCGAGAGTGATCCCAACCACTCTACCGCCGGCCAACCATAGGAAAGTGAAGCCGAGCACACAGATTTTCAAACCACGCCATTGCTGCAGGTGCTGGAGACAATGACAGTCAACTGATGGCATCCCTGACAACTAAGCAAAGGACACATCCCCTCCATCTTCGACTACCTACCCCCGTACATTGCCGTGGCATGGGATTAGAAGGAATCGGAAGAGCCGCCACATGGCTGGCGGAATGACTTGGACCATTGAATGGCACCTGTATGATCATGATATAGCGATCATTGAGACGACAAGATGTCGTCAAGCGGCATGAGCGACAACAGCAGCAAGCCAGGAAGCACTGTACTTCGCAAGATCATGGCAACTTGCGAGGCTTCGGCATTCTTTTTGAGTAGAAGATAATACGAACGATGGCATTCTAGCTGTGCTACGATCTTGCCTTGCCTCGTGGGAGTGAATATTGAAGCCTCCTCGCTCGTCACTGCCTTCTTGTTGTGCCATTCCACCAATAACGTCCCACCCCATCAGCATCATGAACGCCCCCTCAACCTCTCGCGGCGACCGCGACATGGCCAATGTCCACACCGGCGTCACCTACACACTCTCGAGTTGTCGTCGGCAACAACTTCGACCCAGCCACCATTCGCTGCGCCGTCTTTGACCACTATGGGAGGGAGGTGCTTGGGCGGAGAGCTGCGAACTTTGATACGACGTTCGTTCGTGGATGGGAATAATGGGAGGTGGATGTTGGAGCGGCCGAGTAGGTTTAGTCAGATTATTTGTGATACGCGGTTTAGGGCAAATATTCGGGGCTAAGCGGCTGGATCAGGCTGGCGAGGGCGAGGGCGAGGAAGGTGAGCACGAGGCAGGCAGCCGTGGCTAGTTCTGCAGTTGCATGACCAATGCCTCACCAATACGTCTCCCTCTGCCATGAGTACAAAGCAACGAGAGCCTGCTTGTCCGAGAATGAGCTATCAGTCCAGGAGGCAAGGTTGCTCACTCATACACCAAGGAATGCCGATCAGCTGAAATGTACAAGAAAGGGGTTTTATTTGAAGGCACAAATATATCATTATAGGTAGCGACCGTGATAGGAACCTAGACCGGGCCAACAGAGGCCCCGGACGATTCCCCGAGCTTTCTTCCAAAAATATCAAAAGCAACCCAAGACCGCTTGCAAAGGAGACCAACAACCCAAGCTCTGGACCATTTCCACTCCAGTCCTCAACGGCCGTGCAACGACGACTTCGATATTGGTTCAGATCGTTTATGCAGGAGGGTTGCGGTTGTTAGCCTTGAACCCCGGATCGCACACAATCGTATCAATCTGCGTCGGCGTTACCAATGTCCAGAACCCCTTATCCGCATCACTGAACGTATCATCAAGATTCGCGCCGCGAGTCGCAAACACCGTGTTGCCGTTGAGGTCAATCAATTGACACCTCAAATCCTTGTTAGGAAACCCATCGCCCAAAGCGATCTCAACCTTTTCGTAGAGAGTGGTCTGAACGACATCGCGAGTGTCTTGCATGCCAGCGGCCAGGGTGTCCTGGTCGAAGAGGAAGGTGATGCCCTCGGAGTTGTCGAGCTTGGAGAGGCCGACGCCCACGCGGCCGGGGTCGACGAAGACGGTGGATTTGTCGGGTGCGGCGGAGGAGGTGGCGGGTGCGGATGGGGTGGTACCGGTGCTGGGGCAGTTGCAGACGGAGTCGGCGGCGATCTGGGGAGCTGGGAGGGCGAGGGTGCTGCTGGTCAGGGCAAGGAGGGTGGTTGCGATGGTGGTGTACTGCATTCTGGTGGGGGCCTCTGGTTGAGAACTGGCTGGTAGGTTATTAAGTTGTTGGTTGGGTTGGGTACTTTTGCTGAAATGAAAGTTGAGAGAGTGAATACAGGAAAGCTGACTCAAGGAAAAGAGTTGTTTTGTTGTTTGTTATTGTTTTATGGGGAGCAAGACTCTGATGTCGAGGGACAGGTTGGGAGGTCTATATACTTGTCGAGCTCCTGAGATCGTTAGCTTCTATGATCAGGTTCAGCAACCACACCACCAAAGGTCCAGTTCACTGCCTTCCAAGAACAGCACTGGCACATGGACAACGCGCAAGGCTTAGACATGTTGACAATTTGCATATTCCTGGACGGTCCCACAACCATCTGGACTGCTCAGCACTTGAGCGCTCGTTGTGGAACCAGATGCCTCGCTTGAGAGCTTCCACTGACGTTCAATGAAGGCCGCAAATGTCGAGCCATCGACTTCGCCCCGCGCTGGGGTTGTCTAAACTCCCAGAATACCTAGCTGTGGGTAGAGAAGCATAGCAAATCCGATGCGTTGGCAAGAGGCCATCCTCACACTCTGGTCGCAGTAATTGCCAGATATGGTAAAGGCTCGGCAACACGGCTGGTTGGGAGAGTTTTCGGGTCGATTAATCTGGTCCGCGACCTTTTGCCTCTGCTCCTGTGATTAGCAGTCTGTGAGCAATGCCCAGTAGCACCCTGGCGCCGTCAAGCCTGCCAAGATCGCCGAGATTGCTGACCTGATAATCCACGCCGTTGCACAAGCGGAATCTGGGGGCGATGCTTGTCAGTCGTCTTGATCGCTTCAAGCATTAAGCAAGCTCTGCCTCCGCCGTGTTCAGGCGAAGGCTTCGGTGGTCGTTGGCGACTCGGCATTCAGCCTCCGGCCGCAAGTAATTTGAGTACTTTTTCATTCCATCGGTGAATTAGTCCGTGATATGATGCTTGTGGCAAGATTGAATGCAGGTACGGGTTTGACGACTTGGCATTGCTTCATTTGGCGTGGCAGATCTTTCAACCGCCACTAGGTAGGAAGCAGTACTGGCACTTGGTCTAGTATGGGCAGCGTCGGTCGCACAACGCCGCACGGCCACAGACTCGTGCAGTGCGAGAACAGTAGCCGATAGGAGAGTGCGCTTCTGAGATCAGTCAGCGCTGCGGCGTCCGCTGCAGCTGTCCGAGCAGTGCATTTTCAGCTTTTTGGGCCGCGGCAGGACCCCTGCTCTGAGCATTTTCGCAAGAAGCAGCCACATTCCTGGCGAGCGAGCTCAACTGCGCTTGTCATGGGCGATTATCGCCGAGAAAGGACATTGCCGCAAAATCTCAGAGCCATTCTTGGTGGAGATCGTCACTTGTGCCAACCGAGCTCGCACGCTTTGTTGTCTCATGGTGTAGCGAAGAGAAGAAGCTTGCGACGACACATCAGAATGCCTTTGGGTATCGTTCAAGATCTCAGGTGACTGAAACCTCCTCGATCTCGTCCGAGACTTCCATCACTCGAACCGCGCCAGAATCCTTCAACGCCTCGAAAGGATTGCTTCGTCTGATCTCGTCATACAAACCCTCACCGTCGTCGTCGTTCGTTATAGGCAGCCACAGAAATTTGAGTAAGATTCCCTTCAGCTCCGTCCAGTCCCGTATCTTCAGCCGGTGCAAACATCGATCCAAGGTCGAGACCATCCACTTCCTCTCTGGCATACCAATTGCAGCAACGCCAGTGAGGAACAAGATCCACGTCATCATCTCCGGGGCCTCTTTCCATTCATGTTCGAAATAATGATGGGCAAATTGAGCCTTTACCTGCCGCACGAGCTTATGGAAGGGCGCCGTTGGAAGAGGGATCACGCACATAAGACTGAAGATCACGGCTGTGAGATGAGTGAGTGTCGTGATGTTCCCATCTGGTTTGGGATCGGCCGCCGACTCCTCGTCGTATTTTGTCAGCAGGCTGTGTTGCACAAAAACTCGTTCCTGGGCAAAAATCTCCAGGGATTTCCGCATTCGACGACCAGCGGCGTAGTCGTCTACGCCGAGGCAGTAGAGCGCCATACGATCGAGATCTGCGTACAGTGCACGATTCTGGTCTGTGGGCGACAGCTGAGTGAGTACACGGAAGCCGTGGCCCATGTCCTTGAGAGGATGGTCGATTCGCCGGTTGACCGACAAGGAGGCTGGGATGTCGAGTCCGGTCAGTGGTAACAACTCGAAAGCTGGTTTGCACAGAAGTCTGCTGGCGATGAAGACTTCTGCTCTGGATCTGTGTTAGCGCAAAGGTCTGCAAGAACGACCCATCAAATACGTACACACACCACGGGAAGACTGCAGGAGCGATGCCGAGTGCCTGCATACCACCTCGACGTTTAATCATCGTCAACATGCCGCGCCTGTGCACCATGTTGGGCTCGATCTTGCCTCCATAAAGATCCAGTAGCTGCAGCGATTCTAGAGGTCCTTGGTTCGGTCGCTTGATGCTACCGGTAGGCGGTCGGTACTGGTCTATCAGCTCATGATGCGCGAGACTCGACACAGTGATGATGTTGTCATCGCAACAGGACTGCACAGGGTCCGACAGTGATTCGTTTATCAAGGTCACAGTTCGAGCATGATACTCGATTGCCGTGCGTCTGCTTTTGACGGTGGACGTATGAAATTCGCGTATCGCTGCTCCATACATGAACGCATTGAACAAAATGTCCGAGGAGGTGATCCTTTGCATCCAGAAATTAGCAAGGTCGTCTCTGCTGAACATGATGTGTTGCATCGTCTCGTTAGCTGGTCAGGTCAGCACCGATGATGAGCTGTGGAAGATTATGGCATACTGGCTTTCAGCATTCGCCAGACAACGTCCTTTGATACTACTTCCACCGGCTGCAAGGGAAGGAACGGTGGAAGTGTAGGCGCATCGAGAGTCCGATGGAAGAAGAAGGTGGGTGCATCGATCGTTCTCGTCGGGTCGACTTGCGTGCCTCTGGCGCGATCTAAGATAATGAACCATGGCCGTGAGTTTGAGCTGCGCGACTGCACGTACTTGTCGCAGCGACTGTTCCAGGACGTCTACGCTCGAGCGACGATGATTGTTGCACCGGGACGTGGCTCTGCACGAAGCCCGGAGCTACAGTCGTGCCTTTGCGCCATCGTATCCTCGAAGCGTTACCCTGAATCGCAGCTCGCGATGCGCTTTTCTCCTCCCGTGTTTGCGGGAAGCCTGCGACGAACTGTATAGATCGGCCGGACGCCTGGGAAATGCTTGTAAGCCGTACTACTACCGACGTCGGGTCACCGCAGCCTGAGGCGCAGATAACCCCCGCCAAAGATGTTTCAGGCGTGCTTCGTGCGCGGGGAAGACTCTTTTGGGTTACGTGATGTAGGTAAAACTTACATCAACCATTTCTAACGGATGGCCATACTGGGCATCAAAATGTTTGTCTCGGCTTACGTGCCATGCTTGGTGCAGAAAGGATGACCACATTAATTTGCTGCGATCGATCGACAGATACGAAAGGTTCAGGTTGGTTGCGTTGCGCCTTTGCGAGTCAGTGCCAAGTCGGTGTTGGCTCGCTTAGAAGTGATTCGATTCAGCTCTGTTTCTACCCCTCCACATCCCGCCAGAGGTCTTGGCCATCTCGACGAGACGTTTTTGGATGCCATAGAAATCTTTCGAGTATTTCACCGAATGCATCCTCATCTTGTACACCCAGCATAGGACCATCTTCCTGATCTCGGCGATGTAAAATGCCCGCTGCGGCAGACCGATCGAGATGATGGCGCCCATGGTCAGGATCCATAGATGGAAACGCAATCTCGACTGGCCCATGAACTGGAGATCTTGTTTCATCAGGACAATGCTTCGTTGAAGTCTCGACGTGATCTTCTCATGAAGGCCGATGATCGGTGGGAGTGGAAACACAACTAAAAAGCTGTACACGAGCAATGCTAACCGGCACGGCTCGTACAGATCATCGCACAGCTGGCCTGTATTGGTTTCGATCTCCCTTGCAGTTGGCAAGGACATCAGAGCGTGCTGCGCGAAGTTTCGTTGATCGGTGAGAGCGGCTCCTGGCCGTGGACTGACACGACCTCTTATGTAGTTCTCAACAATCATTGTGAAGTCCACCATGTGATCCATAACTGCCAGGATCGCAGTCAGAACTGGATCTGTCGGTTGCCACACGTCAAGGAAACCCTTTCCAAGACGTGGCAATGTCTGCCGTGCCCACAGACGCTCCTGGGTAGAGAAAGCTAGGCGGTCTCCTAGTAGGTATGCATTGGTGAAAGGTATGAACGGCATGAAAGTATGTCGCATGTTTCGGGATGACTCGAAGAGATCAGCACTAAACTTATTAGCCAAACACCTAGCTGGAGACTTCGAAAGCGCACAAACTGATGACCGACGCCATGCCGGGTGTCTTGATATTTTGGATGCCGCCAATCAACATGACGAGCTGTATCAAGCCACGCAGATGTATTTGATTGAGCTGAAAGCGGCCATAAACGTGCAGAGATTGCAGCTCTTTGAGAAAAGATTGTCGAGGGAATTTACCTGAGCGAATGGGTCCAATGTCGGAAGCATAGCCCATCGCGAACACAGCCCAGATATTTGCCTCGTGGGTAGCGGTTGTAGCATCAGCCATTTGCTGGCTCAGCAGACTCACAGCTCGATTCTGTATTGACAGATGAAGAGTCGACTGTTCTTCACTCATTTCCCGTGTCGGTTTTTGGAAAACCATGGCGGCAGATAGCATCGAATAGAAAAGAGCCTGATTCTGAGACGCCATCTGCATGACTTGCTCAGAGAAATGTGCGCCGATTCGATCTGTTGGATCGCAATTCGTGATCATCTCTCGTAAGCAAATGCCGGCTTTGGGAGTCAGTTGATGAGCACGAAGTCCAGTGAAACCTTACACATGTGCACTTGCTCTGTGAGGAACTCGACTGGCAAGTCCGTGGGGAGCGCCGCGAATGGATCGTTCTTTCCGTGATCGAGAGGACTGCGGGGACTGACGACGAGGTCAAAGACACCATCGTCAGAAGCTGTCGATGATGGGAAAGCGTCATAGCGGACATCTTGATCCGTGTCAGCATGATCTATCGCTTTGTCCACTCTCTGCTGTCGATTGCGCTTCGCAACGTGATGCGGTTGAGATAGAGTTCTCGACTTCCGGTTGGCATCACGTCGTTGCAGGCGGACTGCTAGTGCTTTGTTGTCTTTCGCAGGGCCATGCGAAGTTGATTGCATCCCGGTCCAAGCATCCTTTAAGAGATCTTCGGACTGCGTTCGGAGCTGCTACGGTAGGCCGCCTGCGCAGGCCAGTAGACTGCCAATGTCACAGATCTCAGGGACTTCGAAAGAGGATAAAGGGTTGACATATTGCATCAAGCCTCAGTTGAGGCGAGTCGCTTGTAACACGTACGAGATCCGGATCGTGCCTGTACGCCACGACCCAATGTGCTTAGTCCCATTTCTGAAAAAGGAAGCCGCCAAGTCCGTCGCTGTGGCGTCAAGTAGAACGCCTCTTCCACACTTCTCAACAGCTCGCGTCGAACATATCTCAATGCCTTAACACTCACATGGTCCTCATCCGAGCAACGATCACGTTGCTTGAGGTGTCGTCTTCGGAGCCTGCGCGCTCTGCAGAGTAAATAAGCCACGTTCGAAGGCGTTTCGATAAGCGGGAACGGCCAACTTAGACCTGGCGCCGGGCACCACTGCCTCAAGCTTCACTAGGCCTCTCGAGTTTGGTATCAACTCTGCGACAGCTCAGAGTTCTGGTCAATGTGACACTTCACAAAGACTGTGCTAACCGCGACTGCACTGCCTAGCCACCAATAATGATGGGGACTCCTTCTGCGCCGAGACACATCGGGGCGTGAGGTGAGCCATGAACTTGACATTTGGTAGGACAACACAGATGCGAAACGCCATCAGTTCTCTTACTCATTCGGCCGTTGCGCACCCTGGAAGACCCTGCACTGATCTCGGAGCAGATCATCCGGACGTAAGACCTTCTAGAAAGTCGGATTTTGGTACGCTAGCACGACTTCCATGCTGGGCGCAGGAATGCGCGCCTTCGTTGAATTAAGCCGGAAAATAGTCGTTTGCTAAGCTGACGCAAGCCGCCTGATGCCATCAGAAATTAGGTCATCAACGGCTCTTTCGCACGAGTCGTGCTCCTTGAGTGGTTCATGTCACGTGTGTGGCTCTCTCAACAACGCGCGGAGCGTTAGCTCGCCTTGGCTGGTCGTGCCTATTACTGAATAAGGCAATCGACCAGGGTCAGAGACACTGCATCGGTAGCACCAGATCTTTGTACCTGCAGCTGCATACAAGCAGCCTATGTTAGAAGCCGTGCTCGGCCTCGACATGTCCACCGTCTCTACAATCAGATCACGATTGTGCACCTGGTTTCAGCCACGTTTACAGTGGATGAGCATCAGTCATGGTAGGGCGAACGGACAGCCATGCATATAAAGTCTACCTACCCAGCAGGTGGGAATCCGGAACTGCTCATTGCGCAGATCATAGAGCCCTCCCGAGCAGCAAGCACTTGACTTCGCCGGCAAAATGGCCTTTCACGAGGAAATGTTCCTCTTCGTCAACACTGACGCTACCCAGATGAAAAGCAAGACTAAGAATCCCATGGGTCATCAGATCCAGAGTCACGTTCAACGAGGCCTACGGAGAAAGTTACTACAGAAGCACGACGCAGCACTGCATGAGAGTACCCACGGCGGCGTGGTAGCAATCCAAAAGCCAACGGTCCTTGCAGCACCTCAAATCCTGGAGGAAGACCTGATATATGAGCTCCCTCCAGAGTATGACAACACACTATGGGAGCTGCCGGCTCTGAAAGGGTCGCCAATATCAGAGGCTAGCCTCATCTTCGATTCTTGTTCCGACCCTGAGGCCGATCACAGCTCGTTCGGAACTTCAGCTTCAGTAGCATACGCCCCAACCCAAAACGGCTCATCGCAATCAGCAGCGCCTATACCGATGCAATGCTTCGATCACTCCGAGACTCTATCGAAGTACGTGCCAATACTACTGCAATGTTGGACGGATCGCCTCCTACCGGAGAAATTCCATTTCGATGCCAGATGGGCAAGGCCAGGAACCGCACGACACGGTAAAGCCATTGAAGACGAAATACAGGAGCGAGGTCTTCAGCAGCACATTTCTACTCATTCCTGGCCTGCATTGCCGTGCAGATGATTGTCATTGGTGAATCCATCCCGGACATTGATCAGGTTGACTTTGCTTTGTGGCTGCAGGCTAGAGCGACGGAGTCTGTTCAAGCCAGCCTAGCCACGAGCCAGCCGAACAAGGAACTGGCGCGAGACATACAACGCTTGACAACAATATCATACCTCACAGACAGGCTCAAGGACGCCGAGCAACATTTCGAGGCCATGCTCACCGTGGCTACAAGTCTTGGCGGCATCAAGACATTCGACAGCTACTTCTTCGAGACCGAGATCATCACACATTGGCATGGCGCATTGCGAACACTCAACACTCCCAGAATCACTCTCTCCAACACAGTCGCGGAGCCTGAAGAGGTGGCTATCTCGGCGCCCCTAGTCGAGCCTTCTGCACCAGTCAAGCATCGAGAGCTCGCGCAATGTTTCCAAGAATTGTCAAAAGTGATTAACTTCGTTCCCTACTTGGAAGATGCACACTGTAAGTGGGCCAGCTCACAGTGTCTTTCGGTGGGCTACCAACTGCTGAGCGCACGGGTCAAATTTTCAGAGGACCAAGCCTTTCGCATCGCCCTCATCTACTTCATCGCCCTGATCCGATCGACATTCTTGGACCGAAGTTGTGCTTCGAACTCTATCCACCACTTGCGGAGAGCCTTGGAGGCTAGCACGCAGAATTCGTGCCTGTATCTCTGGCTCACAGTGATTGGCAGTATGGTTGCGCTCGGAACACAACACGAAGGCTGGTTCATAGCCGAAGCAGCAAGAGCCTCGCAGTCATTGCGTGTTGGCTCATTGGCTGCGCTCGAAGCCCATCTGGGTAAGACCTTGTATCAGCACATCCTGTTGAGAGACTCACTGCGTCAATTGTGGCAACATCGTTTGTTTCAGGCGGGCAGATCTTCGCGGTAGTGTATATAAACTTCGGAGGTATTCATGATCCATGGTTGTAATTATATGAGATAGATAGCTCCAATGATACCCTTACAAATTTGTATCCTCGTCATCATTCCACACGCAGGAGGCAACTTCACTTGTAGATCAGACAGCGTCGATCGCAATCAGAGAAGTAAGTGCCTTGGACATCGTGGCGCGAAATGTATGCTATGGCAGACGTGGACGGTCTTCAGGAGACCGGATGACGATTCATGAAATGACGGTCATTTGACCTCACCCAACGCGTTCAACGCGTCTTCTCCAGATCGAGCTACGAAGCCTTGCCCTCCCCAATACACAGAATGCTCACTCTCGGAAACAGACACGACTCTGCTGACCTTAACTCCCCGCCATCAGACCTCGACCAGCACTAGCAAACATCATCACTCCCGACCCTCTACACACTCCGAACCACAACCCCCGGAAACAACTCCAACCTCTCACAAACCCACATCCATCCTCTCCACCACTCGTACAGCCAACGACCTCCCAACAGTTTCCCAGCATTTATCTCGCCTTCTTTCGAGGGCCTCTTCCGTCCTTTCTCCAACGCATACACCACCGCTCGAGCCTCATAGCACGGCCTCACCATGAGCACCGGTAGCGTGGGGAACGTTTCAGTCCGGGACGGTTGCAGGGTATTTGCTGGAACTTAACCCTAAGCATCTCGTCGGTTGACTTCAAGTCAAGTCTCGCGGTCAAGCGGCCCCAGCCTTCTTTACTAGCTTTTTGATCGCGTTCCCTTGTTTCGTCTCCGGGACGGTGGCCCTGCTGCTGGCTTGGTGTTCAGAACAAGAAGGATTGGTCGAGTGAACGGGAGATTTGGTGGTCAGTCCAGAGCTCTGAGAGGAGCAAGCAAAAGACGGTTGCGCCATGCGTCAGATTTGGTAAGAGTTCGCTTCAGGACCACGCGTCGGCGGACTTATGCTGGGTTTTGCGTGGTCACATGTTTGTTCACGAGATGTTTCTTTGAGGTGCTTTGGCGTGGACGGTATGGTTTCGAAAAAGCGAAAGATTGGTTTCGATTCGGCGGAACGAGGACACGGCTTAGACATTCACATGGGCTCACGCACAGGCTTGATGAATTGATAGCGACAATCGGCGAAGCGATCCACTGATCGGGATCATGTTCTAATGTTGGGCATGTAGTCAGGTTGCTGAGCTGGTTTGTCTGCTACCTCTTTCCTTGGCCATACCACTACTTGCCTTTCGGATGTGCCATTCAAGCTGCGTCCTCATTTCCGCCTCGACGATCAACCAAGCAGTCACACTGCCATTTCTCTTCACCTCCAACGCCGCTACCACACCGGCCTTGCCCAGACAAGTGCCGGCAGCCAGCCCTCGGAACGCGCATCAAGTCACCAGACACCTCGATGCGTACTCTCCTGCCCGGAGAGATCTCGATCAGCCGCGTCAATCATCCCCTTCTACCCTCTGTGGCGGAGGCGCGGGATGAGTGCCGATATTCAGTGGTGATGCCTCTTACCGCTTGCGGTACTTGGTCCAGATCCACGGTGTTCCCTGCTCGCAAGAGCTAGGATGAGGGCGATTTTTTCTGGATGTCATTTGTGCGCCCTGCCTCTTCGAGAGTCAAATGCCCTTCGACCCTGCTGTTTTCTCTTGATTGAGAATTAGCATGACGGAAGCGGAAATCAAAGTCTTGTCCCCGAGGTTGCTGTACTACATACGAGATTGCGATGATGTGTGGTTTGCGGAGGAAGGAGAGTTCCCGAGGTTGTGGTCATGGTATGTATGGTCAGCGAGCGATGTTGCGCTTCGCTATCGAGGGAAGACGATGGCGGTGCAGATGAGGTGAAACGATCTGTCTGGTCTTCAAGAGCTGAGCATTCTTTTTCCCCTTCACCAGTCCCGCCGGACCGCGCCCTATACCCTGATCTTGTTGCTCCGATTCCGGTTCCTAGGCATAGGCTGTCTCAAGAAAGCAGGACTCCTCAAGAGAGGAGCTCAAAGTCTTGTCCTTGTCTGCTTTTCTCGTGTACTTGCCAAGGAGTCTGTATCGTCGTGGCAATGGTCTCAGGCAATGGGCAGGATCGGACGAGACGGCGACGGGCTTTGGCCACACTTTTTATAAGTCTCCCCTTTTCTCCTCAAAGGTTAAGCTGGGATGAGGGTCTGTTCGCTAATCTGTTGAGCAGATCTACTTGTGTCAGCCGTGGTCGATAGAATCATCGGACTGTTCAACATGGTGGCGGGTATCGTAGCGAATGAGCTCAATACTCAGATCGAAGATTCCCAATACCCAACTGGCCATGATCTTCTTTAGTCTCTGCCAGTACGCGCGATCCATGCAAACCAGAAAATTCACGAACTTAACGACCTCACAGACAAGCACCTTGTCGTATTCAACCTCAAATCCCATTTCCTCATATATCGTCGTTGTTGTGTTGTACAGTAAGCCATTGGGTAAAAGTGGCGCCGGACGTATCATTTCCTCATAGGGTCGTCCGAGATTCAATAAGAGACGATGATCCAGCTTCAGCAAGAATCGAAGGACTTGCGAGTCTGTCGCGGTATAGCCTTGGCCCCACAGGAAGATATTGAGTATGTAAAGTGTTGCGATCGTCACACGAAGTCCACTTGGCGTTGAGTCGGTGATGCTCCGATCCAGGGACAGTTTGAGCGTAGAGTCACAGTTGAGTAGCGACCTAAGACGCCTGTTCTCAAGCTCTTCGGAGCTGCGCGACTGCGCAGATCTGAGGGACCGTCTTCGCCGAACGAAGTGAATTCGTTCCATTGTCTTCAGTCTTTCGATCACATGAGCAGACTCCGTTCCACGCACAGAAGCCAAGGGTGAGATCGTGCACACAGCAATGGCATTCGTCAAGAGCGTGCGGTCACAAATTGAGAGTGGTCTGTGTCGTACAGCCCATATGGCGAGACAGCCAGCGAGATGGAGCTGTGACATTTCAACGTTGCCGAGCCTGTACTCGACCATCGCAGCGAAAGCCACTCCATACAGGATATCGTCTGCCCAAAGTTGGCTCTCTGGATTGGTTGCCTGTTTGCGCATCATGTGGTAGATCTGCTGCCGGCGCGTATCTATTGTCTGCCCAGATGGCGGCAAGGCTAGCAGCGTCATGCGCCGCATCTCAGCCATGAGTATTGTCCATTGCAGTACGACCTTGCTTGTCGACAGATACTGGAACGTGCTCTCCCGGACCGCACTGTGAACAGCGTTCGGTGACGTGCCGTAAAACTCCACAGGCACACGTGTTAGGTCTGAAGTGTTAGTCCGATTTCTGAACGATGACGGCCAGCTTACAATCGTGTAGCAGGTTCTTCTCCGAAAGTGAGACGTCTTCAGCAAGTTTCAAGAACGGATCCAAAGCAGAACTGCTTGGCTGCATCGAATTTGCCGCCAGACACTGTTCATCTTGGTCTCGCTTGGCTTTCAGCGACCTTCTACGACCGTGGCCAACGCGAGACGCATGCGACAGCTCGCGCGACTTCTGCAATTCCCAAAGCTTCGGGTTGCGAAACTTCAGAGTCGGGTCATATTCCACGAAATGGATAGCCATTCAAGCGGGCTCATGTACAGTTTGCTAATGGTCGTTGAAGCCATGCCGAGTCTTGCATATCCCAAATGACTTCGCCATTAGGAAGAGGAGATAGAGTATACCTTGGTGAGTTGTCAGGTTCGAAAGCTTCTTCACGCGGTTGGAAGTTGCAGTTCTGCGACGCACCAATAGGATGTGGTCGATCTTCAGCCGATGCATAGGCTTAGTCACACATGGCCAGGCCGCTTTTTATCGTGCAGATCGGTATCCGGGTTATCGATCAGACTGTTGTGCTGTTTCAGACATTGGGAAGAAAACTGCCTTTTGAAGCTGATATCGAGGTTGCAAAGTGCTGCTACAACAGGTCAATAAGCAGTAGCGCACAAAAGAACTGAAATTAATTTCCAGCGAGTGCTTGGAGTTGCTTGGCCATGACTTCTCTGTCCTCAGCACTTTCGACTTGTACTATCCAGTTGACACAGTGCACCTGCCTCGCTCGCGTACCCAAATCATCGATCTCGTCTCATCGGAGCATTCCAAGCTTAGAAAAGAAAGTCCTCCTCCACGTCAGCAATGACTGGACTGCTGTCAATGAGTATGAGACTTGGACGGAGGATGACGGTGAGAATCGAGAATGAATAGTCGGGAGAACAGTGGGAGGCGCCTGCCTTTTGCGACTTCCTGCCTCAATATCATGACGAAATAGGCGATGCGTCGTCATATATTGTACGGCTGCCTGGATTTTGTCGTCATCACTACTAGTGACTCAACCCCCCAACAGAATAGCGAAGGAAGTTGCTCGACGTTGAGGCAGGAGCTGGTGAAAAGCTTGGCAAAGGCTGGCGACATGCTGGGCGGCGACGAGCATCTCGAATTTTGGAAAAGACAACCACCGGCGGTCCTGGATAGAGCTGGAGACTCCGAATGGTATCTCGACATTCTCTTGGCCCTCGAAGCCATTCTCGACCGTAATATCTTTCGGAACGACGCTCTGACCAATCGCCATCTACACCCTAATTTGTTTCCCATCAGCGAAGTTCCGAGGTTTCTTGGATGCACCTCCAGGCGCTGTGATCTTTGACGATCTGGGGAGAGACTGAGACATGCTCTTCGCGTTAGGGATCGGCTCATGGCGTCTCATCAGTACCAACACATCACACCACCTCCCGAATCCACACTGACGACAATCCCATACGGCTTTCTCAAGACAATCAAATCAGTCACGCCTTCCATATGGGCGCCTAACACCCTGCTTCCATTTCCTGCTAGGAGTGCCTGCCGCGTCGGCTTATCCCTCTCGTCCTTCTTCTGCGTCGATGTCGGCGCTTGCTTCGTTGCCCGTTTCCCCCCAGCGGCACCTTTCTTCCCGCGCCCCACACCAACACCACTCGCCTCAGGCGCGCTCTCCTGCACGAGCTGTACCTGTGCCCCAGAACTCAGACTCAGTGGATGGCTGACCGCATATCGCGCACGCAACACGCCCGAGCTCTCGTCGGAGTGGATGGCGGGAGAGGAGAGGATATAGCTGTCCTCGGGCGTGGGGAGGTCCCAGTAGCGGAGGGTGGTGGAGTCGTTTGTGCCGCCGCCGGCGGTGAAGAGGAGCGGGTATTTCGATGATGAGGTGTTGTTGTTGGCGTTGGGAGTGCGCGAGGCTGGTGAAATGAAGTCGAGGGCGATGTGCAGCGCGCGGATGGACTGTGTTGATCTGGTTGAGGTTGGTGCGGGAGGGGTCGAGGGAACGGGAGGGATATGTTGCGAGTCGGCGAAGATTGGGGTGTACGGCTTGATGCGCGTTGTTGAAGGATCGCCTTCGACGGATGATGAATCTGAGGAGAAAGTGTACGGACGGAAGACCTCTCGACAGGTGACTTTGTCGACGTCCCAGACTGAGATTTCGCCGGCGGAAGAGACTATGACCCATTTGCCGAAGCCTTTGGACGGGTGCATGACAAGGCGATCAATGCAGGACTGTGTGGGCAGGGTGAAGCTTCGCAGGTGAATACGGAAGCGCAAATCCCACAGGGAGAGCGTGCCGTGCGTGGTGCCGGATACGAGCCAATGGTGGTGTTTGTCGACGACGAAGGCGGTCACGGAGCCGTGGTGAAGGGGTTCTTCGAGAATGGCGAGAATGTTCATGGTTTTCATGTCGATCATTAGTATCCGATTATGGTTCGTGGCAACGACGAGGACAGAAAGGGAGCTTGTCGTGCGATAGTGCAATATTTGGATGGCATGCTCGGTGGAGTTGACGTGAGGCTTCTCGCCCATGATTGCTGGGATTTGGTAGTCTCTAACAAGGACTGGACGACCGTACTTCGTGCTCTCGCCGCCGTCGACGACTCGGTACTCTACTTTGACAGCGTGGATGCTGCCGTTGTCTGCGGCGCTGATGAAAGTATGGGAGTCCTCAATGAAGCATAGCGCCTTCACTTTGAGGTCTGTGCCGTGCCGGTATGTGCTTCTTGATCGTGGTGTCACATTCTTCTCCAGCCGTATCGTATCCCATACTTTGCAAGTACCGTCATCGGATGCTGTGACGAAGAAGGCGTGGTCTGGGCTGGCGCACACTTGATTGATGGCCGCAGTGTGCTCTGCGAAGTGAGTCAAGAGCCGGCCTGCAGGTCTCCAGGGGTCGTAGTGAGGCGTCGTAGTATCTTGGGATCCGGATTGCCCCATTGTAGTGAAGTCTGTAGCCTTTCGGAGCGGCATACGAGCGGCAGACTCGCAAGGCTCGCCGAAGTCCATTTGCTCGATGGCAAAATTCTCGACAAAGTGGTTGTCGAGGAGGCGCAGAATTGTAGGATCATTGCCGGCATATGAATGGTTCGGCTCCCATGACAGAGTGCTCGGCAGCTGCTTCGATGGCGACTTTGATCGTGACGATCTCGCAGCTGCAACGGCGGTGGCAGATAGGGCGGAGGTCACAGCATCTGATTGCTTCTGTAGCGGCCCATCGACTTTACCGAAAGCAATCTGCTCACTTGTCGATGTCTCGGCTTCGGCCTTGCCCGTGTCCCGCTTCATCAGGGCCAGAGAACTATTTCGGTGACGGAGTTCTAGTTTGCCTCTCCTTAACGAGAGCTTATCTAGTTCTGAAGAAGGCTTGTGCCCGGGGGCGGAGGATGGATTCCTCGATGAGGGACCAGAGTCCGCCATTTTGCCCTTGGACGTCGCCTCAGTTCGGCCTCGAATATCGACGGGCGTACTTGCTGTGGCTTGCGCCACGTCATTTGCTGGCCCAAAGTTCGTGGTTGAGGCGTCCAGCAGGGCTTCTGCCAGAGTATGTCGTTGCTGTAGAGCAGACTGTGATCTTTGGACAGGAGGTCGATGATTCTGTCGAGATCTTATGGGCTGAGATGTGTCGAACAAGACATTCTGCGTCCGTATGTCGAGTGTATGCAGTGGAACGATCCCTTGAACCTTGTTCACGTTCGCGTCTTTGGCCACTTGGGGCTTTGGCGCAGTGGCAACATGTAGTATGTATTCTCGAAGGGCCAGCAACTTCATCTCGTCTTCTGCTCCCATACCTACGCTCCTGAGTGTCTCCAGTGAAATCTGATCGTCTTTGTCCTTTTGAGAAGGCGGAATTCTAGTCAGCGACCTCTTAGCAGGCTTGGTCGGGAAGTGAGCAAGCTCTGGGTCTGACAACACGAACGCGCCATCCTGACTTGCCGCAGTCCAGAACAGGCTCTTGGTCTTAATGGAGGCTTGATGCAAGGCAGCGCTGAACACTCCGCGCGAAAGTGGCTTTTTGAGGTTGTTTAGCAGCTGCTCTTCTGCAACTTCGATCACTGGTGCTTTGAGATAAGGCTGGAGAAGTGGTAGCAGGATGCAGTAAGTGTCTGCCTTTGACGTATACTTTGAGGCCAACACGATGAAATGCAGCGCGGCTTCTCGTATGAAAGTGCTGGGATGGACGAGAAATCGCGCGGCCATGGAGACGAGTTCCCACACGGACGCCTTCTGTAGCAAACCGAGGTCGGCCATGCGCGCCAGTGATCTGAGCACCTTCTCTACCACAAAAGGCTCCGGATCTGTAAGTGACCCGACCATTATGGGCAAGATGAATTTCTCCAAGCTCGACGTGCCAACGTAAGTGGCAATACCAACAAGTGCGTCAAAGAATGAGCATTTCAGTATCCAGTCCCTTTCGTTGAGGTAGGTATTGAGATGTTGCAGAATTATCTCGTTCGCCTTGACACTTCCAAAGAAGACACAGAGCCTGGCTACTGATCCAAGTAGAGCACGTCTGACGGAGCTGTCTTCATCTGTGATCAGAATAACAGTGGCTTCCTCGAAGTGTCTCACCAACTCCTCTTTGCTAGGATCGTACAGGGCATGGAATGAAGTGCCTGGCGCCCATTCTGCTTCGTTGAGAGCCGGTAGCCGACCATCCGCTCGAATCGCTTGTACCATGTCCAGCACTCTCGCAGAGCTGAGTGAGAGACTGGCAAGACATGAGGCGTACGCAGCCCGGACCAATGGCCTGGCGATCTTTTCGGTGGAAGCGATTGTGCGGAGCTTAGGGAATATGTACTCAGGAAAGATGAACGCATTGATCGGCGAGACAACCTCGATCATCTCGAAGATCGTCGTCAGCGCCCTAATCGCGGATACTTGCACAATCTCGGAGGGATCCGTCAGCATGGTCGCCACGTATGGCACGATTCTGTCTAGTTTGACCTCATCGGGCAGGCGTTCCGCAAAAGCCACGAGAAGATCGCAGGCCTTTAGTCGTGAGGATGATTTAGTGCTGTTCCTCAGACTTGCGGACACAAGAGTCAGGAATATCAGAGTCCCATCGTGCAAGCCAGAGACTTGCTTGTTCACTGAGCGTTTTGAATGACGCCGCTGTGTATGATGACCAGGCTGCCGGAGCAAATCTATTCCTGTTCCATATCCAAGGAAGTACGAGATTTTGTCGAAATCTTGCCAAACGCGATCGATCTTGTCATCAGACTCAGCCATGTTGCTGACGTCCAAGCCGAGCTCTTCTTGCGTAGTTGACGGTTCAGTGAGATCTCGCATGTAATGATGAAGGAAGCTTTCAAAGTAGTCTGGAAAGATGCGTGGCTTGTAGTAGGACAGATGTTGGTCAGCAGACCATCGCTTCTCTGGCTCAAGCTCGATCATGTTGAGCACCATTTCTCTCACATCGGGATCCTCAATCTTGTTAAGGTGCGTATGTTCGGGACTATACTCGCCGATACGGTACTTGAAGATCTGACTGAGGGAGAAGATAGGACCTTCCAGAAAAATCTCGGCGATGACGCAGCCGACACTGAACATGTCCATTGCCCAATTCAGTTCATGGTAGGGCTCGTCTCCAGCACCTGTGGTAAACCGCTCTGGAGCAACATAGCATGTTCGCCGTCCAGAGGTGTCGAAGTAGAAGGAGAAGTCAGCTGGGTTATCCTCCGGCAAAGTCGTCGGCTTGAAGTAGGAACTGAAGTCTGCAAGAAATAGCCAGTTCCACGATGTGACTAGTGTGTTTTCAGTCTTGATGTCGCCATGGTAGATCTCTCGCGCGTGGCAGTCCCTTACAACACACAGCAGTTGGTACGCCAGCCACTTCTTCTCGATGTCCTCCAGAAAGGGTCGAGTACTCAGGCGGTCATATACTGAACTGAAGACATACTGCCGAGCCAGGAAGCCTCCAGTTCCGGTCTCTACAATTCGCTGATAGCTCAGGGCATTCGAGATATCTGACAGTGCTTGCCGTTCCTCCATCAATCGTCTAATGTATTTCTGTGAGTCGAAGGTTGAGTATGGCTTCATGACAGCCTTGACAAAGACGAAGCCATGTTGGTTTCGGGCGCGGATGCTCTTCATAAATCGTGCCGATACAAGGGTCCTGTCGAATGCCAGATCAGAAAGCTCCGGTACATCGATGCTAGCTGATGCCGCCGAGGGCGTTGTCATGGAGTAGCCTTGCCCCATGATTGATGGTGCGCCGTCAGCTGCTACCTCACGTCGTGTCGGAATTGGTGAATCGCGCTACAGTACAGGCAGCCGTGCCCAAAGCCGTCATCGTTCAGGCATGGCCTTCTATCGTCAGACGTTTCTGACTTTGAGCTTTCCAGCACCTCTGGTCTTGACCGATGCGTCCAGCAGTTCTCGGTGTGCGACACAGGAGAGACACGGGTTTTGTCAATCGGGTTGTCGTTGCCGTTGCTGCGTGTCGCTGGTAAGTGATGCCATTGTCCCACCACGCGACCGTACCAGGTACCAAACCATAGCCGTCTTGGCAGGCCCGCCGCGGAGGCGCCGAACCCAGGGCCCGCCCGGCCCGCGTCGATGACGTGCAATGACTGGTCGGTCAAGGCTCTTCACGTGAACCCAAAGGGTCGGATACAAACACACGTAGCATGTCATGACACGATAAGCGTTCGTTGGTGATATCTTTCCCTAAGTCGCGCTTCCATCCCAACCGTCAGTGTGACCGGGAAGCGTTTGAGGCGGCACTCAGTCTCGCCGCACACAGTCGAGTGTCCCCTTCGCCCCTGCCCGGTTTATAAGTTCTGAAACCTGCCATGGGGTGAAGGTCCGGAAGGCCATTCGATTACAGTCTTCCTCTGACCACGTCCGGAAGGGTTGAGCATGTCGGACAATGGAAGCAATGCATCCAGACGGTCTTCATCACAGGCATCACGGGCTTCCAACGACAGCAAGAAGACAAGGACAATCCGCGGCCAACCCAAGCGGGCAGGCTCCATGACCTCAAATGCGTCTCTGGCAGACCATGATCCCTCCTTGACTTCGTTTCCCTCTCTCGACACCGAGCACGAATCTCCGGCAGAAATAGATCCTCGCCAGTTGATTGCTCAGGCGACCATCACAAGGACTACTTCCCAGAAAGCGAGAGACAGAAGGGCGACTCTAGCAGGCCTGACAAACGCCTCTCCCTCTGTCACACGAGGCAATGCGCTGTTCGATGACTCTCCAAGATCGTCCCTCGACACACCAGGCTCCCTCCACCTGAGCAGCGACGAGCACATACAACGCCTGATAGCAAAAGGAGGGGCAGTCAAATTGATCAGACAATATGCCCAAGATTTGGCACAGCGCGATGCAGAGATCTCGGCACTCAGGATAAGAGCAGACAACCGCGAACGGGAGCTCAAACGATTGCTCCGGGAAGCAGATGTACCAACGGCGGAAATCGAGAAAAGGTTGCTGAGGCTCGAGCAAGGGGCTCACGATGCACATGCCGACGCCAGTGGCCGTCAGAAGAGTCTCGGTGGGCTGCTAGACGATGCTATGGCCACGACTATGTCGGTCAGCGTCTCGTCGCCTACAAACGAGATTGGAATGCCTGTCCCAATCCTACAGCAGGTCCCAACGACGCGGCGCAGTCCTGCCAAAGCAAGTGCCACGTCCAGCCAGCAAAGCAGCCGAGCGAATAGTACTCTCAGCCAGACGAGCGATCCGGATCAGACGCTACGGCCCAAGGCGGCATCGGGTCCCGGTAGAGTCGCGGGCCTACAGAGCATGTTTCAGCCTCCTCAGCAAACCTCGAGTTACTTTATTGGTGGGTCAAAATCTGTCAAGAAGCCAAAAGCTGCCGACGAGGTTAGTGTCAGGTCAACACAGTCTTCTCGGTCGTGGACCCAGATATTTGGCGGCAAAGGCACTGGTCGCGCCCGTGCGTCTTCCCTAGTAGAGGAGACGAACGGCCAACCGAGCAAGGCGGAATCTGCTCTCGCAAAGCTATCGAAGACGGTCACGAATCCCCAGCCAGCACCGCATCGTGGCAGTACGGGCGGACTGCCGAGTGGCACTCTGAAAGGCCGACCTGCTGGTCGTAGGACGACTACGGCATCTCGACTCTCCGCCAGCCCGAACCACAACAGAAAGGACTCGAATGCAAGTCTCCCTTTGACAGTGGAGATGGATAGCGTGGTTGAGCCTGCTGAACTCCCTCCAACAATGACACATAACAACCACGATACCTCAGGAGTGCTGATGGATAGATTTGGTTTCATCTACGATCAGCGACGGCGAAAGCGGCAGTCTCTCCAGCTTCCTAAGCGTCGGAAAAATCAACTAAGTGCAGAAGCATCCAGTATCAGGTCCGATGTATCGCCGCCAGGCAGCGATCCCGTTCGATCTGCAACACCTCTTTCCATCAACGAGGACGACTCGAAAAAGTCATGGCAAGAGTATCTGAAGCCAGCTTACTACCAAAGCAGACCCAAAGAATTGCTACTACACACCCCCTCTGCTGGAGCTGTCGTCACCGTCAGCACAGTGGGAGCCGCGGGAACACTCACACCACCGAGAATTCATTCCGCCGAAGGTGGTCTGGTTCCTACACGATCAACATCACAACCTCAATCATCGCACGTCAACGCGTCGACCGAAGGCCACACAACCGAGGAAGAAGCCGAGCAATCCCACGGTCACACACACGACAGCACTCCAACAAAACTCCTCCTCGACCAGCTCAACGACCTCCACGACTCCATGCAAACCGAGCGCATGACCAAGTGGAACAGCTTCCTCCGCGCCGTCCGCGCCGAACGAGCCAGCAACTACACCACCGAAAACGCCTCCTCCCTCAAAAATGCACCCGAAGCGGACCTCCTCGACGGCGAGCTCATCGGCATAGCCACCCTCGGCCGCTCCGCCAAACAACGCGCCAAATACACCCACTTCAAGTCCCTCGTCCTCGCCGGCATTCCCATCACACTCCGCCCCAAGATCTGGCCGAATGCTCGGGTGCCGCAGCGAACCGCATCCCAAATTACTACGAAGATTTAGTGCTGCGGTCGGAAGAAGGCAGCACCGAGATCGACCGCGAGATCGCACAACAGATCACCGCCGACATCCGCCGCACCCTGACCGACAACATCTTCTTCCAATCGGGCCCCGGTGTGAAGCGCCTCGACGAGGTTCTACGCGCGTACTCCCTCCACAACCCCTCAATCGGTTACTGCCAGGGCATGAACCTCATCGCCGGCTCGTTGCTGCTCATCTGCGCAAATGCGGAAGACTGCTTCTGGCTGCTCGTCGCTGTCATTGACACGATCCTCCCCAGCGCCTACTTCTCCGGCAGTCTGCTCGTCGCGCGCGCCGATCAGATCGTGCTGAGGGAGTACGTCAAGGAGTTGCTACCCACTTTGTCCGCAAAACTAGACGAGTTAGGGGTTGAGCTGGAAGCGTGTACCTTCCACTGGTTCCTGTCGCTGTACGCGGGCGTGCTCACGGGAGGGGAAGCGCTATATCGGATCTGGGATATTGTGCTGACGCTACATTCTACGGAGGCGATGCCGACGTTTAATGAGACGAATCGCACGACTCTCACCAACACCCTGACAGTCGACTTCCCGAGTCTACCCAACCCGCTGAACAATGCTTTGAACAGCATCTCCGCGCCTACTACACCCGTTACGGCATCCAACCCAGCCGCAACAGAACCGCCCACAACTCCCTCCACGGTAGTCGGAGGAGTCGAAGCGCACGACGGCACCTCCTCACCCTTTCTCTTCCAGATCGCACTCTCCCTGCTGTACCTCAACCAATCTGAGATCTTGAGTTTGGAGACGCCGGCGGAAGTGTATAGTTATCTGAATCACAATGTCACGGATCATGCGGTCAGTGTGGATGCGCTGGTGCAGGCGAGTGAGGCGCTGGGGAAGAAGGTCAAGAGGGGGGACGTGTTGGAGAAGAGGCGGGCTGCTGTGAAGGTGCTGGGTGGGTAAAAAGGATTTGCTTTGGCGGAAGAGGTTTGGGTGATCCAGGAAAGACCTGCAAGTGTTCAAGTGGCAGGCTGCCGCTTAGCAGCGAGCGATGCCTTCGAATTCTATGTGAGTGATCTGATTGGGTCAGATTGGCTTGGAAAACAGCAAGCGAGCGAGAATAGACTTACATGATATGAGATATGATACCCTCGGACGCAGCGTGTGCTGAGAATGACGACAAGTTTCTGCTTACTCTCGTGGTCAATATCACGTGTGTTCTGAAGTGCTGTACATACCTGGCGTCAAAGCCGTCATCAAGGGGAAGATTCTTGAGGCCTTGGTGTGCTCGCTGTTGTGTAACGGCAGTGCAAGCTTGCCAGATTAGTTCGGCGCCCCTGGAGTGGATTGATAGATGATACTGTTGGATCATCAGTCCAGGCAGAGCTCTGCTACTAGTCGCATTGACCATTCTTCTCGCAGAATCTACGCCAGGGCGGCCTTCACCACACTCAAACCCTCAACGTATCACAAAATCTCAAAATGTAAGAGCAGGGATTATCATTATCATGTACGGGAGCGCTTCAGCATACACACATCGTTTCCCATCAAGCCAGAGCGATTCACAAATCGAAATCACAAGACATCCTTCGAAGCAAGCAGCAAAATCCTCCCAAAATGCCGAAATGCACCCCAGAGCCCGCCCTGTAGCTAGGTTGCTCCAAGATAGCTCCAGCAGTTCAGAGCACTCGCGCTCCAGCTTCAGCTTGCTGGGTCGCCTAAGCTCGTACTCCAGCTCCCAGCATATCCTCATTGAGCGCCCTCTAGATCGATCGAGCTCAAGCCAAGTCCTCCTCAACACCCATCCCACCCTCAACGCCCTCTTCAACATCGCTATCCGGAGCCACATACGGATCGTCGGGCATGATGAATGACTCCTCAGCGCCCGCCTCGGCGTAGCCAGAGCGACCACTGTTGCGGTTTCGGCCACTGCGACGGCCTCCCTGTCCCTGTTGTTCCTCCTCGCAGTCCTCATCGCCGTCATTCGTGTCCTCAATCGGCGCGAACAGCCTCAGCAATTCTTCCGTGGTAAGCTTCCCGACGCGATTCTTCTTCTCCATCGCGCTGTCGATCTCGAGGGTCTTCCGTTTCTGCATCTGCAAGATGTCCATGTCGATCGTGTTCTTCACCGCAAGTCTTACAACCTCCACGTCCTTGGTTTGACCGATGCGGAAGACGCGACAGAACGCTTGCGTTTCCATTGCGACATTCCACCACAGGTCAATGAGGATGACGCGGTTGGCCATGGTCAGATTCAGACCTACCCCACCAGCCATCATAGCCGCCAGCAGGATCTTGCAGTCAGGGTCCTCCTCGAAGCGAGAAATGGCCTTGTTGCGCGCGTCGAAGGTCATCTCTCCATGAAATTGAGCGTGTCCCCAGCCCTCCTCGTCGCAGATTTTGCTAAACACACGTAGAACGCCTCGAAACTGAGAGAACAGCAGGATCTTGTTGTCGGGATTCTCTGCTTGCCATTCCTTGATCTGCTTCACAGCCGCCATTGTTTTCGTGGACTGAATGACTGGATTGGCGATGTTCAACCAATTGATGTCTTCCTCAGGACTATCCTTGTTGCGCTTCCGTTTCTTGCTCATGTCTTGAGCAACGGGTGTGCCTTTGGACGCGTCATTGAAAGCCTGCGCAGCGTAGGACTCGGACTTTTTGAATCGACAGCTGCATTCGAGGCAGGTAGCGGACTCGCCGCCAGCGACCATGCTCTCGTAGGCGACTTGATTGAGGCAGGCGAAGCAGTAGATGTGGAGGCAGCTGGTCACGTAGGGGTTGCTGGGCTGCTGGCCGCAAAGGGGACAAAGAGATCGATTATTTGCTTTCTCCCATTGCCCATCGTCGTGCATGGCTTTGAGACAGCGGCGAAATTGTTGGGAGATGTCGCCATTGAAGCGGGAAGGTACCTCAGCGACAGAGAGCAAGTGTCTGTCATCCGATGAGGCCGTCGTAACTTGGCTGCCACTAGCGAGGTCGACGTTGACAGATGCCGATGCACTGGAGCCCTCCTGGGGAGTGGATGCTGACGCGCCCAAAGGTTGATCAAAGCCCTCCTGGGGTCGATAGCCTGGGATCCCAGAGTTTGATCATTAGCTTGTGGGCTAGGGTCGTTCTCAGTCACCGTGTCAAGACCAGCCTGCAGACCAGCCACTTGTTGACGGGTAATAGGATCATTCTGCATTTCTGGAGAGTTCGACAAGGTCCACAGCTTCTCAAGATCCTCAATCTGTAGCAAATCTTTCAGTGTCCTCTGGATGAGCATCATATGCGCGGTCAATTGACGAAGACGCATTAGGAGAACGAAGATGTTTGAGTAGCTGACAGCCAGCATTGACCCATTCCTCCAGGTGTTGATTCGCTGAATGAAGCGATCGCGGACAATCTTGTATAGTGCTCTCTCGAAGACACTGAATTCGAGCTCAATCGTCTTGACGGGCTTCGCCGGAGGCAGCTGAATGATCGGGCGACCGAAGAGCTGATCTTTATGAGTCCGTCGAATCATCATTTTCTCAAGCATTGCCTTGAGACGCTTGAGAGCATCGGTAGACCCTTTCTTGCAGAAATTCGTTTTCCACACATCGAAGTCACCAGTGGCGAAGACCTTGAGGAATCGGAAGTAGGCAAAGAATTCCTCCAAAGAATTGACGACTGGTGTTCCTGACAGCGTCCAGCGAAAGCGACCTCGAAGTTTCCAAGCGCCCTCACTTGTACGAGAAGTGTAGTTCTTGATAGCCTGGGCTTCATCGAGAACAATGCGATGCCACTTGATTCGATGCAGGAGGCCTTTGTTTTCCTCAAAGTGCTTCTCCCACCATTCCTCTTTGGCTCGAGCAGTGATGAGGTGTTTCGGATATTCTTTCTTTGGATAGGACTTGACGATCTCGTGGTACGATGTGATGACGACATCGAAGGCGCTCAGCATTTCGATGGGGTTCTGAATAGCAACAGCCTGGCTGGCTTTGTAGATCATGACGCTTCTCAGATAGCCATGTTTGGGGTCGCCGTGCTTGTTGAGTTCGTTGAACCACTGCTGTTGAAGGACCGCGGGAGTGACAATTAGAGTGGCTTTATGAGTACTCTCGAGTGGTGCTCGTCCGTCGACGATGTTAGCAATGGCCATGACGGTTTTGCCTGGACGTCATTAGCTGTGTGAGTGTCAACGAGCAGGCTGCGACTTACCAAGACCCATTTCATCGCTCAGCATGCCGCCGGACGGCTTACCTTCATTCTCACGTTCTCGCATCTTACCTGCGCCGATGGTCTGGTAATGATGCAGAGAGGTCCTCATTCCTCTCAGGCGCCAAGCTCCCTCGCCATCAGCTCTCATGGCTCCTCTGCCATTGAAACTTTTGATTGCTAATTCCAGGAGTTTCTTGTCACCGACGTGTTGGTCTCTGTGTTCTTGCGGGATTGATGCAATGAGTTCGGCCAAAGCCAGATGTCGCCGAGTTTGGTTAGACGTTGGCTGCGCTTCAGCTTCGCGATTCTTTGTAGCCTGACCCAACAAATCGTAAGGAAGCAGTGAATCAACACCCTGGAAGAGGCTTCGATCTGGCTGCTTGCGACCACCACGCCCACGTGCAGTGGTACGTGAGCCTCGAGGCCGGCCTCCTCTGCCTTTGCCGCGAACGGAGGCAGTAGGTGGTGCTGTCGCCTTGGCTTTGTGTGTTGAGACTCGTGGCCGGCCTCGACCACGCTTAGCAGGCATACCTTGGGCTCCTTCATCTATGTCGTTGGCAGCACCATTCTCATCGGCTGGAGCGATTTGCATGTGGCCTGATTCGAGATTAGACTCTGCGACAGATCTCGTTGGACCCATCTCGAGGATGTCATCGTCCAACATCTCAAAGCCATGCTCGTCGTCAGAGGGGGAATCTTCGTGCTCAGACACGAACATCGAATGTTCTTCCTCGCGGTAGGCCTGCTTTCCCTTGCGAGCATTCAGACGAGCTTTCTCAGCAGCCTCGGCTTGCAGGAATGCGATTCGAGCAGGCATATCCAGCTTGCCGGCCTTCTTCCGACGTTCATAGGTTCTCTTGGCTTTCTTGAACTCTTCTTTCTTGCGAGCATCTTCCGCATCGCTATCTAGCTCCATGTGATCACCAATATCAGCAAGATCATCGGGCTGAGGGTTGGCCGGCATTGCTTCTGTATTTCTGGTGAACTCTGCAAGCAGTTGTTCCATCTCAGCATCGTTCATCTCGTCATCTTCTCCGTTGTGCATACCGTGATCTTCGATGTTGGGAGGACCATGATCTTCCGTGGCATGAAAATCGATACCTTCGATGGACTCTGCGATTGGTAGTGAGGGAAGTCGTTGAGGTTGGATTTCACGTTCAGCAGATCCTTGAGGGGTCTCCAGAATTTCGCGCTCGGGAACTGGTTCCTTCTTGACGATTGTTCGCTGAATTGGTGGGACTGAAGTGCTTGGTCCGGCGCCGGCAGTGTTCTCGCCATCGCCCTCGTCATCAGAGATCTCGATGATGTCCGAAGGAATGGGACTGCTCTTTGTGGGAGGATTGCTCTGCTCAATCTGGGGTACATTGTTATCCGAGGGCGGTTCTGTGGGTGGTTTCGGAGACGAGTGTTCGCTGGCTTGGGCGGGCTCTGGCTGGGCTTCGACGGATCGGAGTGGTTCTTGATTGTCTGCGGTCAGAGGATCCATCGACTCGTGATGGAGATCCTCAACTGTGAGCGCCTGTGGTGTGGGACTTTTGGTTGGTACCTCAGGTAAGGCAGAGCCTCGCTGCTTAGCAGCAGCGCCATCATCACCACAATCATCCATCATGGCGGCGACGATAGTGTGTTAGTGTGTCACGAGTTAGCAGAAGTGACAGACCTGGAAAGGCGGATAGGGTCAAGAAGATTTGAGAGGTATGGGAAAGGTGCAAAGGAGAGAAGAAGATCGACGAGGAGGGAAGTAAATATAGTCGATCAGATCAGCGAGCACAGTGAAGTAACAGAGTAGCCGGCAACCACGACGCGAGAGGTCTGCATTCACTGAAGATAAGTCAGAAGTGACCGACAAGCGAAGGCCACCGGCAAGTATCCTGTGTTCTGGCGTAGAGAACCGGGAAGGCACCGAGGATAAACCATTGCCGCCCACTGTTTCACGTGTGCGCTGCAAACCACGGCCGGGAATGGTGTTAGTGACTTGGAAAAAGTGAGTCTTGTCGTAGCAGTCCGTCATCGAGCCCGAGGAGGCATCTGTTGCGCCTCTCGCGCTGGAGTTCGAACAGCAGCAGCAGTGGTAGTATGGGCAGGAGCGAAACGCTGCCTCTGTTCCTGCTCCACCTCCGATTTGTCCTTGCTGCAACTTCATGATTTCAGCTCTCGAACGTCTGTCCTTCTAGGACATCTTATCAGGCATAGCAAGCCCAGCAGTCTTGCAGAAAAGATGGCAGAAGGTGGCATGCCAGAGAAGTCCCAAGAATAGTTGTAGAACGCGGGAACTCTTCTAGGGGATGATACCTGTTCCTTTGACCTGTGGATCTCTCCTCTGCACCTTCGCCCATCCACGGCAATGTGAAAAGTACCTAGGTAGGTGTGCTGCTCAGTGTAGACTCCTGAGATATCAAATCTGTGAAGCTAGCAAGAGCGAGAGCAATGAACGCGCTTGCTTGAAGAACGCGTATACGCGCTAGCCTACATGGAGCAACTTAGCCGAAGCGCATCCCTTCGGCCATGATGCGCTAGAAAGTCGGTGAGAGTTCACTGGAAAGCTGCCATGCAGCACCTTTTGCACTCTGTGAACTGCAGAGTGGCATGACCAGCAGACGAAGGGTAACAAGAAGAAGCCCTGAACATGCGACGGGTCGGACCGCAGCTTCATCCCAAGTCGAGCATTTCCTAACCCTGCCCCATTGCCGCATGGCCGCACCGGTCTGCGATCGGCGCACGACAGCATGTTGGGGAGATTGATCCAGGGCTATGGCAAGAGCTCGTCGAGCTCGAGTCGACCACAGAGGAAGCACACAGTCGCTCGCTACTATGGCCTGTCCACGTAGCAGAATCGACGCACGGCTTTCCAGCATCACCTCCGAGCACGCCAATCAGCTCTCCGAGCTTTCGCATAGGACCATTCGACGATCGCGGAGGCGTCGGTGTGGCCGAGGCGCACAATCTGAGAGTTGTCATCGCGCAAGACGCTTTCGGGAGCCTGGACAAGCAACTAGTGCTCTACGATTCACATAAGACGACATCAGATGCCTCTCCTCGAAAAGCGACTGCGCCGACAGCGACTCTGCGAGATGGCAACAAAAGTCGCACCCAGCAGCCTATGCCAATGCACCAGAGAAACAGGAGCTCGACGATTGGTGGCCCAGCCAGTGCGTGGACTCGCCACACTCGTGATACCGATGGAGATGACAAAGTGAACCGCCTCCTCGAATGCATGTTCGGCAACACGAGCACGACAAAGAGCGACGCTAGTACCAAGATGCACATTCTGTTATCTGGTTCTGATGCTGCCCCGGCCCAGCTGTCCACAGCTTCGACGGCGACGACTAGGCCTAACTTTCCAAGAGCGCTCACGTCTCAGACGACCACGAAACTAGCACGTGCTAATCAAGGCTCCTGGGAAGACGCCACCAGCGACCAAGATGTCATCCTGATTACCAGACTGTTCGCTGTGCCCTTACCTGACTCGAAGGAACCAATCGTGACGCGACCTAGATCGGGCGAACAAACTGCTGAGATCGCATCGCCAATGAGCGAAGACGGTGGCGCATCACGCAAAACTAAGTTGATTGAGAAGAAGACTCCGATGTATGCTGTCGGCCTTCTAGTGACCTTGCCTCGTGAGGAGTCTCGTTCAAATTTCTCTCGGCCACCTTCGCGGATGTCTGTTGCATCAACCTCATTTCCGAGTTCAAGTGGGTCTGATTTTGCCTCTTCCTGGAGTTTGCTTGAGGCTATCTCGGACTCTCTGTCTTCACCAACAAGAACTTCACCGAGACAATTGGACAATCGAATTAGTGTCCTGACCAATTCCTGGGATATGATACTAAGAGCCATGTCTGACGTCGAGGCTGTTGCAAAAGAAGAGATCCGCCATGGGTTGCAGCTTGTCAATCGACAAGTAATGTCATCCACAACCAAGGTGCCGAAGGGCTTGAATGAGCAGCGTACGAATCAGCGAAACATCTACATCACCCAACCAATGGCTCTCGCCGGTGCAAAGAGCCTTCACACTTCTAGTCGACACCTCGTCCAACGGCTAACTCTCGGACTGCAGATCCCAAGAGTGATCACGGGCATAGGATTTCGGGACGGGCACTGGAATGACGAAGCACGGTACCTGGTGCACGTCTGCAATTCAAAATCGCAGAATCACTTCCTCCTAAATCTGCTAACCGCCTTTCTTGGCAACCACACGGAGTGGCTTGGGAGTGCTCTCACGAAGGCGGCTGCGAAAGAACAGGACGATGATGAGGCAGTACACGAGCCGTCTCTAGGTCTTTCGCGGACTGTCATCGTTTGCGATCAACGAGCATTGGCACGGCGGTATATCTTCATGCTCGCGTCTTTCTTGCCATCGTTGAGTGGCATCAGTCCCTTCGAACAGCGACCGACGCCATTCAAATCGCCACTGCCAACTCCCGGTTTATCGTCTTCATCTCTGAAGCACGTAAGGTATGCTTCTGACCAACACAACGACACGAGAGGATCTTCCCATAGCCATCATGTCACATTCGGTGATGCACATGATGCTACACTTCTCTCGACAAGTGTTTCGTCACGGACCAGTGCGAGCACGCATGCTTCCATGCGCCCATCGAAAGCTTTGCTTACTCGTAAGGACTCCGATACTACATCAATGCGAACTGCGTCGCGCTTCTCCGCTGCAACATCTGCCACACACATGCGCAAGACCAGTGCAGCAAGTTCCGCTTTGACGCCACAGCCTGTTGCTACGCAGCCCTATCTTCCGTCATCGCAGGATAGCTACTTTCCTGCCGACGCTGTAGCCGACAGTCCTGAGTACGGCGCGACTAATCAGCTGGCGCAGATTCTCCGCCGTGATTCAAGCAGCACTGTCGCTCCAAGATCCTCGAACGGTAGCTGGGGATTTCTTGGCTTGTGGTCGCGGAAGGGATCGCCAACAGTCGCGGGTGAGGATGCCAGCAATGCCTCGCCAGCCGTCTTCGGCAACCTGCATGGAGGCAGCTCTATGAGAGGAGGCAGCAACAAGCTTGAATCTATGGTCAGCGAAGCAACTTCAGCGGCTCTTCCGCAATCCATCTCTCAACCCCGGAAACCGGCGCTTCCCGCGGATGATGCGCACGATCTTGTCGACGAGCGCCTAAATGTCGTCGAAGCACCTCGTCTAAGAGTTGATGAGGAAGACGGTGTCGTTGATGTAGATATCGGTCTTCCAGGGTTTCTCGACTGGGATGCAGATGCCATTCCTGTTTCACCTGGCTCCCGAAATCACGCGTCGGCCTCTGGTCGCAGCCTCGAAGGCATTCCGTCTTTGCGGAGTTCATTCTCGCAGCCAAGTTCTTATGCCGCGCAATCGACTGCGGGTGACGCTGGTGTTGCTGGTTGGTTGCGTCGTTACCACGAAGACTTCCGACTCCAAGCCGTCAAGCCTTACTCTGACTTAGTGTCTGATATTAGGGACTCCATGCTCCGAGAAAGTCGATCGTTGCTAAGCAGGGACGCTGCAAACATGAGCGACACTTCTGATCAGGCGGAGACTTGGGTCGACATCAGCTCCACACTGATGGTCGATGCACGCAGATATACCGTGGAGAGACTCACTCTTCAGCGGAAGTTAGGAAGAAGCCGAATCGCGGACCTGCAGAGCCCGACTCCTCCCACAGACTCGCGCACAGCGGTCGAGCATCGTTTTGTCATGGAGCCGGTAAACGAGCCAGACCCTATGCTGGCAGACGCCTTCGCGAGCATACTGGATTTGTCGCGTAAGTCACACTCGAGGTCTGCATCCGGGACAGCAAAGTCTGGTCCTGCAACACCAGCTGGGTCTCTGCCGCGAGAGATCACTGTGCCACCACGGATCCTACGAAGCAGCTGTCAACAAGCTGTGGCAGAGGTATTGGAACAGGTGGTCAAGAGCGTCAGTGAGCACATGGACAACCACGACGAAGGCCGTGCGGTCTCAACGAAGGCTTCCGCCGGCCAGAGTGCGAAAGAGAGACAAGGAGAGGAGCATAATGTGCTACGAGAAGGAGTGAAGCGTTGGCTGCTTGCAGCAGAGCCTCGAAGTGTGTGGTAGAGGCAGAGTATTGGATGCTAAGGTGAGCTCATTTGTATCAACAGAGGTGGTTGCGGGATAATTTTGACGACGTCACGAGATGAGATACCCCCAGCAGTGGTTTTGTATTACTATCTAGACACGGGCGGCTTGTAAGATGTAACAATACTAAGAGCTAGAGCTTTGATCTACTGCATTTTGTTCCCGCTGCACACAAGAGAAGCAGTTACGATCGCCGCCCACGGGCACTGCAACAAGGTCGGATCACGTGATTTTCTTCCATCGCCAGAGGCCAAGAGACAGTGTACCTCTTGCCTTCTGAGCATCTTCTCACTTTCAACGTCTGCTAGTGAAAGTCTTCGCACTACGATACTGTGTGCTCAATCAACTGCATTCAGTCGTCGATGCCACACTCGTAATCAACATGAACAAATCGCACGGTTCTCGTGCGCAAGTAATTGCATTAGACGCGTTCGCCAATCAGAACAGCAATGGCGACTCTGAGGCCAGCGCTCGCAAGCCCACGGAGGAGGGATAGCTCATCATCGACGGTCAAGGCGGCAAAGCTTCCTCACGACAAGCCGAGGAACAAACACGTCAGAGACATTCTCGGTGCAACACTGTGGGTTCACGATGATCAGACTTCGACAGATGAGATTCTGATCAAGGAGTCCTTACTGACAACTTCGACAATTAAGGATGGAGACGTAATAGAGATCACAGCTACTCGTGCCAATCAAGATCGAAACGAGAGGCACGATGAAGGCAACGCCGCGTCTGAGAGCGGGACAACATCCGAAGCTCGACAGCACGAGTTCGTGCCCCGGCTTCTTTGCATTGCTCGAGCTCAGAGTAGCGATGCGAAAGGCAAGCTCATCAACTTCGACATTTCACTCCACTCAAGGCTAGCAGTGACTTCTGGTTTTCGATCAAGGGACACAGTTGAGGTCCGCGCGACAGACGTTGGTACTCATACGGCGTCTCACGTCGAGCTAGGCTTTAGAGATGTCTATCTCGCAAGATCCGACATGTGGCGCATGGTTGGGCAAGAACTTGCCAACAAGTTCGTTCACGTTGGTCAGAGAATCACCTTCCTAGGAAGTGTCAGAGTTATTGTCAAGGCAATACACGTTCGAGGCCATCGGGTGGCAGCGGCGTACTTCTCCGGAAATACCGTACCCGTCTTTCGCAGCGAGGCGGCGCGCTACGTGATATTCATCCAGATGTCGCGTGAGATGTGGGGCTTCGATTCCGAAGGCAATGGCGAGATCTTGTTCAACAGGGTCATCAATGGTTTTCTTCCGGATCTGTTCAAGCGATGGACCACGCTGGAGGTGCGACATTTGGTTAGTATTGTGCTCTTTGGTCGCCAGGAGTACACTCAGTACGATCTTGACCTGCAAACACTCAGCTCGCGCATGCTAAACACTTCGCCGCCGAAGCGGAAACTATATCAAGACTTCTACAAGGTTGTCGTTACCGATATGGCAAGTGCTCAGTGGACCACGATCCTTGATGAGCTCAAGAAGAACTTCAGAGTCTTCCTTCGTGATGTCTCCCTGTTCCCACCCCAGGAAGCTGTGGATGTAACTCCAGATTCTCGCAAGGAATCCAAAATTACGGGGCGGCTGACCACTGCACTGAAGGGAAATATTCTGGAAGCAATCAACATGGCTTCGATGCAATTCTCAAATGACTACGTGGACAGAGACTTGATTCGCACCGGAGTGTCGGTAGTTGTGGTGACTGCAGGTGCTGGGGTGTACGAAGTTGACAAGGACCTCTTGAATCTAACGTCAGAGAACCTCACCAACAATGGCATCGGAATTGACATAGTGTGTCTTGCAAAGATGCCACTCCATTCAGTCCCATGCTTCAAGTACAGGACCAACAAGGACGAGCCGCCAGCAGTCCAGACTCAGAGCCTGAGCAGCGCGGGAAACTCCCCGACAGGTCGCAGCCTTATTCCTGCCGGCCTCAGCGCACCGACATCCTTTCGCGGATCGCCTCTGCTTCACTCAGTCAACAGCTCTGAGTTACATCCTTTCTCACAGATATCATCATCAATTCCGAGGGCTCGCCCGCAGGCTGGTCATATGGTATACCGCAGTGGATTGACCTTTCCTACTGGTCACCTACAGGCCCCAAGTCTCATCAAATGTCTGTCCAGTCAGTGAACAAGCATAACTTCGGCAAGGAAAGGAAAGAGTCCTTTGTGCCCCGTGTGCGCATGTACGAGATCCAGATGATGGGTCTCACAGAAATGGGTATGGCAGATATCAGCATTCCGTGGATGTCAGAGACGCAGGAATCTGAGCCAAAGCGACGCAAACGCAGGAAATCATACCACCAGCAGTTCGCCGGCTCGAGAAGCCTGTCTCATTCTCCCAGCATCTCCAGAAAGAGCATTCGATTGGACTCCGCATCATTCAAAGGGCATAGTCTCCTTGCTGCTGGTCAAAAACTTCATCGTGAGACATTCAACAAGATGGACAAATACGATGACTCGGTATTCAAGCCTGCTGCGCTGAAAAGGCGGCTCGCCTCGACAGACGCATCTACAAAGACCAGTTCTAAGACGCAAGGCCCCGGATCTATCTCATCACAGAATGTTGTGACTACTGGTGACGCTGCCGAAGAAGCACGACAGGCTGTAGAGTCAACATCTCACAGCACAAGGCCAGCCTCACCAGTCCGGTCTGAGACTGCCAGCATAACGAAGCTAAGTAAGCAGCGCAGTCCTCAAGCAGTAAAAGCTTCCCGAAACGCGAGCTATGCGCTCAGAGGCCTACTGCCGCCAACGCGCGCGACAGCAAGCACAGAGATCAACGTTGAGAACGCTCAGGCGCAAATGCAGAAAACGTCAGCGCCTAAAGCTCGCCCGCAGATAGGCACCAATACTCACGGCATTCGCTCGTTGTCCCTGTACAGTAATGCCTCTACAGCCACGACGACATTTGCGCCCTCGTTGCTTGGCAGCGAATTGTCGCCAGTCTCTTCAAATCCTGGCGGCGATCGACCTTCGACACCAATAAAAATAGCCCAGCCGCAAAGAATCGCCAATGGATCTGATTCGATATCCATCCGCGACGCGAAACCGAAGCGGCCAGGAGCTGATCCAAAAGAGCCTCCAAAAGACAACCCAGCAGTCAGCACCGCCTCATCAGCAAGTGGCTCGGATTCAAGCAGCTCTGATTCAGAGGGAACATCGGACATCCTCTCAAGCTCAGTCCCGAAGAGCGTTCTTCCATTCATTCGTAACGTCAACGCTTCGAATCCGCTGAAAGGCAACCCGAACAGAGAATCGTTCTTCGGGCGGTGGCAGCATCTCTATCCACGTAAACCTCGAGCCGCAATTGTCAAATGGCGATCGCTTTGCACACCTGCCGCTGTGCCCCTGACTACTGAGGACTTTCCTTCCAAAGACAGCCTTAGTACAGATTATAAAATTATTCGCGATTTTACTGTCACCGTCGGCAACCTTGACGACATGACCAGTGGGCCGAAGTCAAGAGACGAGCTACTACGTGAAATGCTCTCAGTCAGATTCGCACACGGGTATCAACTTGTTGTAGGACCACGAATGAACAAATTCGAAGGGCCTGGCCTACACGACGTCTCCTTCTTCTTCAATCCGGATGCTCAGCGTCATGCTGGTCAATATCTGTTCATGTCTATGGGCATTACGATACAGAAGCTGACACTACTCGACGACAGGCGCATTCAAGTGACTCGGTACCAACGAAATCCACTGCCCTCGCAGGATCTTCTACCGAAAGAGGTGTCGTATGAATCATACGTAAGAACGATTCTGGCCGACGACTTCAAGAAGCAGACAATGACGATCTCTGGCTATGACGAAGAGTATCCATGGGAACTAGCGGACAACTACCTTGCAAACACTGGCAAGTCTGCTGAGTCTGCTATCCAAACGCTCCGATTCTGGCGAGCACGATTTGTGCTGCTACCCGTGGAGCCGCCGGCCAACGCGTTCCGGCCGACTGCAGCTGACAGCGAGGAGAACGAAGAAGAAATACATCTTCGTGGAATACGAGCATTGACTCAGGCGTGGCAAAAGTTGCGATACGTTCCGCCCGAAGAGAGGCGGCCAGCTCAGAACCGCATGAGCGCTTTCAAGTCGAAAGATCGTAATCCTTTGAGTATCAAGATTGAAACTTTGAACCCATCCGAATTGGTGGCCACAGAGCTTGACAAGTTGCTTGCTGCAGAAGAAGCTGGCGAGGTGTCAATGGCGCAGCTGCTTCCGGAAGAAGAGCAATTCGATCGTGAGACTGCCAAGCTTGGTAAGATAGCAGCGGCAATACAGGGCGACCGCGGCATAGAGATCAAGAATCGACGATGGCATCTACGACTTCATTACAGTTGCTTCCATGGAGAAGACTTAACAAATTGGCTGGTACAGAATGTCCGCGACATCGACACGAGAGACGAAGCCGTTGAATTTGGTAATGAGCTAATGAAGGAGGGCCTCTTCGAGCACGTCAACAGCCGACACAACTTCAAGGATGGAACCTTTTTCTACTCGATCAAGTCCGAGTGGCGGGCTCCGCGCACTGAGGCTCGTCAGTCGTGGTTTCCTAGCAGTCGAAAGTCGGACAAGTCAACACCAGCAACTCCTGCACTCGAACAGACGATCAAGGAGTCGGCATCAGCTGCTGCACGAGGACGTGCTGCTACATCCAGCCTTCCCACAGCTCTGACGCCTATGAGCAATGACACAAGTCGACCGGCGCCCGAGCGCAAGAAGCTGGCAGTGTCTCTAAGCAAGATGATACGCCTTGATGTTGACACTAGAAAGCGATCCGGGCGACCTGAAATAGTGCACCTTCACTACGACCGCAACCACAGTCCAGAAAATTGCTACCATCTCGAGCTGTCGTGGCTAAATGTCACGTCAAAGTTGGTTGACGACGCGATCGTCTCGTGGACAACGACCGCCGAGCGATATGGCCTGAAACTGGTCGAAGTCCCTATCGTCGAAGCTTGCAAAGTGCCCGAGAACGAACCATTCCGGAGCGCTTACCGCATCAGACTTGCCGTACCACCTCCTTCCCAGCCTCAACGCCAGAACGGAAATGGCAACAGCTTCTTCACCGCGACTTCCTTCACACCGCACGAACCAGTCCGGACGGATCCGCATTTCTTCCAGAAGGCGCTACTGAAGCACTTCAACTTCGTCCTCGACCTTGAAGGTATCAGCGAGTTCCCAGAGAATGTTGAGATCAATTACTCATGGGGCAAGCTGAACTATACCTACACACAATTCGTTCACCGATCGGGCGTCATCCTTGGACAGATTACTGGTGAAGGAGATATCCTCCTGCTTGCAAATCGTCTCTACAACTCACGACTGGCGTCCACAAAGGATACCAACGCAAAGCTCGAAACCACAAGGCAGCTCAACGCAGCCGCTTACGCTCTTCGACCCGTCGCACACGCGCAAAACGCAGCGAAAGATGGACAGATGCAAGCCTCTGGAATCGTGGGCATCAACGTACAATCGCCAGCAATGTCAAGCACGTCACATGCTCTCTCCTCCCCGTCACCCATGCTGCGTCCGCTGCCACGGCCTCTCGTTCCCCCAAACACAGTCAGCAACTCTACTAGTGCATCCGCTATGAACTCGACAGCGTCCGTACCGCTCGCTGCACGCCTCAATGCTTCGATCACCGGAGCCGCAAGTCCTTTAAGCACTTCAGGTGCTCCCACGTCCGCTGCCCAATTACCTAGCATCTCCACCGCACTTGCGCAGCAACCGCCACCGGCACTGCCGACCCAGACTGCCCACCAACAACAAGTGACAGCCGACGTCTTCGGCCCTTGGCGCCCCATGCCCAACGCCCTCGCCCAATTCATCACCCCCGAGCAAATCAAAGACGAGCTCGAACGTTTCTGCTCTGACGCGGGCACACTCGAGGCATTCTACGCCGACACTTTTCTTGCGATGGCGCAGCAACAGGAAGCGGACGTATCAGCTGGGAATCTGACGCCGGTGCACAGCGGGAGGCGAAGTAGGGGCGGGAGCGTGCCGGGCACGCCCGTGAGTGCTGCTGCGGACAGGGAGGTTGGGTCTGCAGAGCGCGGCAAGAAACGTGGCAGTGTGGCGATGACGGGGAGTAGCTTGCTCAGACCCGTCGCGGAGAGTGAGCTCGACAGGACCGGCAGTGATGGCAGTGGCGGCGGTACGAGTGGAATTCCGGAGATGAGTTTGCCGGAGAGCGTACAGGCACTTCGAACCAAGGACAAGGACAAGGACAAGGACAAAGACAAAGACAAGGAGGGCGGAAAGATGGGATGGGGCTTAGGGCTGGGAAGGAAGGGCTGAGCCACCGCGATGGAGGCGATTCCTGCGGGTGAACGGATCATGTATCATCAACGCTGGATATCAATGCCCATTTGGTTATCTAGACAACAGGTCTATAACTGCTTGCTTGCTTCTTACTCCGTTTGTGCCGCTCCCTTCTCGAAAGCACTAATACGGCACCCCGATCAAGCAACAACCAACAGTGCCCATCTACTCAAAGCTTCGTCCGCCTCCCCCGCCGCTTCACAGGCACGCCTCCCGTATCGTCTGCACCACCAACAACCGCAAAAACATTCTCCCGCCCCAACGTCTCCGCCAGCCCCAACACCCGCCTCCCAACCGTCGCGCCATCCCGTCGATTCTTCCCCTCTCGTCTGTGCTTCCCAATCCTCTCTACAAAACCCCACAGCCTCCCTTCCGGTATCAACTCCCCCGTCGTAGGCTTCCGCTGCGGCAGCCACTCCGGCGCGATGCGCACCATCGGCACCGCGGCCGCTTTGGGATCCTCGGAGTTGGCTGATTTCGATACTATGATGATACCTTCTTCTTGGCAGCGGGTGTATGCGTTTTTGAGGGCTTCTTTGTTTATCGATTCGAAGTAGCTGAGGTCGCCTTGGTGGTAGAGGGTGCGGCCGAAGAGTTGGGCTGTGGATTGGGCGACTGTCATGGGTACCCATGGACTCGGGGTTGTGGTTGGTGATGATGGGGTGACAGCGGGCGGGACGAGGCAAAACAGGGAGACGGCGCCCAGCCAGGCGGCGTCGATGAACGGCCAGATCATGAAGCAGTAGAAGTCGAAGTTCTCGCGGCCGAGGGCGCGTTCGGTGTCGGAGAGGCCGATTGTTCGGGCGTTGGTCCTAGACGGGGATGCATCTGATGATGATGATGTGCTGTTAGTGGAGCTAGAAGGGGAAGCGGAAGTCGATGTGGTGAGCACGTCATCCCGCAGCAGGCCGGCGAGAGCTGCTTCGACGTTGTGACGCAAGCCTTGACCGGCTGGAAAGATGAACTCGCCCCGGAACAGCTGCGAGAGGAAGCTGACATTGTCGATCAAGTCGGCCTCGGTTATAGCTTGTGAAGCATACCCGCCTCCCTGCTTCACACGCGTGTATAAGCCAGCGGCAAGGAGCGCTTCGGAGATGAACAGGTGGATGGTCATATTCCTGTAAAAGCTCAGCTGGAAGCGATCGACCGCGTAGAAGGTCTCTTCCGCAAGGCCCTCCACCGTACCGACGAGTTGCGGGCCGAGGACGGTCAATGCGCGATTGACACTTCAGAGGTTGGCATGCTTGGAAGTCGGAGACTTGGCCGCCGTTGGTGCGAATGCGTTCGCAGAGCCATTCGACGCGTCGGACGAGTTCGGCTTTGCCGACGCCGCGGCCGCGGAGGGTCAGGAGGACGGTGCCGACGAGGGCGGTGGGCATGACGACTGAGACGTCGTTGATGTCAGAGAGAACGCGGTAGCCGAGGGTACGCAGTATTCGGGTGCGGCTTTCGCGGGGTGAGGTCGTGTTGGGGATGCGTGCTTGTTGTTCGTTGATGAAGTCGCGGAGACTCCATGGCTCGTGGAAGCGGCATTCTATTCTGCCGAAGTTGAGCGCTAGGAGGGAGGATGCGGAGAGGAAGTCGGCTAGGTTTTCCTTCTGTTTTGGTTTGCCGAGGAGTTCTGTGACGAAGGAGTCGACTTCGATCACTCGGTCGTATTGCATTGAGACTGGGACGATGTAGGCGTCTTTGACGCGTCCGGAGAGTAGTGAGTCGAGGTAGAAGGAGAGGATGCCGAATTTGGGACCGAGCAGCTTTCCTGTGCGTGATCGGGTCCCTTCTATGAAGCATTCTAGGTTGTAGCCCTGTTGCATCATGGTGTCGATGTATGACTGGACCAGCGTCGGATAGAGGGCGTCATCTCCGAAGCTCCTCCGTAGCCACATGGCGCCGAGAGTCTGTAGAAACGTGCCGACAACAGGGAAGTTGAGATTGTCGCCAGCCACGACGACGGGCAAAGTCAGACCGAGACGGTAGCAGACGAGATGTAACGAGACATAATCGATATGACTTGTATGCCTTGGCAAAAAGATCAGCGAACGTTTCTGCTCCTGCGCGATCTTTGCGACTGCCCGCAGTCGGCTTACTTCCTTCTCGGACACGTGTATGCTTGAATATGCACGAGTAAGTAGCTGCGTGCAGCCCCAGTATGCCGTTCTCAGCCAGATCTTGTTTTCCATCTTGCAGAGCATGTTGTCAAGCATATCCTGCGTGATGTCGACCAAGTCTGAAATGATCTGAATCTTGCGCTGCTCTCGGTCTTGCTGGTAGGATGGGCTGTCCGCATCCAGTAGGTTTTGCTCTTGCTCTACTCGCAGACGCGCTTCCGTCATGTCGAGCAGCTTCTTCTGCAGTATTGTGGACTTCATCACCATCGTCTTCATGTTGTCTGTATAGCCAGAGTAGAAACATGGCTGTCCAATCACTCTGTCATAGGAACGCCAACCTACGCCGGTGACGAAGAGGTACAGTTCCTGTGCGAAGTTGAATGGATTCTTGCGGAAGCGAGCCATCCGCTCGACGAGGCTCTTATCCGGTCCATCGCTGGCGTCGTTGGAGGTGGAAGGGGCAAGCGTCGCATCAGAATCCATCTTCGATGCTATCTCATCTGTTCCCAGATTGTTGGGGAGGACGGGTTTATGGTTTTCTCGAAGCCATTGGCGGTGCCGGCTCTTCTCATGTGTTGCGCAGGTACATTGGAGTCCCCGGAGGCGCACGCGACTTCACAGCTTCAACGTAGGATCAGGTAGAAAGGCTCCCTAGTTGTACATCGAGTATGACAGTGTTCGCAACAGCGACTGTTCCTGGCTCGGCGATGTTGATGTTGAGCCGCGGTTGCACATCCCCCACAACCCCGGACTCACCCCCACACTGCAGGTACGTCAGGCCTCGACCTCGATCGCAGGGCTTCGACTCTATGGTACCGGGACTTGTTCTTTAAGAAAAAAGCTGCAGTCCATGATAGGCATTGCAACATCGAAAGGCATAGACAGACAATCTCAACGAGGTATCATCAGCGAGTAAGAAGGCTTTGCAGATTTGAATGCTCCTGCCAGATATATTCAGATCGAATGCAGACAGGCTTTCACGTCCTCCCGCGGACCTTTCAAGACACAAAATCCATCTTGACCGACCCATACGTCTTTCTCATCGTCAGACACTTTACAGGTTCCCACTTCCCTTGCGTACCACTCGACTGTCTTCCATCAAGCCAGAACACATCGCACACACCTTCCCAGTCGCACGCTCCGCAAAAGCTCCTTGTGCTGCCGAATCAGGGTAGGTTTCCAATGGCCAGATAGACTTGAACGGTGTCAAGTTCCCAATGCATCGCCCGTCAGTGACGTTGACTATACTGTGGATGCTTTGGCAGTGGTCATCGGCGGAGGCGGCGAACATCCATCCAGACACTGTAGTTGAGAGGCTGAGTGCTGCAGCCGCAATCTGGTAGCCGTATGTTGGCTTCATGTTGGCTGTTGAGCGGCGGGGGATGACAATTAATTGAGCTGCTGAATGGTACCAGTACCCTGGTAGAGGTCGACGAACCAGTCTTTGTTATTCACGCCTTTACGATGCTCTGCCGGGGCTTGTGACGAGGACTATGTCGGCGCTCTTCGACCGAGGTATGTGCATCTTTTATAGCCCTCCGTGCGCCCTCTGCTTCAGCTAGAGGTTTCGACAACAAGCTCTACTGGTGGACGTAGAACAACTACATCCCTCCGCACCTCCACCTCCGTGATTGATGGAATTCGGACCTTGGAGCGTTCTAGCGGTGCTGGACTCATACATTGTAACATGACCGAATGTTAGTTCCCTTACAAATCTCGAGCTATTGCTCGTCCTGGCGGCAGATCGGTTGACAAGCGTTTGTTCCAGTCCTTCCGACCCTAATCAAGCCGTTGTGGACAGCATGAATATAGATAAGTTGCAACGCCCTCGGCGGTTCCGTCGGACCGCTGTCGCACGTAATCTGTACCTACATGGAGCCTGCAAATTTGAGGTACGCGGTGGCATCTTGATGAGGTAGACTGACGCCTTGAACTTACCATCTGTGGTGATAGCAAGGAAGAGCTGCCCACACCAAATCTTGGAATTTCCCCAGATTTGTACCTAGTCTGACCTGTCAACCGGCGTCGGTTCAGGCTCGCCAGGGATTTGCCGCAAGCTGAACCCCAAAGAATATTGGCACATGCAACGACGCCCTTGACTATCCTCCCTTTTCCGCTCCCATGTCCCATCGGTCTAGCTGACCCAGTCTCTCGTTCAGTACATGACATTGACACGGTCAGTCCGGGACCGGTCCAACAGGACCGCATCAATTTCCGCCCCGCGATGCGTTAGCGAGTGAGAAGGACAAATTGTTCAGTATGGTCAACACAGAGAAATGGAACTACGGCATTGTCCTCGACGCTGGCTCGTCAGGCACGCGTATCTACATCTATCGATGGCTGCGGAATGAAGTAGCCCGCCTCGAGGCAGACACTCATACGCAGTTGCCTGAGATCAAGACGAAGAGCAAATGGACTAAGAAAGTGCACACAGGTCTGTCCACTTACGGACCGACGCCACAACTAATTGGCGATGACCACTTACAACCACTGGTCGAGCACGCGCTGAAATATGTACCAAAAGAACTTGTGCCGGAGACACCGGTTTTCCTGCTGGCCACGGCCGGCATGCGATTGCTGCCAGATCAGCAGCAGACCAACGTCTTGAACGCGGTCTGCACCTACTTCAAAGAGAAAACAGACTTCTATCTCCCTGATTGCGATTTACATGTACAGATAATACCCGGAGAAACAGAGGGGCTCTATGGCTGGATCGCAGCAAATTACCTGGTTGGCGGTTTCAAGTCGCCCATAACCCAAGACCACAACCATGGCAAAGGACACCACACCTACGGCTTCCTCGATATGGGCGGCGCATCCTCTCAGATCGCTTTTGTCCCCAACACCACCGAAGCAGCACGACACGCCGAAGACCTCAAACTCCTCCGTCTGCGCACAATCGACGGCGTCAACACGGAATATAAAGTCTTCACCACAACCTGGCTTGGCTACGGCGTTAACGAAGCCCGCAAGAGCTATCTCGACACCCTTCTCTCCACCTACGGCCCATCCGTAAATGAATATCCCGACCCTTGCCTCCCTCACGGCGTCCGCATGAGCATGGACTCTTCCTCAATCCTCGACATCTCCACCACAAACAAACACCTCTTGGGCACCGGCGACATCGACCAATGCCTCAAAGACACCCGACCCCTCCTCAAACTCGACGCCGTCTGCCCAGACAAACCCTGCCTATTCAACGGCCAGCACGTGCCCGCTATCGACTTCGACGTGAACCACTTCATCGGAATTTCCAACTACTGGCACAACACCCACGAGATCTTCGAGATGGGCTACGACGACAAAGTCTACGACTTCGCGACCTACCAAGCCCGCGTCCGCAATTTCTGCTCGCAGGACTGGGCTGACATTCAACGCAACATCAAGCTCGAGAAATGGGGGCATAAAGTCGACGAGGCGACCGCGGAAGAAGTCTGCTTCAAGGCCGTGTGGATGATCAATATGCTGCATGAGGGCATTGGCGTGCCGCGGGTCGGGATCGACACTAATGCTACCACCAAACCACAAGACTTCAACTCTCCCTTTCAAGCAGTCGACGAGATCAAGAACACCGAAGTCACGTGGACATTGGGAAAGATCCTCTTGTATGCTACTTCTACGATCCCCATGCTCGACGCAGCAAGCGTCGTCGACGGCATCGATCCTAGTCCGGTTGGGTTCGGAAGCAACGACGGCAGCTTAATTCCCGCGGACTTCACCTTTCCTTCTTCCAAGGGCGCGCTCAATGCGCCTAGTTCCCCGTCTTACACCGGCGGGATCGTAGACAAAGTCCACTCCACCCTCTTCAAATCCGACTCCGCCCACCGCCTGCCCGGCCTCATATTTCTTCTATTGATCCTCCTGATCATCTCATTCTTCCTCTGTGGCCGCGACCGGCGCAATCGATTTTACCATTCTGTGGGCCTGGGCTCGTTGGCTTCGCAACCTGGTTCGTCGGGCGCAACGGTCTATAGGAAAGCACCCGTTACGTCTTCAGGTGCTGGACTTCCGCGGCGGACTGGTGTGTTGGTGCGGGTATTGGATTATCTCTCACCGTTTGGCAGCTCATATGCGCGTGTGCCGCATGACACTGAGGCGAACCATCCGTTGGTCGCGCCTGGGCTACATGACCCATCGGAATTCGAACTACATGACTTCGACGATGACGAAGACCTGGACAGCGACGGAGATGGACTTGGTAAGAAAGTATCTTCGAGGCCAAAACCAAGCCCGATTGATCGCGCAGGGCTTGTAGTGCGGACAGAAAGTCGTGAGCGCTTGAGTGACGCTTTCGCTGGTGGCGGTGGCAGAAATGCTGGTGGTGTCTCGAGGACGGGCAGTCCGAAACGGCACTTGTGAGATAAGTTGAATTTGGATCTGATTCTGGGATGTTGTCTCAAAACAAACCATATTGGGTTTAAAACAGGTCAGATTCACCGGCCAGGCCAGATGCGAATCTATCAAATTCTCGAATTTCCAAGCCTTCCAAATGAAAACCTACAACCGCACCATAAATGACCATATCTCTCACTCACCCATCCCCGTCTCTCAAAACCTGCCTATTTACCAACCCCGTTCCCTGAGCCAGCGCCTTCCCCTTATTTGCTTGCGGCGCTGCCTCCGACCTCACGGCCTCCAGCCTGAAGCTCGCTGCGCTCGCCCATGCCCTGAGCAACGCCACACGGTGGGCTGCCCTGAGCCACACCACATGGTGCCCGCTTCGCGGCCACCACCTCCTGACCGCCTCCCCCGCCCACCGTCCCCAGCGCCGTTGCCTTGAGCCACGCCACACGATAATGGAAGGTGTCGATGTGGGGCAGCGAGAGGGAGCTGTGTGCTGCACGTGAGTACTTCCGTGAAAGGCGCCGGGTAGAGGATAAGGATGATTGGCGTCGACAAGCAAACATTGAAGGTGGAGCAGGAGCAGGCATTGCGCCGCATGTGCGTGGGTAGCGGAAGGCGCTGGGATTGGGGATGAGGTCGGTATGTGGTTGTTGACGGCAGGGTTGATGAGAAAGAGAAGGGTTGCGGTGAGTGTGAGGGAGGTAGTAGCCTCGGCCAGTGTACAGAGCGATCTTGAAAGGTGAAGGAAGCGAACGTTGCCCGGCGGATATTGAGGAGAGCGTGAGCAAACGTTGTGAGCAGTGGAAGGCGCTGGGAGAGGGACGTGTTTGGTCGGTGGGCGTCGACCAGCTGGCAGGCTGTTCGGGCATAAACTGAGCCTTTTAAGTGGACCAGTTGAACCTCAAGATTTTGAGTCAGGGCGGGCTCTGGGGGCTGGAACTGCTTCGAGGATTGAGCCAGGAAGTTTGGGAGAAGCCTCACTTGAGCCTCAAGCCGCAGAATCAATCTATCATCAATTTGACTGCCAGGGAGGTCGCTGTGAGAAATTTGGCGTGAGTGTAGATTAGGGATGGAGAAAACCCTCATTTCTTGTCCGAACAGCTTGGGCGCTGGGTCAGGACGACGTTGGGTTGTGGGCGTTGATAGACAGGCAGGTTAAGCAAATGGGCTGTGGTCGACCTCAGAATCTTGCGTTTGATCTTCTTCTATGCGGGGAGGGCTCTGCCGGCCTCAGCTCAGAAGAGCAGATAATGATACAGTGTACCGCTCTCTCTATCCGGTCTGATCTGCAATGTAATCGCCTCAATCCACGCTTCACTCCCACGGCACCGTGATCAGCGCCGTTGTACAATGTACACACTCCAGCGCCGCATTCTATGCAAAGCCCGCCTTGTCATGCCGAGAAATAAGCCCCACAACGAACCAACGACCGTTGCCCCGCCACCCACAACAATCGTCCGCGTGAGGCCTGATGACGCCAGGTGCTAGCTTATCCTCATCGCCATCAATAAACATAGGGCCTGAAATCGTGACTAGCTCTGTCTCTGGTCCTGGCGGGAGAAAACGTTCGAGGGGTATGAGAACGTGCTGTTTGCAGGTATCGCAGAAGAGCCCCGAGAAGCGCGGTCCATACATGTAGGGCCTGCCGTGCATGGCTTTTGGGCAAGGAACTTGGATGGCGGGTTGGACATCCAGGGCGGGCCCCGGATGACATTTGGGACAGCTTCTAATTCAGGCGTCGGAGGTCGAGGTCTTTCGTATGGCCGTATCTAGCGGGTTGTGGTATCTTCAGATTCCCACTCCGGGTTCTATTTTGGGTGAGGCGGTCAGCACATGTAAATTTGGCGGTCAGACCAGGAGTTCAGGGGACAGAGATTTGAGAACTTACCTTCCTCAAGATAACTAGCCCTTCCAGCGCAGCGCTCAGACAGATGTACTGCTCGTCCTCAAGCTCGGCGCGCTCACCGTATGCCAACAGCACGGGAGTGCTCTGTGTCTGCCAGCCTGTGATGGTCTTGGGTCGGCCAGCTTGGCCCACTGTGTCGACAGCCTGTCCGACGCGGACATTCACCGACAGAGGCTGCAGGTTCTCGTCGAGAGTGACCAGGAAACGCGGTACATGGCGGTGACGATCCAGTAGAGGAGATAGTGGCATTCGGCGAGGATGAACTGCTTGGCATCGATGAGTGAGACGAGTACGGTCAGAAGGCCAGCCGCTGCCACAGGCGAGAGGATCTGTCGGTCGGTGTGGAAGGGTGACAATGTCATGGTGCCTTTGCCCATGTGTAGCAGACCTTGTGCTATGCGGACCATGAAGAGTGATGACTGATCACGGTGATAGTAGCTGGCTAGCTGGCGAAGGAGCTGTGCCAGACGAGCGTTGTTGGTTCCAGCACCGACGAGGCCCATGGCGAAGATGGCGTTGATGGCTACGTCGTTGTCGTTATCGTGTGAGTATCGTGAAAGGGTGTCGTAGATCTTCATTTGAGGGTTTGAAGGCGAGATGAGGCCCATTGCGAGAGGTACGGCTTTGCGGATGTTGGGCTCGCCGTAGTGCATCAGATGGCCGAATTGGCGGAGGATCATGTCTTGGCCGACATCCTCGCCCATGGCGATCAGTGAAAGACCAAGGACAGCGTATGACTGAACAAGTTGCTCGCTCTTGTTGTCCTCTGAATCCTCGATGTGCTCATTGCAGATGTGCAGCAGTTCCTGGATCTTGAGTACTGTGCCTGTGCCAGCCCACGCGCAGACCGACGCAAGCGTGGCCGTTGGGGCGGCCATTGGGTGGTCAATGGCTTTGAGGATGTCCAGGATGACATCGACTTCTTCTTGCCGGCCAAAGTACACCAATGCCAGACCGAGAGCCATAAAGCGAGCCCATTTGCCTTTTAGCTGCTTCTGTCTATCTTCGTCCATCATCTGTGTTGCAATGGCTTCTGCGACCTGATGATTTGATGATCCGACGAAGATCATGCCAAGTGACACAGCAGCCATGGCGGAGTGTTGTAGATCAAGACTGCTGTCCTCAACGATAGGTAGCAAGATCTCCAGCAAGTCCTCTTTGCCGGAGCCAGCATATGCCAGGCCTAGACCCATGACTGAAGCGGCACGCTCGGCGAGCTGTCCTTTGGCAAAATTCTCGTCATCGCTGAGAATGGAGATGATCGGGTCGCCGTCGATCTTGACACCCGAGTTGGCGATACCGTAAGCAAGTAGAGCGCCGGCTCTGATGGCAGTCTCATCGGTATGCTGGAACTTGTCGATGCTATCGAGACTGGACTCAAGGTCCCACTGCAATAGCATACCGACTGAGGCAGCAGTCGACAGCATACCCTCGTCTTTGGTCTTCCATACCCATGCTCTGTTTTCTCCGGGGTTGATCATAAGCTTGTCATCGCCAAAGCCAGCATTCACGAAGGCGTTGACGAACGAGGAAGCAAGGTTGTGCTTGGCAGAATCGGTCGCAGCAGAGCTGCCTCGTCCACTCTCTAGATGTGTCTTGTAGATGTCTTCGGGTACTTTCGGCTCAAGGATGTTGAGCTCTTTAGCGAGAGTCTTGAAATGGTTTGGAAGCTCGACATTGCCTAAGCATTTGATTATGGTCTCCTCCTCTTCGCTGTTTGACGGCAGGTCGAGCTGTATTCTCTGGCGAGCAATCATGAACGCCAGCTGTTTCTTGAGGGCTGGATCTTTGGCTGATTCGAGATCTTTTCTTATGAGCTCGATATTGTTGAGTCTAATGGCAATGACCATTGCTTGTGCGAGCTTGCCGTACTTGATGTAGATGTCATGAGCCGTGGTCAAGAAGTTGATGTCTTCGGGATAGGTGAGGAGATTGACCATCGATGTCATGTACAAGCATACTCGTGAGTATGTGTTCTCGTCGAGGAACTTTGGGATTTCTTGGATCATTTCCAGCTCACTGAGCAAATCTACCGCGTCTGCTTCTGCGTTGTGCTTGAGGAAGTATGGTATGAGGGACAGGGCCAACTCTGACAGGTCTTGTACGTCCTTCTCTTCGTTGAGTCGAACCTGGTATTCCTGTCCGATCTCGAGTGCCAGATGCCGGATATACTCGTGACCCCATGAGCCCAGATCGTCGGACTTGGACAGTAATCTGTATTTGAGGGTTTCGTGCTTGGTCTCGTCCCCGTATGTCATGCCCAGCACGGAAAGCATGTCTGCCAGAGAGTCCCGATCGGCACCAGCACCCCATTTATCGTACAGCGCAGATAAGTCATCGTAATGTGGTCGGAGGAATTTCAGAGGCTTTGGCACAGCTGTCATAGACGATGTCGACGTCTTGATGAACGTCTTGATCGAATCGATGGATGGCTGATACAGGCTCGCGTCGTCTTCCTTCAGCCGCTCGACCAACATCTCAAGATCCGACTTGAGCTGCTGGTCTTCTTCCGATAGATCATCATCTGGCACCTCTGTGACTTTGCCATTTTGTATAGGCTTGCCATCCTTGTCGGTATGTGGCTTCCCATCTCCATTGGCGACTGGCACATCATCTGCCTTGCCTTTGCCCTTCTCGGCCGCAGAGAGCTTCTTCTCGTCTTGCGCCATCTTGCCCCGGCAGGAGCGGAGACGTGCGGCGGTGTAGTGGCCGGTTGCGCAGATCTGAACAAGCCTGAATTTTGTGAGACTACTGAGATGGACTCAGATGGATATATTGCGCGTCCTTGACAGACGAGAGTAGGTATGAAAGTGCAGAGATGGAGAGATGGCGATGTGAAGTAGTTGTCAATAATTGCTGCTCGTTCAGGCGACTCCAAGCAGCGCAATCACCTTCTCGGCTAGTCTTCCCGATCGGGCTCAATCATGGGGTCAACCGGTCTTGCCTATAACCTGTATCAAATATCTCCATCTCCATCTCTACCGTGCCGAACTCGAACCGTAACGCTGCTCGTACCTCACCACAGGTCTAGATCACATCTCCTGCTGCATGCGCCCCCGCCAAATCCAGCAGAAAGATGCCCCGCTGGCACAGAACCGCCGCCGTCAACTACAAACGCATACCCGCCATCCTCGGAACCACACGTAGAGACGTCTTGCCCGACTTCATTCAAAAGAACACTCCGAAGCTTTACAACGCGAAGCGGAGGATAAAATATAGCCATGGTCTTACAGGGGAGCAGTACAAGCAGTGGCTCCTGTCACCTGCCGATATAGATCCCTTCGAGCACATCTCAGACGACGTCGCAGACTACATCAGAAACAACGGTCTAGAAGGACAACTTCGAAGACACGCGCCGCAAGACGAGCAAGAGCAGACCGATGAGTTCGACGATGAGGCATCAAGACTCCAACCGCGCTCAGAAACCCTCGCCAAACTCCTCCGCAACCCTCCCCAGTTCTTCAGCAGACCCTACAACGTCCCCGAAACACAACGAACACAAGTCCACTTCCCCAATTTCGAAGTCGCCATGATCCGCCGTCCCAAGCATCCACCCAACTACGCCACCTTCCAAGTGCCCCTGTGGTTCAACAAAATGGATATGAAAGACTACCTGAAGTCCCTTTATGATGTCGACGTGGTCGACGTCCGCAGTTTCGTCTACCAGCTCAGCAAGCGGAAACAGGAGAAGGACTTGAAACGAATCCGGAAGAGGAAGTTGTATAGACCGATGCCGCTGAAGCGCATGACGGTGCAGTTGGTGGACGCGTTTGAGTGGCCGAAGGAGCCGGAGGATTTCTCAGAGTACGTTTCTCATGATCCGGACCTTTTGCCTCCCACTTGCACTCCCTACTTGAGCTCCATGCCTCCGTGATTCAATGTGTATACTAATGACGCCTACAGATGGGACAAAGAAGGCTACTGGCGCACCATGAAAGCCTCCACGACGTCTCCACACAGAACAGCAAGAAGCTCCCAAGAAACATCATGGATGTAGCCAACACCGAACTCCGCCACAAACTCTCCCAACAAGCCCGCGACGTCGTCTTGGGCAAACAAAAATGGAAGCCAACGTGGACGCAGCTAGACAGTGACAAGAAAGTGATGCAGGGCATAGCTGACGTCGTGCCGAGGATACCGGTCATCAAAGAGCCGAAGGGCAGGCGGCGGGCTGCGAGGGAGCTGGTGCCGTTGCCGGATAGGACGAAGTTAGGAGGCGGTGGTAAAGGCGTGGATCTGGCTAGCCTGCCGCCTGCAGAAAGTCCTTCGCAAGGAAAGAACTTGAACGCGTAAGAAAGACCTTGTGCGAGCCTGGCAGGGATGGGGGAGTGGTGGGGAGGCGTGTACGTTCTATGTATAAAAGCATAAGCTCCAACAGGGCCGTTGGCTGGCGAGGGGAATGTACATCTACAAACAACACGAAAAGTCAATACGGACTGCACATTCAGTGACCGTGGGAATCAGAAGCGAATTGAGTCGACATATGGCTCCTTCCCAACGGGTGCGTAGCATAGTCAACAGCGCTCCTGCCACTCCTACCGTGCCTCCCTCGGGGTGCCACTGCTCACTTTGTTGCTGATTCTTTGCAGGGCTCGATCTATTCATCCGACCCACCACATCACATCTTCCATTTCGTCAACTCTGCATCGTTTATCACCTTTTGATCATCCAGCGCAGGGCGAAGCACGTTTCACGCCTGCGGCGTTGTCGAACGAAGAGTGTCATTGTAAGCTACCACGCTAAAAGCAAATCGCCTACCTATCGATCTGGCGGCTCATACGCCTCCTGACCTCACCAAGCTCGTACGCACCATAGCAACCGTGACCTTGTCCTGCTCGCCATCACACATCTGCAACTACAGCCGACTCTCGACCTTCGTCCAGTACCGATCACTCGCCCACTCGCTCTCTGGCCAGATATGGCGGAGCGCTTCGTAGACATGCCTGAGAGGTTGAATGTTAGTAATTTGTGCAAGATAATCAGATGGTGAAAGACTCACTTCACATGCACAATCTCAAGCTCATCCTTCACCTCCCTAGGCACATCCCGCACATCCTTGCGATTCCCATTCGGCAACAACACCTTCTTCACACCCGCCCGGTGCGCACCGATCAACTTCTCTTTGATCCCACCAACAGGCATGACCTTCCCCCTAAGACTCACTTCACCAGTCATAGCAAGCTCAGGCGGCACACCCTTCCCACTAAACAAACTTATAAGCGCAACGGTATGCGCGAGCCCAGCACTCGGCCCATCCTTAGGCACTGCGCCGGCAGGACAGTGAACATGGATCGCGCGCTTCTCCATGATGTCCTCGTTCGGGTCTGTCGTAAGGCCCAGCTCATACGCATGTGACTTGACCCAGGTTAGCGCCACCTCGACGCTCTCCTTCAGGACATCGCCTAATTTGCCTGTCAGCTGGACGCGGCCTTTGCCGGGCATGTCGAGCACTTCGATGAAGAGGATGCTGCCTTGGCCTCCCGAGGAGTACGCGACGAGGCCTGTGACCGTGCCGGGCCGGAGGAGAGTGGAGGAGGCGATTTCTTCTTCGAAGCGCTCGATTCCGAGGATGTCTTCTAACTCGGATAACTTGACCTCGGGATCGTAGATTGTAGCAGCAGAGGCAGTATCAGACGCAGCAGCGGCGTCCCGCGAATCAGCATACTGCACAGCCTTAGCGCGACAAACACTCCCCAACTCGCGCTCGAGATTGCGCACGCCCGCTTCGCGCGTGTAGCCCGTAATAACAGCGTCGACGACAGGGTCCGTAAAGGTGACCTGTCCGTCCGCGAGACCATTGGTACGGATCTGTTTTGGGATGAGGTGGTTCTTGGCGATATGTCGTTTCTCGATCGTGGTATACCCCGGCAGCTGATCGTCTCCATGCGATCCAGCAGAGGCGCGGGGATAGTGTCCAGAGTATTCGCCGTAGCAATAAAAAGAACCTTGGACAGATCCAGCGGGATGTTGAGGTAGTGATCATTAAACGAGTGATTCTGCTCCGGATCCAATACCTCCAACATAGCAGCGGACGGATCGCCGTGGAAATTGGAACTCGAGATCTTGTCGATTTCGTCGAGCAGGAAGACTGGGTTCGCAACGCCGACTTTTTTGAGTCCCGAAACGATCAAGCCGGGCATAGCGGCGACGTAGGTCCTGCGGTGCCCGCGGATTTCGGCTTCGTCGCGCACGCCGCCGAGGGAGATGCGGTGGAATTTGCGGCCGAGCGATAAGGCGATTGATTTGGCGAGGGACGTTTTGCCGACGCCCGGTGGGCCGACGAGGAGGAGGATGGGGGATTTGTCGATCATGCGTTTGGATTTGAGGACGTGGAGTTTAGCTGTTGCGGCGTCGCGCTCGGCGTCCGGGATCTGTGGTTCGGACTGCTCGACGGCGGCGTTGTCGTCGTCTTTCTTCGAGTCTGGTTCGCGGGGTGTGAGTTGTTGGGTTAGGCGGGTGATCTGTTGGTCGATATCGGCGTTGACGGACTGTTTGAGCTTAAGAACCGCGAGGTATTCGAGGAGGCGCTTCTTGACTTTTTCGAGGCCGTAGTGGTCGTCGTCGAGCTGTTTGCGGGCTCGCTTGAGGGTTTCGGTGCCCATTTGGTCTTCGGTCATCTTTGTCCAGGGGATCTCCGAGAGGTTCTCGAGGTATGTGCGGATGACGCCGTATTCAGCGTTGGCGGGATTCATCTTCTTGAGTCTGCGTATCTCGCGATCTGATACTTTTTGTGCTTCGGGGCTCAAGCCGGCTTCGTTGAGCTTCTTCTTCAGTTCTTCGACTTCGTTGACTTCGTTGTCTTCGTCGTCGCCGGCGCCTGGACCTCCGGGCGCGCCCATGCCGGAGAGCGCTCTTCTGGCCAGAGCTTCGCGCTGTTTCTGGTCGAGGTTGTTGATGTCGATTGCGCCGTTGGGTGGGCTGGTTGTGGTCGTGATCGATGTGATCTTGATATTGCCGTTAATTCCTTTGATCTGCTTGTTTAGCAGGGCCAGTACGCGCTCTAGTCGCTCGTGGATGTCGAGAGTCTTGAGGATGCGTAGCTTGTCTTCGAAGTTGGCTTCGACGATGTCGGTCATGAAATCTGCTAGTTCCCCGGCCTGGGAGAGATCCTTCTTCGCGATGAACAGCTCGAAGCGGCGGACGACCAGTGGCGAGAGACCCATTGAGGCTGGGCGGAAGAGAGACGAGAGACGCAGCAGTGTCAGAAGTTCTCTAGACCTCTGCTTGAGTCGCGTGAATGAAGCACGTAGATCGCCATCGTTCGTGTTGGGTGTCTCCTCCTCGAAGAAGTGAACCTCAGCCTCGAAGTATGGCCGCTCGTGTGTAATGGTCTCGATTTTGAAGCGTTGGAGGCCTTCTACCAGGAGATATGATTCTTGTCCGGGCGTGCCTTGGACGCCGATGATCTTGGCTAGAGTACCAAAGCCGAAGATGTCGTCCTTCTTGGCTTTACTGGGATGCAGCTCAGGTATTGGCTCTTGCTCTGCGTTGTCCTTCTGACCATTCTCGATGAGATCCTTGCCGTCATTGCTCAGATAGGGCGAGTTCAGTGGCACGCAGCCGATGGGGATGTTTGCGGTGATCGTTCGATTTCGTGTTCGAAGGGCGGAAGAGAGAATGAGACTGATATCAGCGCGGCCTGAGACGGGGATGCGCAGGGTGGTGCCCGGAAGCAGGACTGCATCGCGCGCAAGCGGCAGGAGGGGGATCGTGGATTTGGCCGTATAGCCCATGCTGATGGTGGCGACGACGTTGATCAGTATCTGACAGCAGTGGCAGTCAGGATCCTATCCAGAAAGCATGTCTACAAAGGAAAGTCGCGGTTTGCTAGATGGTTGGATAGATTGACAAGCAGGCTGAAGCAGGCGCGGAGGGTTCAGGCATCGATGAGTCGTAGAAGTGTTTAGAAATGACGGGACTCACATGTACCTCGGTCGCCTGGCGGCAGAGCAGCCAAAGTCCCGGCCCCACTTCACAAATCTAATCTGATCGGTGGCTTCAACGGAGATTTTTGGTGATTGATTTGCCGCCTTTCTTACTGTAGCACATCGCATATGATTATGGCAACATCATAGCAAATTTTGTTCTCAATCGTCCTCGCAAGCGGCAACGGCGTTCTCTTCTTTCTGGCATTCGATGTTACAACTTTGATTGAGCACGATGTTGCGCACACTTCACACCCAGTCGGGCTCCAATGTTCCTAGATTGAAGGATTTCAAAGCCAAAGTAGATGTCTTTAGTGTTGGGACTCGGAAATCAAAGTTGGCTCTGGTGCAGACGGATCTAGTCGTTGAAGCGTTGACCAAAGCATGGCCGGACTGCAGCTGGGATATTAAAGCTAGGGATTCTGCTGGCGATATAGACAAGGTAACGGCGTTCAAGGATATGGTGGTCAAGAATATATGGTAAGCGATTGGCTCTACTGAGTATGTGTATCGATAGACTAATGAAGCAACCTTAAGGACTGCCGAGCTGGAAGCCAGTCTTAAGGACAAGGAACTCGACTTCCTAGTCCATTCGTTGAAGGACGTTCCGACAGTATTGCCACCGGAGTTCGAGATAGGTGCCACTCCGGAACGAGAAGACCCTAGGGATGTGTTCATTGTCAGACCTGATAGCGAGATCAAACGTATACAGGACCTGCCCGAAGGTGCCGTAGTAGGCACTTCATCGGTCCGTCGCACAGCCCAAATTGCACGGAGTTATCCTCATCTCGAAGTCAAGGACTGTCGTGGCAATATCGACACCAGACTAGCCAAGCTCGACGCAGAGGATAGTCCGTACGACGCTATCATACTAGCAGCGGCAGGTGTGCTCAGAATCAATCTGGCACATCGGATCACACAGTATCTGGACTCGTCCAATGGCATGCTGTATGCAGTCGGTCAAGGCGCGATTGGCGTCGAGAACCGCATTGACGATCAGATCATCAAGACGCAGCTCGAGCAAGTCAACCATATCCCGACATATCTGGCAATCACTGCTGAGCGTGGCCTGCTGCGCTATCTGGAGGGAGGCTGCAGTGCCCCACTGGGTGTCGAGTCGACCTGGCTGGATGACGGTCAATTGCAACTCCGAGCCATTGTCGTCAGCACCAATGGCAAAGAAAGTGCCGAAGCTGACCTCACAGGCCCTGTGAGGACTGTCGAAGAAGCCGAGACTTTTGGTGTCACGCTCGCCAAAGTGATCTTGGACAAGGGCGCCGACAAGATCTTGTCAGAGATAAAGGCAAAGAGGCCCACTCTACCGAGTGATCTGGGAGAATCGTAATATGTCTATCCACGGTTCAAAGTATTCCCGGCACCTTTGGGATTTGCCTCGACGAACTCATCCCATTCTCGAGCCTTCATGGTCGCGGCATCGACCTCGGCCAGATTGTCCTCATCGGGCTCCGGTGCAGCCTCGTTCGCATTCCCACCGCCCTCGATGATGCCACCACGGCGCTTCTCTTCGTCCAGATATTCGTCGATGGACATGGTTGGAAGATTATGACCAGGCCTGAAGACACCATTGCGCATCTGTGACCGTTTGTCCAGGATGGTGAATGGCTGCAGTGGCTTGCCCTTTGGATCGAGCAGCGGCCCTCCTTTGCGTCCGAGACCAGCCATGGTACCATTGCTGTCGAGTCTTTCAGAGTAGCCGTCTCGAGTGCGGTTCTCTTGCCTCGAGTCGTTGTCAATGCCCCTCGATTGGGCCGGCTTGGCCTGCTGCATCTGTGAAAGGATTGCAGTCTCTTGTGAGACGGAATCTAGTGCTTGAAAAGATTCATGGACGAATGTTGCCAGCTCTGCGAGGTACAGCTTTCGCAAGGTTTCGTCATCAGTACCGGTAGTCGATGATAATGATCTTAGATACTAGGCAGGAATTAGCATTGTGAGAAAGCCCGATCACATGTTTGACCTACCTGCAATTGCCTCTTTAGCTCTTTCTCCTCTTGATATCGTTTGATCTTGATCCTCCTGCGATCTTCTGGATTTGATGGCAATATACTGAAACTAGATTTGGACTCTTGGTACCGTTCGAACAACTTTCGGTCGTCCTTGGACAAGATTGAGTACTGATCAAGCCGTGTAAGGAAACTGTCCAGCAAGCCAGATATATTCCGCAGAGCAGCCAAGCGATTCCCATCATACGACCTCTGTAGCAGGTCGGCAACGAGAAGTCGATGCTCAGGTACTGTAAAGCTTGTGTGGACAAGTCTTCCAAGTCTTCGTTCGAGCTGAAGATCGAGAGGTCGTCTATGAGCTTCTGGCATTGTCGAAGATCCTTCAATATTGCTGACAGCAAATCGTTGTGAGCGTTGCTTCGAGGATCCTGTTCAGCTAGTTGATCTCGGAGACGCCTTGCTTGCTGATATATCTCTTTTAAAGACCTACTGTCTGTGTCGTCCATCGCTTGTTGCGCCAAAGCTGTCGGATTTCAGACTCTTCTAGGTGACAGCAGTACGTTTGATGTTTCAGCTTTCAACTGGATAGTGTCCTTGTTGTATCGATCCGCTTCTTCAGTCGTATCGGGCGATGCAAGTCTTGGTAAGCGATCAGATATTCGAATCGATGGAAGGCAAACTTGAAGGCGGCAAGAGGCGTCACATCTTTGTGATGCCCAATCAGCAGGCGCATCAGATTTCGTGGGGTTCTCCACTTTCGAACACTTTCGTCTCGCGCTTCGGGCTGAGTCATTATCACTCGTGCCTAGTTCTTCGATTCTCGCAACATGATTAAATTAGAGGTTCCATATGTGCGAGGGAAGGACGTCTAGCCATGGCAGTCACCGTGGCGGACGATGCGCCGCCCGAAGAGATCGAGCTGGAGGAGGACCTGCCGTCGGAGAAGAATGCAGACCTTATCATGGGCGTGAGTTGCCCCTTCCAGTTCAGGTCGAAAACGACGCTGCATGAGCTGACCCTGACTGTACAGACCAATCGGAGCAGTATTGTCTCTAAGCGCAGTGTTGAACTATTGTATTTGCCAAAGCCACATTTCCATCGTTTCTTCGTCAAGAAGCCTCTGCGCCGCGCGCCTACTATCAACAGAGGCTACTGGCTACGGATGCGGGCCATCGACTGGGTAGTAAGGAAGTTCCTCGAACGTCCGACCACCAAAAGGAAAGTAGTCCTAAACCTTGGATGTGGCTATGATCCGCTACCCTTCCAATGGCTCTCAACTGAACCCGAGCATTGTGCGAACACAACGTTCATTGATATCGACTATGAAAAGCTGATGGAGAGCAAGCGCAAGATCGTGCTTGACTCGTCTGAGCTCAATGAGTTGTTCACGCTTAATGACAGATCCAAAGAGAACGACTGTGTGCTACTGAGTAGCGACAAGTACTACATTCTAGGTTGTGATCTCCGCAACCCGAAGCGAGTTGATCGGTTGGTCAGATCTATCATCGACACCTCGGATTGCGTCGTGCTCTGTGTCGCTGAGGTTTCCATAACCTACATGGCGCCCGAGGATTCCAATGCGGTTCTTGCGTGGGCGAGCAAACTCTCTCCGGACGTGACTTTCTGCTTACTAGAGCAAGCTTCTCCGGACCGCGCAGACAATGGATTCACGGCCAAGATGATGCAACATTTCGAGAAGCTGAACACTCCGTTGCGATCGTTGTTGAAGTATCCGGGCAATCATACTCAAACTCAGCGCTTCAATGAAGCCGGTTTCGATTACGTCGACTTTCAGAGCTTGTGGTCACTCTGGGCTGATCCACGCTTTCTATCCCCATCTCAGCGTATGGCTCTTGACCATGTTGAGCCTTTCGATGAATGGGAGGAATTTGCGCTCTTCGCTTCGCACTATGCCTTGATCGTTGCGCAGACTGCAGAGGAGCCACTGATCGAACCGCCGCCGAAGGCTCCACGGAGGAGCAATTCTAGGAGCAGCAACGCATCTGACTTTTCCACAAGGACAGTGTCCCCGTACAGAGAGCAGAACGAGTGGTTTCAGTACACATACTCTCAGAACCCTTCCAATGAAGGCAAGACACACCATGCCTCGGCGTACCAAGTGCCCTTTCAGAACGCGGTGGCTGTTCACGCAGGGCAAGGCACAGCCGGGCGGACAGCGACCACTTCAGTGTATGGACCACCCAACGACCGCAACATTCAGCCAACACTCGCGCCTACAGATATGGAACCTCGTTGTTGCCATACCATGACAACGCTGCAGAATGGACAAAATCTGCTGGTGGGAGGCAGGGGCAGTCCGGCGTCGCCGTACATTGATTGCTGGCTGCAAACGGAAAACTCGTGGGATCGTGTTCATGATCTACCAGAGCCACGCTACCGGCATCGTGCTGTGAGTATCATATTTCCGGACAACAATCATGGGGTAGTCGTGTTTGGAGGCAAAACATCTGCAACCTCTGTTACCGCGGACCATCTATTGTGGCATCCTCGAACGGGCTGGCGCAAACTACGATCCCTGCACCAAGACCCAATTCCACGATTCGGTGCAACGTTCGTCAGACTTGGCTTCAATCATGGCCTCATGTTTGGCGGAATGCGGCAAGATGGCATTGTTTGTCAGGGCTTGTGGCGATGGCGTCTCATTGTCCGCGACAGCATCATCGTGGGTATCAAGTTCAAGACTTCTACTGCTCTGGATACTTCGGCCGGCATTTATCCCTGGCTCGGTCGACTGGGTGCCAGCTACAGCGTGATACGTAGCGAGCTACTGATCATCGGCGCATCGCCAAGGGGGGATGCATTCCTCGTGAGTACGAGGTCATTTCGGTGTTGGGCAGCTTTTCCGCCTTCGGTGACTATGAAAAAGAGATGGATTTGCGAACCATTTGCGTGCTGCCAAAGATCCCTAAAGGTACGCCGCGGCCATTTCTGATCGGACACAGCACACATCGAACTCAAGGAGAGACAACGCTTATCGCAGGAGGAGGTTGTACCTGCTTCAGCTTCGGTGCTGTCTGGAATGATGGCGTTTACCTCCTGCATGACCGTGAGCAAGGCGTGCATAGTCCCTTCACACTGCTGAGACCGCTTCCACCGTCTCCGCGGCTTGCGAGTCGTACGAAGTCGTTTCGAACCAACGTCGATCTTTCGCCACTGCAGTTCGATGTCCCGTCGCACCTGATACAGAAGGATGCTGATTTCATCGCAATGGTTGCGGGTGACTCACCACAACCGAAGATGCTCAAGACTGTTGATATAGGCCCATGTGCAACTCTCTGGACACCCTACTACCTCAAATCAAAGACCAATGCTGCGCGCAAGGTGGTCATACACTCCGCACCGGAGCCTTTCATGAGTTTTCAGAGGAAGGACACTTTCAGCTACAACACGTTGCCATTTCACGCTTTCCTCAACATCATGGACGCCGCGACGAAAGAGCCCTCAAGCGATATTCAACCACACATGTATCTGAGATCGATTTCGTCCTTGTCGCCTAATTCAAAACCGGCGACGCTCTCAGACGACTGGCCAGAACTAGCCGCAGACTTCTGCTTGCCGTCTCAGCTCAAGCTGTTGGCCCAAAACCTCCACTCCTCGGTGTTACGAATAAGCATGAATGTGTCAATGTGGCTGCATTACGATGTTATGGCTAATATTCTCTTCCACGTTACATCTCACCCAACACCCGTGCCCAAGTACCTCATCCTGTTCCCTCCACAGGACATCAAAAGGCTATCTTTCCCCACCGGATCTACAACATCAACATTGGACATCTTCAAGCCAAAAGAGGAGCCAGTCGCATCACCAAAGCAGCCCACTCGGATCCCAGATAAGTCCAATATCGAGACCGATCCATTCGCAAGTGCCGTCTTTCCACCAGGCACTCATCCTCACTTGGTCACACTTCATCCGGGCACTGGCGTCTTCATCCCACCACTCTGGTCTCATACAGCACTACCATCACCTCCAGGCGTCATGAATACGTCTGTCAACCTCTTCTTCCACTCGATGCCACGCTCGGTCTACGCTGCCGGTCGCGATGTTTACGGCAACCGCGATTTAGGCGCTTTCGAAGAGGGCAGACGAGACTTGGAGAAAATTACTCAACGATTCAAGATTGCGCCGGGATCGAAAGTGAAGAAAGCGGCACACAAAGACGACGATGAGAAGGTGAACGGCCAGGTAATCAATGGTGACTCGCAAAGTACAGCTGAAGTCAAAGCGTTGAATCCTGCGATACCGAAAGCGGTGGCGAAGGCATACCTCGAGCGTCTTGCTGCGGAACTACTGGAGAAGGCGTCTTCACTATGATCACTGGGGTACGAGTTTCGGTCTTCGACTTTCGATTCTGGATATCTCTGTCTAGTTATGGCTCACCCTCTCGCCTTGCTTTCGGGTGGCCCTCGATGCTGAATGCTTCAATCGCCGACTCAAATCGCTGCGTCTATGATATCCGCATCCGGGTGGGCCTCGATTCAGTGGATGCGATCCGCCCCAATCATGCCACGATCAGCCCCCAGTGAAGATCTTGTTCACACTGCGGACAGCTCATGTCCTCCTCGAAGTGGCGGTTGGTGCAGAGAGCATGGAAGCGATGACCGCAGGGTAGTATGTCTAGCAGCTGTTCCTTCTTGAAGCCCTGCTTACAGCAGCCACAAACTCGGTCACCTTCATCTCGGATCTTGGGGAGCGCACGAGCGGACGGCCACTCTGCATCGGGTACATCGTTTCGAATTGCTGTTCCTGCGTTGTAGATGCCGCGGTTGAACACCTTGACGTCGGACAAGAGGACTGAGCCCAGCGCTGCGACCCTACCGACAGCCAATTTCTCAAGATCGTCTCAGCATATCCAAAATTTGCGCCGAACTTGCTTTTTTGGTTCAACTGGCGGCTTCGCAGCAGGGTTGTCATCGTTGCCTGGCACGGAAGCTCTCGCAGGAGTGTTGTCGACTTTGAGAGCTTGCGCAACAGGTCTTATACGCGCCAAGCCATGTGTATGCGCATACTGGTAGCCACAAACACAGAGGATGAGGCCGAGGACAATGGTGATGATACCGGAGCCTTCGAGCAGGAAGTACGCGATGTACAACACGACGAGGTACGCACTAGCGCAACAGAAGTAGAAATTATCGCGCTCCAATGGCGTCATCGTTCTCCCGGTGAGATCTTCAACATGGTTGCCGATTTCCTCGAGAGCCATTTCCATTGGGTGCACTGCCAGCGTTGGCCATGCCGCCAGCACACCCATCCTCATGACGAAGTCGGCTTCTGCGCGGTTGACGAGTTGTTTGCCGGCGAAGACACATGCTCCAGTCAACAGGGTGCCCAAAGCCATCTTTGCGAAGTTGGTTGGCATGTTGTCTGAGGTGTTTGGACTTTCTTGTCGAAGATTTGATTGTCAATTCTACTGGCAGTGACAGTCGCGACCGTGTGTGGAGACAGAAGCCAGCAGAAAGAAAGCGATGGACTCTTCCCAGTATTTGTGTCTGTGGCGCAAAGGCAGTCGTGTTGCCTGGTGCCGTACAAGCGACGACCTCGGACTTCCCCAAAGTGCTGGGGAGCAAAGAAGTCACGGACAAAGAGTAGCCTTGGACCACAAACTTGCCGTGGTATTCGCCCGGCAGATGTGAAGTGCATCGTCCAGCTGCCTGCAAGTACATCGGGTGAAAGACGTTGCCAAAATCAACGTTTGCAGAGGATGAGCTCGACTTTCGACCAATGTCCGACACTGAGCCAAGCCTTTGTGTGGCCACGATACCGAAAGCCGTGGCGAAGGACATATTCCAAACGTCTTGCTGCGGAGTTGCTGGAAAGGGCTCTTCCACTGCGATCGATGGAATGTATTTCTCAGTATTTGGTTCGCTATCTAAAGACTTGAGCACGCTGTTGCCTCGCCCCCTCTCTCAGCCTTGCCTCGAACGACTTCGATCTTGCCTATGGCAAGCATCAGGAGCATCTGGAACCAAACCGCTGCTTATATTCCCGCAAAACCATATCTTATGGCATCTGCGCAGGAACCACACCTCTCACCTGGGCTCGAGCCTCCCGACCGTTACAAATTTCTGCGTGCAATAGGGACACTCCAGCTTGTTCTTGAAGGCTTGATCGATGCAGGTGGCGTGATAGCGATGTCCTAGCTTGCAAGGGAGGATATCCAGAAGTTGACCCTTCTTGTAGCATTCTGTGCAGATGGGACATTCTCGGTCGTCCTGATCTCTGATCTCAGGTCTCGCATCTTCAGTCGCCAAGTCAGGGCGAGAAGCTCCACTGAGACCCGCAATGTAGACACCGGCCTCATACGTCTTGATGTTGGATAAGGTAATGGTTGATTCGGCCACAATATCGCCCACGCCCAGATCCTCGGTGTCCCGCTTGCAGATCCAGAACTTACGAGCGACTTGCGGTCTGGTCCTGCAGACTTGCCAGATGACTTCTGTCAAGACGGCCACCATCTCTAGCTGTGCAAGCTCCAAGAAGCCGCCGCATATCACGAGGAACATGATGGGTACCAGAAGAAGGCCTGCCCACAGTGAATTCGTCCCAACCAGAAGGCCGAGGGGAAGCAGGTGCGCACCGATGCGAGCCAGCCATATGTCAACCTTGCCCAGCCTCCCCAGCCATACACAGAGTCTCCGAACACACAGTTCCAACATCAATTCCCACAATGAGAACATTGCCATGGTGAGCGCCGTGCCCATAGAGATGGACATGAAGTACCAGCTGGTCTCTCCCGTAGTGCAGAAGGCAGCACTTAGACCAGAGCGACCAAAGCAAGGACGTGTGATTCTGAGCAACGCATACAGATCTTCAGCAGTCATATTCTTGGCAACCTCATCGTTAAAGGAAGTCAGATCTGCATCAACCGTCACATTGCCAGCGGCCGTCAAGTTGTTGGCGATAGTGATATTGATCGCCGCTTCAAGAAGGCTTTCGATCAAGCCCCTGCGCATGTTGAGCCCAGGTTCGTTTCCTGATCGCGAAACGACAGGGCGTTGTTGTCGAAGATAGAAGTGATGACTCGACTGGCAGTTTGTTGTAACGGGATGCGACAATAGTTGCAAAAGAGTGGAAGGGAAAGCAAGAGTGAGAGCATGACATATCATCTGTGATATTTGTGTTGCAAAGGCAGTCCCTATTGCCTGCTGTCGAACAAAGAACAGCCTGAGCCTTTGTCGAATTGTTGGGCAAGAAACAAGTCCTGCCTTGTCGCGGACAAAGGACTGCCCGAGACCTCAGTCTTACCCTGATGCTTGAGCAGCTGGCATGGGGTGCATTGTTGGCCTGTAGCCGTATCGGTGAGAGGAGGTGCCAGAGTCAATGTTCACAGATGACGATGGCGATTTTCGACCGATATTCACCAATGGACCAGCGCTTTGTGCGGCCTTGAGCTCGCAAGCCCTGGGAACAAGAGTCGTATGTCTCCTCCAACTGACGGCGTGAGTCGCAGTCGTCAGTACTCACACGGCGCCCTTACTGGCCAGGGTTCCTCGAGATATCGCTCGCAGTGTTTGATACTCAGATATAACTAACTCAAACCCACCGACCTGACCAGCGAAGTCGAGGGCCTTGCTGCAGGATACTCGAGGCAGCGTCTTCGCTGTGATCTGTGGAATGTCGGGTTCGATACTTGATTCTCTATCTAGTCATGTGGCTAAAGTATGGCTTCACCCTCTCAGCCTGACTGTCAACGGAGTGGTGACGCTAGATGCTCCAGAAGTCCGCCGGAGCCTCCTCTCGTCGACAGACCGGGCCAACAGCGTCGCATCATTGTCATGTGTGACAGTCGCCGCAATCTCTTGTGTAAAGGCGGACGACATCAGCCCTTTCGTCGTCAGAAGTTGTCAAGATCAGTGTTTCTTTGCCGTAATGAGCAGCTGATACCGGTTGCCTCCCCGATTCACGCGACTTCATTTTGAACATTCGCAGACAACTCATCTTCCCGTCTCATGGCGAGACTTCCGACATACCTGAAGTCTTTCCGGCAGTAGGGACATTGCAGCTTCTCCTCGAACCATAGTGCCGCACAAATGGCATGAAGACGATGGCCGCATGGTAGGATATCCAGGATCTGATTCGTTTTGTAGCCCTCGTTGCAGATGGCACATTCTCGATCGTTGGGACCTCTAATCCGTGGCATCCTTTCATCAGCTTCCAGCTGTGGATGAGGGGCTCCGGCAATCTCTGCGACATAGCCACCATCCGGATACTTATTGACATCGGACACAACGATAGTTATTTCGGCGACAACTTCGTCCACGGCCAAGTTCTCGGAGTTCTGCTTGCAGATCCAAAGCTTCCGGGCGACTTGAGATTTTGAGAGCTGCTCTATCCGAGCCAACATATTGACGAGTTCAGGTCCCAAAATCGGGTACACTGTGGGATCCATGATATGACGGTAGCCATAGCGGAACACCGGAACAACGATGAGGCACATGGGGATGGCTGCCCATGGTGACCCAGTTCGTGACATTAGCACAATCGAGCCTATCAGAAATATGTTCGCGGCCATTTTCAGTGCCCAGAAGCTCAGCATGCCTGGCCACTCCGTCCACGCGCATAGCTTGCGACAACATCTGTTCAACGCCTTTCCACAAAGTGTGCCGGCAAATGCCATCAGCAGTGGGAACGCTACGAAGAGCAGCCCGAAAAGTAAATTCGATTGTATGGACGCCCTCTTCTTACACCAGGCGAGCTCCGGTCCAGAGAGGGACGTGCAGGGGTTATGCTTATGGACCATGCGCGCTACTTCTGTGGCGTTGAGATTTTCTTTGTACCATCTCAATGCATTGGAAGGATCATCGAAGCAGCTCTGATTCCTAGTTGGAGACGGGCTGTTGGCGACAGTGAGGTTGCTGTTGGTAATGAAGTTGATGGCTGCGATCGTTTCGTTGGCAATTTTACTGCCGATCCAAGCGACAGACATCGTTGTTAATGGCGAGCTGGTTGATCTTCCTTATGAAGGATGATTTTGACGACTTTTGCCGCGAGTGAGGTTCGACCGCTGTGTCGAGTACGGCTCCAGCAGGAGTGAAAGCGAGATGCAAATGGAAAGGAGAGCTTGGATTACTATCCGCGCTATACGTGTTGCTGTGGCAGACCGTTTTGCCTCGTGGCGGACAAAGAACAGCGTGAGACTTTGCCGATATTCTGGGCAAGACTGCTTTGTCGCGTTATTACCGACACAGAACTGCCATGGACCTCAAGTCTGTGGTGATATTGCCTTGCAGGTGCATCAGGTGAACAATCGTGCGAGATGCAAGCTCTGCCTGTGGGCGTATCAGGTGAAAGTCGACGCGACGCACAATGCTTGCAGACGACGACGGCGGCTTTTGGCCAGATTCGATGATGGAGCAGCCCTTCTGCGTAGGCTCGTCCTGGCTGGGCCCAGTCTGCCTCCTTATCGGACCACAAGATCGTCGCTTCCGAATTCTTGTCTGCACAATGGACATTCAAGTGCTCTCTTCTCCCAGAACCAACGGTCTATGCAATTAGCATGGAAACGGTGCCCACAAGGAAGGACATGGATCAGCTGTTTCCTTTCGTATGGCTCCCAACAGCACAGACACTTGCAGTCGTCTTCGTCTCGGATACGCAAAAGTCGATCTGGATCGCGCTGATGAACATGAGTCAAAGTCCGTGGCCAGGGCCTCCCTGGTATTCCAATAATGCTCACGTGCATAGGGAACACAGCCACCAGATCACCGGCCCCTAGATGCTCGGTGTTACGATCGCAAATCCACCATCTTCCCCCACAGCCCGTAGATACTGCGGCTGGCTCGCTGTGAGCCAGAGGCCTCCCAAAGGAGTCAAACAAGACCCAGACGTGGATGCTTAACAGTCCGACCAGGAACAAGAGCTCGAATCGAACAAGCGGCCAGAAATCGGGCTTCTCAGGATCTGGAAAAGGCAGCCACTCTAGACTCATGCAACTCCAGGCCCCGAGTGCCTCGAGAGCGGTGAAGTCCTTGATGTTCAGATGCTGGAGTGGACGAAGGTTGAGCCGTTCCCGTCGGAAGGCCATAGAAACGACCAGAGCAAATGTTAGCCACATATTCAGGGCCATGCGAAGTCCAAGTCCGATCGTGATATGCCAGCGACCGTCATGTGACAATAGCAGTCCCAGGGGACCTGGAAGAAGCGAAATCATCCTGCTGGTCTCGTTGGTGTTGTGGTGCAATAATGCTTCCGTATTTCGATTTGCCGAAGAAGGTCCGAAGTAGCTGTCAATGCGCGAGCAGTCGCTGGTCAGCAAGGATGCTAGAGAAGGTAAGACGGATCGATTCGTTGTACTTCCAGCTGCTGATGGTAGGAATATTCGACAGGGGCCTACACGCTCCGGGGCGTATGTATATGCGGCTGCTATAAGGTACTCAGTCTTGGCATCGCCCAGCTCCTTGCTGAGCACTCCGCACCAGTTACTCTGCAGGCACCTGGGCCGGAACATAAACTTTACCAGCTGCGATGGGGCCTTCGAAACTCTACTTCCCGCTCCGCCCCTCTCCCTATCTGAGCCCTTCCCTTTCATCTCAGGACTTCTGATTTTTCATTCATAGAGCTCGGCTCGGGTCATGTCTACCAAAACCCCAAGACGACCGCGGTATCTGTTGGGTACGCCACTACCGTTCCGCTCTGTCCCTTTGCTTTCAGTTCCATATGTTTGTTGTTGGAACCATATCACAGCAAAGTATGTTGTCGTTGCTTGTATGGTCCGAGCAGGTATTGGCGCCATTAAAAGTTTTACGTCTTTTGTCAACCATGTTGCCAGCGTGTTCTCTACACGTTCACTGTCCTGGGGTTTTGTCTTCTTACTCGACACCTTCACGACGCCTGGCGACTCTACTCGATTTTTGTCATATCCTCTGTGCCGACAACAGCGGCGAGTCAACTACAACTGTTTCCAGCGCGAAGCCGCGGACAGCAAAGAGGCTCAGTATGGACGCCGAGTGGCTATATTTATTGCTAGCATTGGCGGCACTCCTCGCCGCGATCTTTTCTCGTTGGTATTTCTCCTCGCACAGGCCACTCAGGGACCAATTGAGGTCTCTGAGAGTATTCGGGCGGTCCGAGGATCAAGTACAAATTGCAAATCTGGAACGCGAACGCGATGCGCAATACGGCCGTGTGCGGAAACTGGAGCGAGAACTCGATCAGGAACGTGGAAGGACTCAAACGCTGGAGCATCTTCTCGACGGGGAACGCGGTAGAAAACGCGCACTGGTGCTGATTCTCCTTGGCGAACGCTTCGCAAACCGGGCACAGATGCGACAAGCCAACGAGGACCGCGCGCAACTCCAGCACCTGACCGAGAATGGACGAGATGAAGACCAGGAGAAGATCAGGATTCTTCGGAAGAAAGTGAAGAATGTGACGGAGATGTGGATTTCGGCGAAGCTGTCCCGGGATGGCCTCCGCAGCGACCTTGATGGTCTCGTAGAGTCAGGCGCGATTCGACGTGAAGGAGATACGTACACCGCTGATACGAGCGCGATGTTCCTTCCAAAACACCACGAGATATATCCAGCCCACGCCGTACCCTTGAATCGTTACAATGACGATCAATGCGCCATTTGTCTCGACGACATCATTGCGGAGGACTCATCGCACGTGCCACTGCCTTGTGGCCATCAATTCCACAAGACTCACATCCAGCAGTGGTTTGGGGCGTCGTTCACGTGCCCGACCTGCCATACCGAGTTCCGCTGGCTCATGGCGATGAAACCACCCATGCCGTCAGCGCTGGGACGAGTAGAGGTATCGGAGGGTGGAGCCGTGGTGACATGACTCACGACAGTACATTACATCAAGTCCAGACTGGCTTCCACGCGGGCTCTGTGGACCGAAACCCTCGAACGGGCGATAGCTCACCATGAGCATAAAAGCAAGTCAAAGCAGGCTCTGGACTTGCTTCAACAAAGCATGAGGTGCTCTCTACTTGACGGCTTCCTGTCAAGGCACAGAAGTCCGGACAAGAGGTCAACATTGCCTCGCCTAGTTAGATTCCGACAGTTGTCCCATGGCCAAAGGATCGGGCCTGTCTCAAGTTTCAAGATGCCGAAGGACAGCATGTCAGACACTGGAATGCGCGGGTACCCACTGAAAACGTCCCCTTCGATCCAAAACAGATGGACCAAGTGATCACTTGAGGTTAGCCACTACAACTATACTTCATCGAGCTTTCACAGACGATGCTCACGCTCACGTGCAGGCCTTCAGGCAGTCCTTTCCCGCGATGTGGAACAGCACGGATGGCTTTCACTTGTGGCAAAACTGCCCGGGCAGTTGCCTTGCCTTCAGCACTCAGATACCCAAGCAGCCTTTCCTGACTTTCTACAAGACGTACAACAATTTTCCAGACTCAATCTCATCTTCGGGGACCATTGGCCATCGGATCGCGCAGACTACGAGTCTTATTCCTGCATAGCATCTATTGACCATGGACGATCCAATTCCCAACGACCATCACGTGCATGAGCCTGCGAATCGCGCTACGATCAATCGTTGCCTGAACACGATTGGGCTCGGCTCGCTTGGTGCACTCACATTGAGCTGCTTGTTCGAAGTCAAAGCATCTACCAACCCGTTCACTCGCACAACTTTCACAGCCGCCGGCATACTGTTTGCGTTCTACGCGACTATTGTCGTTGTTGCTGCGCTGGTCCGAGATGAGGCAGAAACGGTCTGTGCCGCCAGAATCGACGAAGTCCGAAGTGCATTCGAGAAGAAGGTATTGGAGATGGCTGGAAATGAGCGCCTTCTGGCTCAGCAGCTTCACGAGTGTCAGACCGAGAATCTAAACCACGATGAAACCGAAGCACAGCTTACCCAGCGCTTGGTGGGCTTGGAAGAGCAGATCGAAGGACATCTTGAGATCGAACAACAACTCCAAGCTAGCCTCGGCCAGATCGAAGACGACTCTGCCCAATGTCTTGAGGCCAAGCAACAGCAAATTGACCACCTTCTTGCCAGCGACCAAGATCTCAAAGATCGCCTTCACAACTTAGAAGACCGACATGCGAAGTCTGTCGAAAATGAGCGTGCGTTTGAGGCACGCTTACAAAACAGCGAGCAAGTGTTCCAGGAACGCCTGCAGGCATCAATAGGGGAGAACACAAAGTTGGCTACACGCAATCGAGATGTGAAGGCACAACTCAAGACTACACAAGATATGGCGGCGAGTCTGGTCATCAGCGAGCTGAAGCTCAAGAGTCGCCTAAATGCGTCGATCGCCGAGAACGCGGAGCTAGTCAGCAGTGTAGGTGGGCTCAAGACACAGCTACAGACCTCAAAGAGCGACAACTCGGATCTCGAATCGCGGGTCCGAGCGGTAAGCCACTCGAAAGACGAACTCGACAAGACTGTGAGCGCCCTCGGGTCGCAGGTCGCCATCTCCAGAAACGACAACGCTAGCCTCAGAGAACGTGTTCAGAGCTTGACTAAACACAACACAGAGTTGACTGCACGAGAGCAGGCTCTGAGCAAACAGCTTCGGACGTCTCGAGCTGAAACCTCGGTACAGTCTAGGTTGAAGATGCACCTGAGAGATCAATCGCAGCGCTTGGAGGGAGAGGTAGCAAAGGCACGCTTTGATGCTCAGAAATACAAGACCATGTTGGATAATTTGTACAAGCCAAATGAGTGATACAGGGTGAATAGGGATGTGGCTTTTCAGACTAGCACCAGCATTGGGGCAGAATATGGCGTCACAAGGGCTACGGTGAGCCTCTTAGTACGTAGCCGCTCACGGAGACTATCCCATCAGACGAATGACGATGCTCGCAAACCACCTTCCCGAGGTCTCCTTGGAGTTCATGGACAGGGCAAGTGCATGAAGGTCATGGAAGCCACCGCTTCACATCCGATTCATCACCTGAGCTGGAACATTGGACTTCAATTATGGTGAAGTGGTGAAAGGCGCCAGATCTGCCCCTGGTAACTGCCCCAAGCGCGGCTGCCTTATACAACTGCCTTGCTCATCTGCTATAAGACCCCGACCCTCCACTGCAAACGGATTTCTGATCTTCGGATCTCTTCAACCCCCAAAGTCTACCAGGCCAGTACACATCCAGAGAGACAATACCACGCACAACCGACACACCTCATCTTTACCCACTACCACAATGTCGACAACCACGCACAGTCCCGGTGGCTCTCGGCAACACAACGTTCCCAACCCTCAAGCTCTGGGGCCCACCCTGAAGGAGGTTGCACTGCTCTTCCTTGGTACATGCCTATTCAGCTACATCATGGCCATCACCCACCCTTGGGAAGACAACCTCTACTGCATTGCTACCTTGGTCGCCGGCTTTGGCTTCATGTTCTGTGCGATCTACATTGCAGTCACCTCCATACTCGAGTCCGTCATCGTCCAGTATGCACTGAACCGCACGATGGCTGCCCTAGCCGAAACCATCGAACGCGTTCCGGTCTACATCGGTAACATTCTCAACCGACTTGTGGTCCTCGCCAGACGCTTTGTGGCCGCCAGTAAGCGCATGCCAGCCTACATCGACGATATCATCGCCTATACCAAGGATCTCAACGAACGTATGGAGGTTTACAACGAGCAGCAGGCCAAGATCAACATGCAGAAGTGCAGAAGATCAAGGAAGGTAGTAAGAAGTGGCTCAAGCAACAGCTCCGAGGCCCAGTTGAGAAGGTGATGGAATGGGTCGACGTCAACCGGAAGTTGAAAGAGCCCATTCCCGCTTATCCGCCAGTCCCTCAGTATATCACCGAGCTCTATGAGCTATTCATGGAGAGACACAGCAGGGCACTCGTCGCGAGCAACATGCCCATCGAGACGTTCCTGACCTTGATTTGCGCTCTTGGCATGCTTCTCAAAGGTCCGTATCAGCTGAGGACGACTATGCTGGATGTCTATGTTGTGTTGTACTCTCGACTGCCGCCCGGTGGCGATGGTGACTGCGAGAAGATGCTCACACAGTACGTCCAATCGTTCAACTTCAAGCTCTATGAGTACATTCGTGCCGGTGGTATGATGGGGTCGGTCCTCGAGACTCACGCCATGGTGCAAGAGCTCGCTTCGTCAATCAAGCAGAAGTGCCCGGGTTTGATCGAGCTCACCCAAGCCAACGTCGATACGGCCATGAAGCACATCGCTGCTGGCAGAGGAGTGAGCAAGAGTGTCATCCCAGGCAAGGTAGGCAAAGGAGAAGACTTGCACCAGACCACGGTCACCGAGGATGACTTGCCCGAGGAGTTCGAGCTGATCTAAGAGGTAAGTCTTCCTGTCCGAAGGCGTCGCGTAAGGCTACAGAGCTGATACATCAAGCAGCAGCAAGCTTTGCACAGACGAGCATGCAGCATGAGCTTCAAAGATCGACGCAGCGAGTCCGAGAAGCAAGCAAGGTCGCACAAAACAGGAATGAACCAGCACAATACGCACGACCGAGTCTCATCGAGCAATGCTCTGAGACTGCTCGACCACGATGTGGGACGGAGCGCACAGGACACCTTACGAAGTCATAGATAGATATCATAATAGACCAATACAGACTCGACTAGATACTCAGAGCTGCCTGACGGCAGAATCATCCACGCCCCTTGTCCTGAAGATATGCTATGCAATGCACGTATGGGTACCAGAAACGCTGACATCAATACCTACCAGCCAAGGACACCGTTCAAGGTCCTCAGTTTGTCTCGACTCGCGCTGAGACTGTAACCGGTCCCGGTGATCGCACCGCTTATTTGTACTTTCTTCGCTCTGGTGAACACCTACGCTGTACCGTCACGCCTGTGATGGAATAGGCAATCGAGTCTCGCAGCTCATAGAAGCACAAAAGCGATGGCGCTAAGCTGCTGCTTTGTTTCTCAAGCATGGACAGCTTTGTTTGTATGATACACAGTGTTCTCAAGGACTACCTTTGATGCGCAAACATCTGGAGTCATCCTGCCACCGGCTTTGCCTTCACCATATAAACCAAGAGCATAACGAGACTTCACTTGTAACCATGTTTCTGGAGGCACCAGAACTGCCTTTACCACTTGCCTTGTCTGCCTTAGCCAATTGCCTTGAACGACTGCCTCAGACGACTGGACATCCTGCTTAAGAACTCAGCCCCTGACACAAGCAGCTTTGAACTCCCGCAACCCACATCAGCCCGCGAAAGATACGCAACGACCAACACACATCAGACAGAGCACGTCAGAGAGATCCAAGCAACCTCAGTTGTCGGTACTCGCAACACAGCGCTCATCCCAGGCCTCCATCAAGTCGTCTTACATACCTCAACAATGGACCCTTCCCAAAGATTGCTCACGGAGGTGTCCCGCATGTCCTCCCCGCATAAAGTTGGACTGATGGCAATGTTCGCTGTCGTGCTGTTCAGCGTGCTGAAGGGCGTCTTTGGCAAATTCGTCACTATCCAAGCTTGCGCCGACGTCAGCTGGAGAATGCTCCTCATCTATCTTGTCATCGTCGCATGCAAAGGCGGCACCTGGCTCCATCGAGTCCGACAGCACGCAACGGCACTCTTCAATGGGGGAATCGGCATAGTACGTCGAGGATTTGACCAGAACTTGGCTGCCCTAGCCGCCGAGCATCACAGTCTGATGGCACGCGTCCATGCAGCCGAAGGAGACTTGCGCAGAGCGAACGAGAACCAAGAGCGGCTGACACGAAGTTTGAACACCGCCCAAGAGCAGCTTGATCAGCTCCATCGCACTCGCGACGGCCTTACCGAACGCCTGAGAGCCCGAATTCTTGGTCTTATCAACAGCGAATGGGAGCTCCGAGAGCAACTGCACGCCTCAACCGAGGAGAACGCCAGACTCCTCAACGATCAGCAGGAACTCGAAGTACAGTTGCAAGCGATCCGAGAAGAGAACGCAAACCTGCTTGAGCATCAGTACGATCTCGAGGCGAGAATGCAAGGCGCTCAGGACGACAACGTGGAAGGGGTCAACGTCCAGGATCGTGAATTGAACCCGCCTGCCGTCCAGCAGGGCCTCGAAGGTGGAGATCGCGAAGGTGCGGACTTCTGAGAAGCCACATCCACGAGGGGGGGCTGCTGCAGAGCAGTCTCAGTTTGACAAGAGCTCAAGGCCATTCGACGGGAGGAATCGCGCCAACCAGGCTCAGTATCACGGAGTTATCGATAGGGACCGAGAGGTAGTAAGACGCGTGTCTGGAGTCGGGCTGTGGAGCGTGTTGGGAAAGGAGATATGACCGGCTGGCCAACAACACGAGTGCCAGGTATGCCATCACCGACGCCTGTTCGGTCATGAGCTTACATGAATGGATAGCATCAATGATGATCGTCGACCACCTGTGCTTACTTTCCCTCTCCCATCATCGAATTACTAGCGATGTACGGTCGACAACAGTCTACTCCGACAAACCCGCAATCAGCTGCGAAAGGTCCTGCATCCCAATCAGTAACTAATTACACACCTTCACACACACTCACAGCAAATGCCTGATACGACCGCAGCCTCCACCCATCCTCCCCGTTGACCAGATCCAACTTCGACGCAAAATCCGCACTTCGCTCTCCCCCTTTCTTATATACCCAGGTCACCCGCCCATACAGCAGCAAATCATCCCCGACCTCGTTCCTGCTGTACACGCCCTTGATCTCATGAAAGACGCTTTCCAGTAGCGGGAAGGGAGCACTTCTGGCTTGTTCTAGCTCTGTACGCTGTCAGGAATATCCCATGAGGGTACGGGTGACATACGATCGAAGCCTTTGAAAGTTTGGTCCCCGAGCGTCACTTGGGCGTCGGGAAGGAACAGATAGTCCACGGTGTGGGTTGCTGCTTCGCTGAAGTCATCGGCGATTTCGTAGAATCGTGTTATGAAGTCCTTGATGTCGTCTGGGAAGGGCGTCAATGGCCATTGGGTGTGTTGCGTTTCGAGACCCATTTTGTTGAGTGATAGGCAGCGCCCGTGTGAGAGGTGGAACAATGAGCTGGTTCATGATGAGAACATAACAGCTTATAGACTTCAATTGACTGTCGTTACACAAATGTGCTCGGTGTTCTCGCTGTCGCGATCCTTCGCTCCCTCGCACTGCCGTGCCCGGGAAAGGAAAGCAGTTGGAGGTGCCGATTGGTTCTGTAATCCTCGCCGCAACGCTGCCAAGGGGCGGCGCGCACGCGATACGAGGGAGGCTGTAGTCAGCATGCTAAACATGTTCATGATGAGCCAATAGTAGTCGACGCACGCCCGTGATGATTTGTATGTTCAGAATGATGGTATTTGAGAATCAGCTGGGATTGTAATGTACTTTGTCCTCCTGTGCAACGTCTCGGAGAGCTCTAAACCCTTGTAGAGATATCATCAACTTCCTCGATGCTCGTAACGCCACCAAGTCTGGCCTTTTCCGTCATGATATTCTCCTGGTTCAACATCGATCTATGCTTAGGGAATTCCCTGGCTGGTAGACGGGCTGTGAACATCTCATCTAGTTCCGCTGGCGTCCTGCCCTTAGTTTCAGGCCACCATATTCCTGTCACGAGCAGACCGAGGCCCATGAAGAAGGCAAAGATCAGGTAGGTCTTCGGTCCCAAGTTCCCAGCATCAGCGTTCGCGATATATGGAACCACATATGCAACTGTCAAGGCCGACAAGGAGATGCAAAGCAAGATCCACGCGTTTGTGATATTGCGCAGACGAGCAGTAGGGAGCTCTGCAGCCAACAGCCAGATCAAGGGACCCAGGCCTGCCGCATTGATGAAACCGAAGAGCAGACTCAGTGCAGCTATGGCCTGTATGACAGCAGGGTTGGTCGCGTCGGCGAAGCCCAGACCACCAATTGCCAAGTCGATGGATCCGAGGAGCAGGAATGATAGGAGGAGCAATCGTCGTCTGCCGAGAGTATCCACTAGGAACAGGCCGACGACAGCACCGCCAAGGATCAGAATGTTGAGTCCGAACACCAGGACGAACGGGTTAGCAGTGCCGACTTGAGACAGGAATATGGTCGCGTAATTGCCTGCGAAGATGCCGCCCGACAGGTTCTGTATGACGGCTAGGAAGGTTCCGAGGATTGTACGTCGCAGATTCGTTCCTTGGAAAATCTCGAACCACTTCACGTCGTCGCAGTCCTTCCTGAGTTGGTTTTGCCACTTGAGCGTTTCCATCTCTGCGGCAATCTCATCCGAACTGTAGCCATGGCGGACTCTCCTCAGACTCTTTAACGCATTGGTATCGTCTCCGACGATGAGGTAAGATGTGGGTGAGTCCATCACGTAAAACATCGACACTGCCATCGTGATTGGGAACAGGTTTTGCAGACCGAGAGGCATCCGGAACGAGAACTCGCTTTTGTAGTCTATACGATGCCGTCGTTAGCCGTGGGATGTTGAGGCTGATCTTGCCAGTACTTACGGAAAGTGCCCCAAGAGATACCGGCGCTTAGCACACCCATCAGACCAATCTGCCAATCGAGCACGTCAGTGACACTGCCCGGCTAGCGGCAAATCAAAGAAAGACTGCATCAGATGCCGTCCAGGGAGGGACTCACGGCTGTTGAAGACAAGCGCCGGCTACGCCTCTCACAGATGGAGGCGAGAGCTCGATGATGAGGGTGGACGCCATTGATACCATGACAAAATAGCCGAAGTCTGACTGTGTTAACATTGATTTAGGGAGTAAGACGGGGAAGACACTGACTTGCAACTGTCAATCCCAAGGTCAACATGACCTCTTCAACAGATCCAGTCTGTAAAGCTGTTCCAAGGAGACATGTGGCACAGCCAAACCAGATCGTTCTTTTTCTGCCCCATTTGTTGCCCAAGTACTGGCACGCGAAGACTGCGGGAATACTCGCAGATGTCCGAGTTGCTGTAATGACGGAGACACGGCTTGCGGTGAGGATTTTGGTTCCATCTGGTTGTTCGACACCGAAGCGATTGACGAACGCAGGCATCGCTAGGACGCCTCCGATGATAGCGGCGTCATAGCCAAAGCAGATATAGGCTTGAGTCAAGATGAGCACTGCGAGCAGTCAGAGCATGTCTTAGTGGTGTCTGGTCACGACTGACCTGTCAAGACAAGACGTCTGTTGTGCAGGAAGTGGAACTTTGCCGTCGTGTGATCGACATTGCCGCTAGCAGAACCCATGTTGTCCGATACTAGGTATTGAAGACGTCGACTGCCTTGGTGAGGAAGATAGAGGACGCCGAAGCTGTTGGGTTGACGATCGCGTCTAATATAGTCCCTGGCCCGTCCACTCGCCTGCCCACAATATCGAAGCTGGGGTCTCCAATCTGGGGTAGCTGTAAAGCATATCGGAACCACGCTAGAGTCGGCGCCGAACTCGGCTATGGACACTTGGCGAATCATGTTCTGTACCGACGGCGTGCAACTCTAATTTGACTTGGACATTGGGCGCATTGGTTATTTGGTACCGCATGCACAGGTGCGCATTGAGGTCCACTATTCTGCTTGAAGTCAGGCCAATCGACTTGTCCTAGAAACTGGAATCTCTTGTGGTGCGTACTTGCCAGACGGGCTAAGCCAAGCAGGCACAATTGTCGAGAAAGTAACTGCGGAAGGAGCACTTGTCGGGGTCTCTACTTCCTCGGTACGTTGACATTGATGTGACTTCGGGGCTGCAACAACTACGGCCTAGTCCTGGCACTGAATGGTGGCTCTGTCGTTGTTCCTACCGCTGTTCCGTAGCTGGTACAGGGGTCTCCCAAAGCGGATTCTGCTGCCACCAAGCACATTGCTCCTTGTCGCTGGGATCAGAAGTCTGCTTGAATCCATCGTCTCTAATCTCAAGCACGAGTCCATTCTGACCTCGCCTCTCCATTGTGGGGAGTCCGTCATCGTTCTCCCCATTGGGATCACCAGATATCACAAAATTTGTGATATACTTCTGCAGAGCGTGCGCCAGATATTGGGATTTGACCGGCGGCAGAACTGGTATGGGCGGTTCGTCTTCGGCGTAGAATGTATAAGCTAGGTCTGCTCCATGTCTTCCCTCACTTGCACTCCAGAGGTAGTTGAAGTTCTGCTCCCGAAAAGCTTGCGATAGCGCGTTATTGTGCTGGATGTACACGGCGTCACTGATGAGCCGCTGCAGGCGTGCTGTCGGTGTCGAATAGAATGGCGCCATGCTCGAGAATCCTAAATGACCGCGCAAGGCCAACGCTTGTTCGTTCGAACCATCTGCAGGAGGATATAGATCGGACATGATGTGGTTCTTCGTGTCCAAGCTTATGCTTGAGAACGTTCGGTCCAGATACTTGGACATGTAGTCTTCTGAGATATCGACAGGCTCTACATAGTCGCCGCCCTCGTTGAAGCACTGCCCAAGCATGATATCGAGGTCCTTGTCGAATTGACCGTCAAGTAGAAGTCGTCCTGGCAGATCCGGCACGAATGTGCCGTCTACGACAGGACCAAGCTGTGGCAATGTCAGCAATCCTTTGCATCGGCACCCTTGCCACTCACCAAGAACTGCCCGTAAGGAGCAGTATCGATGACAGCAAGATTCGCGACTTTCAACTCCTGCCCTGACAGCATCTTCAGTTCTTCCAGAGACTCGCATTTCGCATGTTCTAACAGACAACGGAAGTCTCGATTCATGACCTCTGGACTCGTGATCGGATAGAAGCCTGGACTCTGTAGTACAGCTCGCTTGAAAGGAGATGGTCCCTGCGAGCCGCCATATGCTGTGATTTGATGAAGAATCGAGCCACCTCCGGCGGACTGACCCATTACCGTCACTTCATCTGGGTCGCCACCGAACAGTGATATGTGCTCCTGGACCCATTCTAGTCCAAACCTTTGGTCAAGTAATCCGAGATTCGATGTACCGCCCTGGTCGATGTAATCTGGTCCCCCCAAGAAGCCGAAGATCCCTAGCTGCGCATATCAGTAAGTCGGATGAGTCGGTGACGTTGGAGACGTACTCGATAGTTCAAGGCAACATATATCATGGGCTTAGCTGCACGAGCAAGCAGTCCGGCTCCGCTGCCAAATAACTCTTTCGATCCCGCAGTGTAGCCGCCACCATACAACCACACAAGCACGGGCACTTTACAGCCTGATCCCTGCTCTCCAGCACAGTCTTGGGCACCTTAATGTCAAGAAACAGACAGTCCTCGGTGCCCCTATCAGACCAGTCCTCGGTGCCTCTCACCCACGCAGGAACAGCTTGAGGCGGCGTCGTGGTCTCGGGAGCTCGCAGTTCGTGGTCTTCTGCCTGGGAGACAGGCACCGGTGGCTGAAAGCGGCGATTGCCGGTAGGCGGTGCGGCATAACGAATGTTCTGGAAGTCGTAATAACCGCCAGATTCATGGTAGTCGGGCTGATATCGAGCATAGCCCAGGTCGACACTTGGGAATTTTGTATTCTCCTCGTACAAAGTAGCCATGCTTCAACAGGAGCACCACTGTCGAAGCATCAGATGTAAGACGGGGTTCGCGAAAGAAGTGATCGCACGCGTCCTGAAATAGCTGAAGCTGACCATGGGCAGTATGTGATGATGAAGTTGAGTCCGACCTGCAGCGTGAGAGGCCCTTGTCGGAGGATCCGTAGTCTCAGGCGTTGTCTGTTGCGGGCATGCGTCTTCATTGAGTGGGTGACGGAATTGCGCATGTCATACCTGCATCTGTAGTCGCTGTGACATGGATCACAATGTCTGGAGCGCTGAACCGAGGCTGGAAATCGCGAATCCCGATTTAGAGTTCCATTCGGCGATGGTGAATAGGCCAATCACCTTTCGTCGCCAGCGGCCAGTACTATCAACTTGGCTACCTTCGACGAAAACGAACCCCAAAATAGTGGTCCACCGCGCCCATAAGCACTCTCTGGTCGGAAGCCACGTCCAGCCGGCAGCATCGAGCTGGATGTAATCACATCGTGCCATCTCGGCTCACAAGGAGCTGGACATTCATCATGGTGAAAACGATTATTCAAGAGTCCGGAGAACATTCATGTCACCATTCTGGTCATAACGCCCCGTTGTTAAGGCCGAGGTCTGCCAGATAGTACATGGATTGATACGCCATGGTACTTGGCGAAGGGAAACCGTTGGATCCGTTGTCGCTGTGCATGTCGTGTGGAAAGGAGAAGAACTCATCAACAAACGCAGAATCCAGATGCATGGGAAGTTGATCCACGTTTTGCATATTGGACAGTCCGTCTGGCAGCCCGTCTGGAAGCACGTCTGGACGGCTAGTCGAGCCGTTGGCGTAGCTGCGGGCACTTGGCTCCCAATTGACGCGCGTGTGGGTAGTTGAATGATATGCTGCGCCTTCGAGAGTCGCCGATCTGTTGGCAGACCTCGTGGCCATGTACGGAGGCATCTGCGCTGTGCCTGCACTGATGCCACTCTCGAGACTGGCGTCGTGCCCGCCATTCTCTCGTTGCAAAGTAGGAACATTTGTCGTCGGCTTCGGCTCGCGATCGACGTGTCGATCGAGTAGATCCATGAAGAGCATTCGAATCCAGCGTGCTACAACATGGCATTGTTCGAATTGCTTCAGGATCAGCAGGCTCGGTCGTATCTTCTGCAGCAAGTGCTCTCTTCTGCGACCATATTCACTAACATAGGCAGTCATTGCGGAGAATACTGCCGTGACGAAGATCTGCGGGAAGCATTCCGGCTGCCAATGCAAGAGACAGTCTTCGACCAGGACAGAAATGTTACCGGCGGCCTGCTGGACTGTCGAAGAACTTCCACTTGGTGTCAATCTGGTGCTTGCCGATCGGTGTTGCTGCACACGCTGCAGTAGGTTGATTTTGTAGAATCTAAGAATGATTAGACTTGACTCGCGAGGTTAGGGAATAGTACTTACTGCATACAGACCTGTACACACAACGAATGACGATCTCGACTTGGTCTGACCTTGAGCCATCCGTTGTTTTCATACCACCCATCCATATTCGACTTGATCTGCTCTATTGCTCGTGTAAACTCCAGTCCTTCCTCCATGTTATTAAGCCGCATCGGAGCACAGAGCTCAAAATATAAGCGGGAGGTGATTCTGTTCAGCGATGCCTGACTGATCATGTACTCTGCGATATGTTTCTCGTCGTCACGGAAGTCGGTCATGGTTAAGTCCTCAACATCATGTTCCAGGTCATTGATGACCATAGGAGCGCCTGTGGACAGTGAGACCTGTCTATCGCGAACGTACAAGCACCACCACATGATTTGAAGTACGCCTTGTCCTCGGTCGCCATTTTACTGTTGCGTGTACTGCGATGGTAACCCATACATTGCGCAGACCGAATGGCATTGGCGAGATACCAAAGACTGTCTCGATACTTTGTTGGCTTTCCAAACCAGTAATGTAGCAGATATGATGTCAAGATCATGGTTGTTCGATCGCCTTCGGTACATGTGTCGAATTCCACGCAAGCTTTGTAGAACATCTCGTCGCTGAAGTCGGTCCGCTTCGTGTAGCCCGCCAGATGAAAGACCTCGGGATCGCAGTGTATCGATCCGACGAACAACACAGCGCGAAGCAACGCAATGGCCACCTGGCCTTCGACTACCGCACGCAAGAAATTGGCTCGATCGATGATTGGACAAAGAATGTGAAACCTGGCAAAGTAGGCCTCCAGAAGTCGCTGGACGATGTCCTTTGACGGGAGGTCTTGTGAGCGTTCATCGGGCTTCTCGTGAGTGGACGGGCTTCTGTACAGCCCTTGCAAACCTCCACTGCTGTTCAAGGAGCGATGTAGTTCTGAATGACTGCCGGTGCTTCTCGAAATCAGATAGCCTGCGTACCAGCTCTCACCTACGAAGCTGTTCTTCTGAGCTACCTCATCGCTGCTGGCAGGCTGGCCGCCTGTAGTATCAGTCTGACGTGGTGCGTCATCTGCAGACTGGTAAATATCACTTTCGTGACTGATCAGCCTGACTAGATCAAGCTGTACAGTCGGCTCGCTCTCAGTACGGTGAGTCACCGAAGTTTTTCTGCCGATGTCTCGAAGTGCAGGGCTAGACGCGGTATCGTGCGGGCTGGCGGGCTGGTCACCCGAAATCGGGCTTGATGCGTTACTTTGATGATTCTCCTTAGGAATGACATAGCGTCCATCATTGCCTCTTGGATCAATTAGCTGGTATGTATGCGCGGGACAGTATACAATAACTTACCTTGTCCTCTTCGACCTAATCAATTGACAATCTGCCACTTGGCTCCTGATACATTCTGAGCAAGGCACGCCCTTTTCGGATGCATCACATTTGACACGTCGCTTGTGGCAACGTTCACATGCAGTTGTACGTCGTCTACGAGCCTGTACCCTGACCGGCCGATATATTGCTGATTGTAACATCGCATGATGGTCGACGTACCGCTTGGTGTGTTAGGAAGTAGAGGTATCATGGAGCCACGCTAAGGTTCTACCCGACCGGCACTACAAGTGCGGGGACTGGTGCCGTCGAGGGCAGACAACATGCCTGAGCATGGCGGCCATAGCGGGACCCTGCAATCGCTCAACACTTACCATGAGACTTACCGTCTTGACAACCTGGGGACTGCCCAGGGACTCAAGTCGAAGACTTGCACAATCGTCCTTGCCTGTTGTTTCAGGAACGCGTTCGCGAGGTGGTTCCCCTCACGACTCAAGTTGCACGCCTCCCAGAACAAACCAGGACTCGCCACAATTCTCCGTCTCGTCGACAAAGAGGTCAGGTCCTTAGCTCCCTGTGTACACAAGGACTTTCGTTGTGTGACAATAATGAAATGATGTGGAGCGACTCTTTAGTGCTTTGTCCGCTCAGTGGAGGCTCAAAGCCTGACCATATAGGCAGATTTTAGCAGCCGTTGACAGTCGAGTGATTCGTAAACACATGACCAGAATGATTCACTCTACAGCTTGGGAAGAGAGCTTACTGCTGCATTCATTCCGACTGACCGGCACAGCAGGAGCTACAGATAGCAGGCCACATAACAATGCTCACGCAACGGGCGCACAACCGCCTGGAGCTAACGATGTCGTGCAGGCGCCCGAGAAGACCGCGACTATGCCACTGGCGTCTCCAAGAGGACGTTGGGGACTGAATTCGAGGATGCGACATGTCTTGTCGAGTTTGGACCACGATCTGATTCATTCGAAGGTGAGTACTAGCGAGCCAGTTGCGCCACCCACCATCGAGAAACGCGTTCGTGCACAAACGGTGGTACATAAAGAGGATTCTCGGGAGTCCCTCGAGGCAAAAGTGATCCGCCTCCAGAAGCAGAATGCTGCCCTGAAAACACATGTAAGTAGCCTCGCTGCCGAGCGAGATGCTTGGCGGAGCGAGTGCTTCCGTCGGCTCAACGGGATCGACTTTGTCTGCCAGATGATTGACGGTATGCAAGAGGACAATCGTGCGCAGGCCCAAAGCCAGACTTCAGCGTGCAGTACGTGATCAGCCATCAGCACACACTCAGGCAACGCAAGTTAATTGATTGAGCCGCAACACAACTTGTTTCCCGGCAGTTATGAAGATTTTCGCGGCAGAGGCCATTATTTGACTCTCGCATACTGATATTGCTATTGCCCTTGATTTTCTTCCCAAAATCAAATCCCGGTCTCCCCGGACACTGCGGACAGCAGCGAGCAGTCCAGCAGCTAGTACACTTATGTGTAGACGTTGACAAAATACTACAGTCCCGCGGCGTCGATCTCGTTCGCAAGTTCGAAATTGCGAGGCCGAATTGGGAGTCTCGGCAGACTCACTTGAGTGTTCAAATGAGTACAATCTGCCGCATGGAGAAGACTCGGCCTGCCGTAAAGTAGAAGCGTGTTTGATGGCGATTAGCCTCGCAGATCATTTGAAACAGATGACACTTCATAAGGTAACGTTATATGTAAAGCAGTCCCACCACGTGCTCGTCTCGAAAGTAGCCTGAACAGGCAAATGCCGACTTTGCCAAGCGAGATGACTGACATCCCCTACGCTCAGCAAGCAGGCTAAGCAGGGGATCACGGCTACTGGTCAACGAAGGCACAGACATACTCCGTACTCAACAGCCTCATCGGCCCAGCACAGACGAAAGAACCATTGACGACAAGTCCGAGGCCGTGATATCGTAATTTTGATATACACCTTAGTATACATGCAGTGGGCTGCCACTGTGCCATGTTGTGTCCATGCCACTGAAACATGGTCTTCATTTCGCAAATCCAATACGACTGTCTGACCTCTCTCGCCGCTCCCATGTTGAGACATCAGCGTTGCGCTGCTTGTAGTTGCGCCCGTGCCACCCGTCCATCGCGTAGGCCTCGCCGGGTTGACCACTATCCGGGTGGAAGGGATTCTTCTGTAGTGGTCCTGACGAGACGGTCCAGTCTCGTTGCACACTGATCGATGAAGCTTGACCGTAGCCACTGCGATCGCGTCTTTCACTGCCGAAGACACCTGGTGCGGTCCTTGTGAGGAAAACCTTTAGGGATGGTAGGCAGGCGCAAATGACGCCGACTGCGGCTTCGACGCCAGACCAGACTGCTGTTTCGGTGTAGTCCCACGTGACATTCTGGGTGTTTGCGAACTTGATGAGCGCTCTCAGTCGAATGACGCTGACGATAGTGACAATCAGACCGACGCTGAACATCAGAAAGATGCGTGCCTTCTTTCGCCAGCTGTAGTCGAGCTGCAGTTGCCATAGCATAGGCAGTGGCAGGACGAGGACAATAAGGTCAAATACAATGTTCATTGCCGCATGGACCCACGACCCGAGGTTGACGTTGACACAGTGACCATGGCCCTCTCCATCCCAACGCGTCCAGGAGAAGCTGATCGGCCAGCATTGAAAGATCAGAATAAAGTCGAAGATGACTCCAGTGGCCAAGGCAAGGGCGAACACAACCTTCACTATCAGAGCAAACCGTGGTGATGCCGAGAAGACTCGAAGGTAGAACGCCAGGATCGATAGCTTCGTCAACGTTGTGCTGGAGATGTAGAAGATTTCTCCCGGGTAGAACCAATGTAGGAACGTCGTGACATCGTCGAATGATACGGTCCACAGATCCTTCCCCAGACCGTAGACGCCATTCATGATGTGCGTCAAGGCTAGGCCGATTGTTGCGACTAGGGCAACGATGATCAGACCATCGTCCCAACCAAATTGATTGTTTCGTTTCGTGATGAGGCGAATGATGACAAGGATGAGGGCGATACCGGTCAGTATAGGACTGACGAGCTCAACCTCAAGAGTTCGGTCGCGCACGGGGGCTTCGCAGAGGAGCGCAGTTATCCTCTCGGCTGTCAAGCTTTCCCTGATGGTGCAATTGGCCCCGACACAGTGTGTAATCTCAGCCAAGAATGGAGCGTTCTGGCACAAGCACGCGAAGTCCGTTGGCTCGCATCCTGACGAAGGTATATTGCTGGCGAGGCATTGGGACTGTTCCAGGTTAGTCAGGGTATCCCACACAGTCTGATTCCAGATTTCAGATTTCAGCACCTACTGCGCAAGTGGGCAACTCTCCCAGCAATGCTGTAGCGGATTGTGCCTGGATCTGAGCGAAGAGAACGATGGAAGCCAACAACGCCACGAGCCTCAACGACGCCATAGTGAACCAAAGTGCATACACGAAAGAAGCTCACCAAGCTCACTGGTGCAGACATCGACCGTACTTGTATCAACCTGCATGAATTTTCTCCTCCTCGGAGTGCATTTCGCTTGCATCAGGTCCCTCTTTCCCATCACTGGTTGCTGCAAGTAGGCCTGACTATCTCATAAGCTCGCTTCGTGTGAATAGCTCGAGTCAGTATCTGACCGTGGGTCTGATAAAATCTTGTCAGCCCCACAAGGGAGAGAATCCCCGACGAGTCAACATGATGGCATGGGTGTCCACGTGTGAGCACACGAGCAAAGACGCAGGACCATCCCGGCGGAGCGAGCAAAACCCGAATTTTGGGGTCCCAAGAACCAATAGAGATCGGCTGTGTCGCCGATCTGACCATAGATCTTCGCGACTAGTGCTCACTCCGTCGATCAGGGGGAGCCGTTGGCCGAGTATGGTGCGACAGTGTTGCTTGTCTCGAAGCTTGTCCCTTGAACTTACTTGCCGATGTTACTGCCATGTCGCGAATATCGCGAATGTCACATGACAAGTTCGATTTGCCGATGTGCGCTTTGGGAAGAGGTGAACGAATTTAGCCCGAAAGCCTCAGCGAAGAGACTCTTTTCGAACATGGAGGTAGCCTCGTCGAAGCTTCTCTATGTGACACGTGACACTCAGCCTTGCGGCACTTTCGTTATCGATAGCTGGACGACTTCCAATATTTTCAAGGTTAGAAGTCAACCGGTCGACCGCATACATATCTATGCATTGCTGTGTGGCGAAACCTGTGTAGCGCAGCTTAATCGTGGGCGGCGACAACCGTGGACTCTCTGGTGTTTCTCGCACGCCTCCTGCGCATTCTCGTCACTCACAGGCTGCCACTCGATCCTGCACTAGCATGACAGGAACAATGGCGTCCCGCAGAAACGGCGATGATGCGGACGGCGCTCCTTCGAAGCGACAGAAGACGACGAGCTCGACTTCGGGCGCCAGTCTGGACCCTCGGAACAATCCATACCTCGCACACATGTACGAAAGCAACGGGCATTCCAATGGGTCCGCCACTCCCCCATCCCGAACAGGCACACCTCTGGACAAGATGCAGAGGCACTCCAGCACCGCAAAAGAAGCTGCCGCTGCCGAGGATGGCGAGATCAATCCGTTCACCGGACGACCGTTCACACAGCGCTACAGATCGATATTGAAGACCAGACGCAACCTGCCTGTGAACGCGCAGAGAGACGAGTTCCTCGGACTGTACCAGAAGTCACAGATTCTCGTCTTTGTTGGTGAGACTGGTTCAGGCAAGACTACACAGATCCCTCAGTTCGTCCTCTACGACGACATGCCCCAGCGGGAAGGAAGGCTTGTGGCCTGCACGCAGCCTCGAAGAGTGGCAGCCATGTCCGTTGCAGAGCGTGTGTCACACGAGATGGATGTCGAACTAGGCGAGGAGGTTGGATACAGCATTCGTTTCGAGGACATGACGGGTCCGAAGACGATATTGAAGTACATGACAGATGGTATGCTGCTCCGAGAAGCCATGAACGACCCCGATATGAATCGGTACAGCACCATTATACTCGATGAGGCCCACGAGCGAACACTCGCCACTGACATTTTGATGGGACTGCTCAAGGAAGTGGTCAAGAGACGACCAGACCTGAAGTTGATAATCATGTCTGCAACGCTCGATGCTCAAAAGTTCCAGCGCTACTTCAATAATGCACCACTACTGGCCGTGCCCGGTCGAACACACCCAGTTGAGATATTCTACACACCTGAGGCAGAGAATGACTATGTCGAGGCCGCACTTCGCACAGTGTTTCAGATCCATGCAACAGAGCCTGAAGGCGACATTCTGCTATTCCTCACAGGTGAAGAAGAAATCGAGGACGCTTGCCGCAAGATCAGCTTGGAAGCCGACGAGATGATTCGGGAAGCTGACGCAGGAACGCTAAAGGTGTACCCATTATACGGCAGTCTGCCGCCTGCTCATCAACAACGCATCTTCGAGCCTCCGCCGCCCCCACGTGGGAAGAACAAGCGTCCTGGTAGGAAGTGTATTGTATCGACCAATATTGCCGAGACGTCGTTGACTATTGATGGTATCGTCTACGTCGTGGATCCTGGTTTCTCGAAACAGAAGGTGTACAATCCTCGCATTCGCGTGGAGTCCCTGCTCGTGTCACCTATCTCGAAGGCGTCAGCGCAGCAGCGTGCTGGTCGTGCTGGACGTACCCGACCAGGAAAGTGCTTTCGCATCTACACTGAAGAAGCCTTCAAGAAGGAGTTGATAGAGCAAACATATCCCGAGCTTCTGCGATCGAGTCTCTCCTCGACAGTGCTGGAACTCAAGAAGTTGGGAGTTGAGAACCTGGTAGACTTCGACTTGATGGATCCGCCAGCACCCGAAACGATGATGCGTGCGTTGGAGGAACTCAACTACCTGGCCTGTCTCGACGATGACGGAAATCTGACGCACTTAGGTAGAGTCGCCTCAGAATTTCCCCTCGATCCAGCTTTAGCAGTCATGCTGATCTCTTCGCCCGAGTTCTACTGCTCGAATGAGATTTTGAGCTTGACTGCGTTGCTTTCAGTTCCCCAAGTCTTCGTACGACCCGCGGCAGCCCGCAAACGAGCTGATGAGATGAAAGCACTGTTCGCACACCCAGACGGCGACCATCTGACGATGCTCAATGTCTATCATGCTTTCAAGGGCGATGAGGCACAAGCGAATGTTCGACAGTGGTGTCACGACCATTTCCTCAACCTCAGGAGTCTGCAATCTGCCGACAATGTTCGTCTCCAGCTCAAGCGCATCATGGAGCGCTCAGAGCTCGAGCTAGTGTCCACACCATTCGAAGACAAGAAATACTATGAAAACATCCGGAGAGCACTGGTGTCAGGCTTCTTCATGCAGGTGGCTAAGCGAGAGGCGAACGGCAAGACTTACACGACCGTGAAGGACAACCAGACTGTTCTACTTCATCCGAGCACAGTGCTAGGTCAGGAGTCTGAGTGGGTCATCTACAACGAGTTTGTGCTTACGAGCAAGAACTACATCAGAAATGTCACGGGCATACGAGGAGAGTGGTTGGCTGAGATCGCGCCTAATTACTACAACTTGGACGAGTTTCCGAAGGGTGAGATGAAGACCGCTTTGATGCGTATTGCAGAGAGGGTGGCTAGGCGGCAGAAGATGAAGGGTGGTCGCTAGACATGCGCTCTCAAGAGCATATTCATAGATTCGAAAACGCTGATGTCGGGATGATCTGGCCAGCGATTGGGCATAAGCAGCATTTTTTGGTACGAGTGAGATCGAAGTCGCCAGTCCAGGACCCACGACTGCTGCAATTGCCCATACATGACGCGAGATATTGCTTCAAAAAGATCCCAATCTCCCAAGACCCTAATGTGCACATGTTCAGAGTACTGCCTAGCAGGTGAATCTGCCGCTGCCGATTCAAACACAGCCATCTTGAAGTGAGCCACAACTGAACCTGCCCCCACTTTTCTCTTGGCACTAGGCAGCCATTTCTTTCAGCCATATAAAAAATCTCGGTTATCTGCGGCTATTGCTTCCACTTCACAAGTATTTGCCTGAACGCCTCGCACTACAAACCACGCTAAACCACAATCAATCACAAGATGCCTCGTGCTTCCCGCTCTGCTTCCGTCGCTGCCACTGCTGCTGCTGCAGTACCGGGTCCGGCGGTCGCGCCGGCTGCTTCGCCCGCTTCCAGCAAGCCGAGTCGCCCCCACAAGTGGCTTCCCGGCGAGCAGGTCGTCGTCTGCGACCTGTGTGGCCAGCATGGCGGTACGTGTACTCCCACTCCGGGAAAAAACAAGCAGTATACTGATTACCACGCGATAGAGCGCGACCCAACGGAGATGAGCCGCCACTACAACAAGCACATGTACGTAAACTACTTCAGAGGCCTCCTCAACTAGTACAAACATTTTCGAAACGAAAACAGCTAACACAAACCGTAGCGCCATCAACAAGTCCCTCGAAGCCACCCACAAGGGCGTCAACCTCTACGGCGACAAAATCTGGCGCGTCTCGCGCGACCAAGCTGTTGTGCTGCTCGGGGAGGCCGCTGTCACCAAGCTGTTCAGCAAGCAGGGAGCCAGCTACACGGTCATGGGAGACGGAGAGCGTATGCGCGGGCGCGTGCCGGGTGCGGGGGAGTGGGTGGCGTTGGTTGCGTTGAGCCAGGATGAGGGCAAGCGGGTCAAGGGAAGAACTGGGAAGGCGAAGGAGAAGAAGGTGCAGGAGGGAAGGGTGGGCAAGGGGAACGGGGTTGCGAAGAAGACCAGCGGCTTCAACCATGGGCCTGGAGAAGGGGCGACGAGGCCGGGAAGTGGACGGCTGGCGGCGTGGGGCATTTTTGGAGCGTGGATGTAGAGAGTGATGAGAGATGAAGGCGAGCGTACAAGAACGAGAGCGCCAGTCCGGCAGCGCTGAGACGCGTCAAAAAGTCCCTACAAGGAGGGCACTACGGCATGAATACGATTGCACACTGCGAAACCACGATCCACCGGCGTTCTACCAAGAAGAGCAACTTAGATGGGCTCATCCCTCGGCTCAATCAGCACCTCATTCACAGCCACATGCCCGGGCTGCCTCAACGCATACACAATCGCATTCGCCACATCCGCCGGATCCAGTATCTGCGCCCCACTGGGCTCCCCATACTTCTTCACCGCCTCCTGATCACTGCTCATCCCCAACAAATCAGTCTGCGTGTTCCCCGGCTGCACACTTGTAACCCTCAGCCCAGACCCCGCGGTCTCTAGCCGCAAGCTCTGCAGGGTTGCCTCGACGAAGAATTTGCTGGCGCTGTACACGCCTAGTCCGGGGAAGACTTTGCGGCCTGCGTCGGAGGAGATGGCGACGATATGCCCCGAACCGCGGGAGAGCATGCCTGGGATCGTGGAGGAGAGGCAGTGTAGTAGACCCTTGCAGTTGATGTCGACAGTGCGCTCCCACTCGTCGAGACGACGTTCTTCATCATGGTGAAGTACATGACTCCGGCGCAGGAGACGAGAATGTCGACGGGCCCGAGCTCGCTTTCGGCGTCCTTGACTAGTGCTTCGACGTCTTTGCGGGACGTTACGTCTGTCTTGCGGATGATGACTTTGCCTTCTCGGACGACAAGACGCTTCTTCACTGCTTCGAGGGCGTCGACCCGGCGGGCAGCAAGGGCGAGATGGCAGCCCTCGTGGGCTAGGGCTGCTGCGACGCTGCGCCGATGCCTGAGCTGGCGCCGGTGATGACGGCTACTTGCCGCTGAGGGGCCCGAAGCGGGGTTGCTTGGCTGAGCCGCCTTTCGAGAGGGACATAGAAGGTGGTGAGCGGAGCCAGCCGCGGGCGTGCCAGTGGCGAGTGTAGGTCTCGAGGAGGACTTTGTCCACTCTGGGTCGTGCCACGGCCGTGCGAAAGGGGCGCGTCATGGTGTTATTAAGCACGACGATTCCGCGAAGGAATTCGATTGATGGCATACCGGAGCGCAGGATATCGATTGTGAAGGCTCCGTCGCCGCCTTTGTGAGATGCTCGCTGTTCGTTCCAGAGAGCCACCCACGCGTCGAATGGCATGGGTTTGGTAGGGTAACCTAGCTCGGCAAGATCCTCGAAGACCTGGCTACATGGTACTGGGTCCGGATCGCCGAGGTGGAAGACTGTTTGACTCGGATCTGTGTGCGTGGCGAGATGTACGATTGCTCTGTTGCATGTCAGTGATGGCGCCTGCGAACAAGTGTATGAATTGCGTACCTGCTCACGAAATCAACAGGAGTCATCTCAGCTCTCCAGCCAGGCACGTCAGGATAGTGTCCAATGCGGATGGACTCTACAATCAAGGCATTCAGCAAGTCCCAAGCGTTAGCAGCTCCCGTGTTGCTATGACCTGAGATAGTTCCAGCTCGAAGAATGCGCACAGGCAGACCTCGCCGGCCAGCTTCAACCACAAGCTGTTCAGCCACCCATTTCGATTGACCATAGCCATCGGCAAGCTTGGTGGGAACATGTTCAATGCCGAGCATAGCTTCTTCCGGCCAGCCGCCTTGAGAGGGTGGCAGCACACCGTTGGTCGAGACATATTGCACAGTCGCGCCAGCTTTGCACGCCAGACGGAGGATCTCGCGAGTGCCTCCAACATTGGCATTCCTGAGAGCTGCATAAGGGTACACCAGATTGACCGCAGCTGCAGCGTGGACGATGACATTCGATTTCATCTCGGTGACCAGAGCATCATAGTCTTCTTGTGCCAAGCCGAACCGTTTCCTAGACAGATTGGCGGGCAATACCTCCATTCTGTCCATGATTGAGTCATTCCAGATCCCAAAATCGATCATATTGCGACGAATGCGCGCGATGCCTGACGGGACATCGTCTTCGCTCGGGTCGTTGACACGAACAAGGCAGATGATTTTGGCTGTCGTGCTTTCTAGCAGATCGTTGAGAAGGAAGGCACCCAGAAAGCCCGTCGAACCAGTCAAAAGCACGGTGCTCGCATTCTTGATCGACTTCATGGTGGCGCCCGAGGCCTTGATGTCCTCGTCGAGGACGCTGTCTGCCTTCAACACCGCTGGGAGATCGGCCTGTACGGCCGCAATTTGGCCGTCACGAACGGCCCGTACTGTCTCGAGGTGGCCGTTGAGCGTGGGCGGGTCTGCTAGCCGCGCGACAGGAACCCGGAAGCCAAAGCTTTTTGATAGTCTAGAGGCAAGCTCAGCTAATGACAAAGAATGGCCACCAAGATCAAAGAAGCTGTTTTCAGGCGTGATGTTCGTCCGCGAGGTGCGTAACGTGGTTGCCCAGATCTCGGCGATGTCGTCAATGCCGATGGGATCGCGTTCTTCCTTCTTTGCCCCATTGACCGCGCCCGGAAGAGGTGGAGGCGGAAGTCGCTTCAGGTCGACCTTGCCGGAGACCTCGTGGGTGGGCAAACCGTCGACCTGCACCCACAGCGCTGGGATCATATACTGCGCGAGAAATGGTTTGAGTACACTCCGAGCTCCCGGGCTGTGGCCAGAATCATTGATCTCGACAGTCGGTCGATCTGATGCATCCTTTTCGGGTGCTACGTAGGCAACAAGCTGTCGATCCAAGCCTTCGCCATGAGCAACCACCGCGCATGCCTTTACAGCTAGGTTCTTGACGATTGCGTTCTCAACTTTGCCGGGTACGACAGAGTAGCCGCGAAGCTTGATCATCGCACCGACACGGCCAGTGATCTCGAGGAGACCAGAAGGCAGGATTCGAGCCAGGTCGCCGGTTCTGTACATTACTGCACCCGGCGACGAGTCGAATGGATTTGGGATGAAGGCTCGTGCTGTAGTCTCAGGACGATTGATGTAGCCTCGGGCAAGTAGCTTTCCACCCACGAATAGCTCGCCGCTTTCTCCCTTCTCAACACGCTGTCCACTATCATCCAGCACATACGTACGCTTTGGGACTAGTAGGGGTCCGACCGGACAATAGACAGCATCGTCGTTCAATTCGCCTAGCATCTCTTTAACGTCGCCCGTTGCAACCTCGTGTGTCTCGCATGCGCTGTACACGTTCAGCAAGCGTGTTTGAGGTAGAGCCTTCAGTGCACGTCGGGCGAGATCAGTGGTAACCACCTCGCCGTTCAACAGTAATGTTCGTAGATCAGGAAGTCGTTTGCCTATCTGGGGATGTCTCGAAAGAACAGCAGCCAGGAGCGTTGGTGTCATCAAAGTCTCTGTGATCTTCTTTGATGCGAGCAGATCCACAAGCAAGTTTGGATCATAGCTGGTCTCGTCAGGCACAGTGACAACGGTAGCACCACGAAGTAATGGCCTGAGGATTTCCCATACAAAGAACACGTTGCAGGCGACTCGATCACCGGGCTTCTGATCGCTGACACCGAATCTTAGATCGTAGGAAAGAACAGCAGCTCTGTGGGGATTTGCGATCCCTTTGGGCTTGCCCGTCGTGCCAGAAGAATATGCAACGAAACACAATCGGTCCAGATCTGTTTCTGATGGCAGAGGTGGAAGCTCAAAAGTCGAGCCATTTGTATCGTTGGTCTTGTCGTCAATGATGATTGTTGGCGTCCCTTCCTTGATCTTCCCAACTTCTGCAGTCTGTGTGATAACGACTACTGGAGCCGCATCCTCAAGCACATCTGACAGCAGATCCGGTGGGTACGCCAACTCCAAGACAAGGAATGCTCCTCCTGCGCGGAGGATGGCAAGACAAGCAATGACATAGTCGGCACTTCGACCCAACAGCACACCAACGAGACTGTCTCGGCCAACTCCGTACCCTCGCAGTCGTTGTGTCAAGGCGTCGACTTTCGCATCGAGCTCGGCATATGTGTATGCGACATTCTCATCCTCTAACGCAGAAGCGTCCGGAGTCGCAGAGACCTGTTTTGAAAATAGTGTGGGCAGGTCTAATCGTGTATCAAGTACTGGCATTGTGATTGCTTGGCGGCCAGATACCAAGAAGCCTGAGTTGGTAACAGACGGCAACCCTATTCCCTCGCCGGCGTTGGATATGCGCTCCTTCTGGTAGACGGAGGACACTTGACGCCTCGAATAGATGATTAGTGCTATATGTTGCCTCAAGCTACTGTTACGATCAGTGAGTGGAACCTGGAAGCAGGACAAGAAGCGTTGAGTTTGCTGTCGTCATACAGCCAATCAAGAGTAGCAGGATATTCATTCCGAGACGCGCCAGAATGGCGACATGCCTGGGCTCGCTGAGCGGCCAGAGCCATTGGATTTGCTTCTGTTACAGTCCATTTGGACCTCGATGACAACTACCGCATGGCTCATTCCTCAGAGCGCGTCCAAAACTGGCTCGCTTCGACAGATCCTCGATACATAGCAGTCTTCGAATAGCAACTTCGGTGCTACGAGATGGATCGCCGAGACCTATGAAGGGAGCTCGAAGGCAGGTTCGATCCCCGAAGTCTGACTTCAATAGGAGCCGTGCGCGGTCACTACTGCCTCGTGGCCGACCGGAAGACAATAGAATAGAATGCAGTATGAACAACAAGTCGGTCATTGCATTGCAACAGTCACAGCGTCGACGTAACAAGCGTGGGTGAACGCTAGGCTGTAATTGGCTAGCTACAGCTCTCTACACAAGGTCATTGATGCGCGAACAACGACAGCAATGGTCTCCAGATACTGCCAATACTCAAGTTATGAAGACTCCGATGCGCTACGGGATGCATCTCCAGGTGTGTAGCAGTCCGCCTAGTCTCGCCCACCACCACGAGAAGATCTGTATCGATCATTGTCCCTGTCTCTGTCCCTATCCCGCTCTCTGTCCCGCGGACGATCGTCTCGATCTTGCGTCCTGCTATCCGTTCTGCGATCGCTCCTGTCTGTGTCTCGATCTCGTCTATCGCGGTCCCGACGGTCATCTCGACGATCGTCCCGATTGCGAGAGCGGTCGCGGTCACGACGGTCGTCGTTCCTGCTGCCTCGGTCGCGAGCACTTCTGTCGTCGTCTCTGCCTCCTCGGTCCCGGTTTGAGCGGTCGTCTCGACGGCTTCTATCGTCCCGACCTCCATCACGGCGATCTCGGTCATCCCTGCTATCTCGACGCTCGTCTCTCTTCCTCGGTTGTGGACTGCGACTGCGCTCGCCGCGTCGCGAGTCTCTGCGATCTGCATCACGCCCACCATCGCGACCATCATATCGATCATATTTGTCATTACGCTCCCACTTGTCATACCGCCCAAACGTAGACCGCTGCTGTCGATCCTTCGGCTTGTCATCGCCACGAACTTTTCGATGGGCATCATCGCGCTCCCGTTCCTCAGCAGTTCGGTGCGAGCCTCCGCCTGGCACGTATCGGTCGATACCAGCAGGACTGGCTGATCGAGGCCGTCGCTCGCGATCACGAGCTTGTGTCCGTGCTTTGCTTTGATCACGACTTGTTGGTGCAGGGCTTTCGCTGGCTTTCTTAGAGCGCGCTTCGCCTTCTTCTCTGTCTGAGTCGTCATCGGCTTCTTTCTTGGCTTTGGGCTTCTCGACGATGGGTGGTGTGACGCGGCGCGTCCTTGAGCGGCTTCGTCTGCTGTCTCTGTCACGGACAGAATCCCGGCGTCTGACGGTCGAGTCTCGTGATCGATCTCGTCGTCGGTAGTCGCGATTGTCGTAATCGGCTCGTCGGGTTGTGGATCTTGATGACTCGGCTAGTTGCTTGCCTTCGCTGATGAGCAGCTCCAGGGCAGTGGCTTCGAGATCTTTCTCGTCATTAACGTCCTTCTTCTCGACCACTGATCCTCTCCGACTGTCGCGATCGCGATCTCTGCGATCACTGTCCCGAGGCCGAACATCACGGTCTCTCTCCCGATCTCTTCGACGTGCTCGCTCTTCGCGCTCACGCTCATATTCGGCCTCACGCTCCTTGCGCTCCTTCTCGCGTAGTCGAGCTCGTTCGTCTCTGGCCTTGATGCGCTCTGCTTCTCGGCGATCGTCTTCTTCCTGCTCCTTTCGACGTCGCTCACGTCGTTCTTCGTCGGCTTTCTCGCGTTGAATTCTCTCCTCCTCTGCACGCTTAGCCTCCTCTGCAGCACGTTTCTTCTCCTCAGCAGCCCGAATCTTGGCCTTAATCTCAGCCATCTGCAGTGAGATCTCCTCCAGCTTAGCTCTGTTATTCGTTCGCTCTTCGACGCGAGCTTGTGTCTCCTGCATGTAATCATCGTCCGTCTTTCCTCCACGCATCTCCTCCTCGAGTGCTTGCTCTACACCCACATCGGCTTTGCGTATGTCTCGCACAGACGTCAGGACCATATCGATATGCTTCGCAATCTCTCGATCAATGCGCGCCTCAACATCATTGTAGATGCCGGAACGATCGAGCGAGCCCTGCATCAATGTCGCTGCCTTCCCGCGATCTCGCGACAGTAGGTCGGGGTTGCGATCGATCTCGGCATCGGCGACGCGGTGGATTTGCTCGGTGAGTGCGGTCTTGGCTTCGGAGGTATTGTAGCTGGCCCAGACCTGCTTGCGCATCGAGTCATAGCCGCCTTGCTTCTTAAACTTGAGAAGGAGGGTGTCAATGGCAGAGCGTTGCTCCTTGACAAGAGGGAGTTCTGAGAGTTTGTATTTTGGGCGGAGTGAGACCGCTAGTGGCGGCGCGTCGGTCATGACGGCGTCCGCCATGGTGATAGCGAGTGTGACCTAGCAGAGATGCATTAAACGACAGCGACTGAGAGACGTGATGTGTGAGAAGATGCGGTATGCGCGCCGTGTGGTCGTCGCTGGAGAACACTCGGCTACCGGAGCTAAGTCCTACTTTCTCCGGCTTGTCTCGGCAAGTACCCAAGCTTGAGGAAACCGCAATTCTACTACCCTGCTCCCTGCTACAGCTTGACTCGACCGCGACAATCACAACAAAAGCCCATACGCGTGTCCTACGACTCTCCTGGCCTCCCGCAATCTCCTCGCCAGCTCCGCGGGACCCAAATACCCAAACAGGCGGACAAGCAAGCAAGCCCGCAGGCCTTATCAACAAACGTCCTTCGTGGCTCTCACACTCCACGCCATCACGAACATTGGTCTCGAGCGTGCCAGTGCCACAATAGACTCCCCTTTTCTCCCGCGAAGATGGTGTCGAAAATTCTGTTTTGGTCTGCTTTTGGTGAGCTCGGCCTAGCAGCTTCCCTCGCGAGCTACTGACTAATAACCACACAGGCGTAGCAACGAGACTGATGCAACTCGGAATCGAGATGCGGCCATTCTTCCAACGAGGCGCCTTGATATGGTACCCAGTGTTCGGCTCAATTGGTGCATCGTTTGGCTGGTGGATGACGGGCGTGGAGCAGCGGCAGGTTCAACTACTGCAGCAGCGGAAGAATATTTTGATCGAAAAGCGTAAACGACGAGCGGAACGAGAAGCAGCCGGTGAAGAGCCTGGTGGTGCGCTCACGGCACATACAGGCTCGTGATGCGTCGTCCTTGGGTTTTTGCTGCATGATGCTGGCCGGGCAGGCGGGATCTGTACATCATCAAAAAAAGCGGCGCTCAGATCATTTTCACGAGGCAAACGAATGTATACACGGATCATTTTGCGGAGAGCACGTCTCGCTGCGAGGCAAGGAACGGGTCCCACGGGAGCACGTCAACCCCTGATCATAATTGAATGACCTTGACTGAACATGCTCTTCCTGCCCATCAGTCGCTTTCCTCATCAACGATCTCATACATGGAGCATTATGAAGCCAATTCACACTGCTGTGGGGCGAGTGGGAGCTTCGTTGGAGCAAGTCAAGCCTGCTCATATTCAGTGACCTTGACCCGAATTTGCTCATTCTTACCAGTCCGCCGGTTCCTCATCGTACACCTCGACACCCTCTGGAATCGGCGTAATAGCTCTCTTTTCGTCGTCAGTGTACGCTACCATCATATCGATTCTGTCTCAAACCTTGGCCCAGATATGAGTTGCCTTGTCAAGCATCTCCCGCGTAAGGCCAGTCAGCGCCCCAGCCTTGATCGTGAAGTTCTCTGCGCCTGGACAGTGATGATAGAGCCGCGTCCCGCAGGTCCGACAGAACCAGCATTGCTTCTCCACTCCGTTGAATGTTGTCCGTGACCAAAACGTCAGGTGCTCTTTGGAGGCAGGTTCAAAGTGAACTCCCTGGGCAGGGAACATGGCGGAGAGGCCGTACGAAGAGGCTGATTGCTGTCCTTGAGTGAGCGAGATTCGCCGATGTCATTGCGCTTCTACTACTAGCGACCTACCCATCGACACTCTGCTATCGCGATTAGCGTCTGCTCTACTAGTAGCAGTGACACGTTGCGTGTGATCTTACCCAGGCAGTGGCAGACAAGGACTATTAGAGGCTTATCACGATCAGTCCGGAATCGCACTGCACCGCACTGGCACCGACCCTCCATGTTCGCATAGGCTACATACACTAAGCAAGACACCGAGGCGAAGAACAACAGCCGCGGGAGCAGCGTGATGAGATGTAGTGTCAACCGGTCTACCAAGACCTCGGCGGTATATTAATGTCAGCCAGCTTACCTAAGTACAAATGATGATCCTGCCCTTCGCACCTAGCCTGCAGTCATCGTGCTCCTCTCATGTAGAGGCCGTTTGTTTGCTTCCACATCATTCCGTCTTCGCTCTCGCACCCGTGCAGCCGACACTCTACGCAATCCAATGCCGTGACGTGGTTCGCGCAGAGAAAGAGCTTGGTCCCAAGCAACCTGAAACCGATGGGAGCCCACTCGTTTCACAATGCTACGCGCCCAGACCGTCCAATCAGGCAGACGATTGTGTTGCTCAAGCATCTCATGCAGCAGAACGGTGCAATAGGGTTCGCATAATTTCATCATGGTGACCTTCCCCAGTCCTTGACGGAAAGTTCGAAACTTGAGAGGTCCATTGTGGGCTGCTGCAGTGCTCGGATCAGAGATGTGACGGATGGTGGGTGGAGAGGAGTGGTAGGTACATGACAAAAAGACGTGGATGTGTGAACTTCTGCTCTTCCCTTTTCGTTGCTGCTGCAAGGCAAGCTGCCATTCAATTGAGCATCTTGCTCCGCACGTCCGTTCGTTTTTACCGCTCATCCTTAGCCGTAGCATTACTGCTGCCGGAAGGAGGCCAGCTCACAGTCCAGGAGGCTACGGACGATAGCAAGTCGATTTACACACGATGACTACGACGGCAGCGAGACCATCTGGAACGACCAGTTTCCCAACACTGGACGAATCAATTCCTTCCAGGTCACGATTTTCCACATTCGACAACCTGGCGCGCTCTCGGAACCCAAATCTTCCACAACCACAAGCTCCGACCGCTACGCCTTCGACGACCTTACCAGCAGCAACACAAGATGACATCCAATCCCGCTCACGTCCACCCATGCCCCGCCGCACCTCCTCTGCCATGCACCGTGAAGTCCTCACCCGCCTCCGTCCTCTCCCATTCCAGTACATCTGGTGCGCATGGCACTCCAAGCCCTACAACAGCACATCACCCCAGAACTCCTCTCCCTCGACCTCACCCAACACAACAGAAGTCACCACCAACGGCCTGACCCTCCTCTCCTCCTCCGTCAAGGACATCGCCACCTTCTACCGCATCTTCAACAACACCCCCTGGTCCTCCCTGCCCACCCGCTCCTCCATCCACTTCTTCCGCTCCGGCGTGCTGCCGCTCTGGGAGGATCTTGCGAATCTTGAGGGGGGCTGTTTCGTTCTGAAGATCCGGAAGGACGACGGTGCTAGTCCTGGTTCCTCAGGAGAGAAAGGCAAAGCGCTCCGCACCTGGGAAGAACTCTGCCTCCTCACGCTCGGCGGCGAGCTCCAAGCCGCGATCAACGAACACGGGGATGCCGTGCTGGGGCTGAGTTATAGCAGTCGGGTGTACCATGCGGTGATTAGTATTTGGACGAAGCAGGGGCGGAATGTGGCTGCCAGGGAGAAGTTGGGACAGGCGGTGTTGGCTGGGCTAAGCGCGGATCTGAGACCTGGAACGGGAGCGGGGAGTGGGGTGGAGTATTACTACAAGGTGCACGCGGATTGTGCTGGGTTTGAGGAGGCTGTGCGGGAGAGTAGGGAACGGAGGGGGAGGGAGGTGCTGGAGAAGGGAGGAGATGAGAGTGTTGAGTCGGAGTCGTGATGAAAGCATTGTTCGGCACTAGGATGCGAGGCATGGCTGCATATCTGGCGTTCGGTCGCGTTAACTTAGGTCTGATCTGAATGTGTCTGATCGACAGAAAATGATCGAAGCATAGCCAGATTGGCTTTTCATCATAACTTCATATTTGCTTCTGGGGTATCATATAAATACTTGCGTGCATGCAATGCATGACTGGCTAAAAGAGACTAGGTGGTATGTCCCATCTCCTCAGGACTTCGTTCGTCCATCTCGATCCATTTTCGTCTGGCTTTGAACGTCCTCCTACAGCGCCATGAGCGCCTCTGCAAGCGACAACGACGCCACCAGCTCAGAAATCCCACTCAACCAGCCGCCCGTCTTTGTCCCTCAACACGCCAGGCCACTTGCCCTCACCCTCCTCGCCTTCGGTCCCGTCGTTTATCCCCGCAACCTTGAACTCTTTGACCTTGACGCCCGTCTTGGTCGGCGGCGGCTTGTCGCGCTGGACTTTACGCAGTAGGCTCGGGATGCTGCTGCGTTTGGAGAGGCCGACACGGTAGCGCTGGGTGCGTTGGGAGGAGACTGATGAGGCGGAGAGCGTGGTTTTGAGGGGTGAGTGGATGGCAGGTTTGGTTGGGGAGGGAGACTGTGGTGTGACAGCGTTGTCCTTGGGCGGAGTGGCAGCATCGGCTTTCGGAGCGGCTGCGGCGGTCTGCTCGGCGTTCTCTTTGTCGTCTTCTTCCTCGTCATCGGAGTCGGTAATGATCGGCTTGGACTTCGCGTTTGTGGTCTTGTTGGGTGCCTTGTTGATGTCTTTCTCGGCGAGGGGTGCCCGCTCAGAGTCCTCCTCCTGAGCAGCAGCAAGACCTTGCTTCGGCTTCCTGCCACGCTTCTTAGACGTCTTCTTCTCAGCTGCAGCGTCCGACTGAGCATCCGGCATGATGGGTACCTCAACGCTGAGCAAAGTCTGCTTAGGACGGCCGGCGTTGCTTTGCAGCTCGTCGGCTGATTCGTTGATGTCAGGGGTCTGCTCTTTCTTAAGTACGGCAAGGTCGGGTGGCAGATCAAGCTTGACGGGCGAAGGTTTGGTTTCGACCCACAAGACGTCTTCCTCGCCGTCTTCGAACATGGGCGCGGATGCCTTAAGGAGGCCTGCGGCGGATGTTTTGGCTCTCTTGACTTTGCTCTTCTTGCCTTTGGCTGTGGAGCGTTTGGCAGGAGTAGCCTCCTTCCTGGGCGTTGCGATCTCGGCTGTCTGAGCTCGTGATGCCGTGGATTCAGGTGCTGGAGTGCCTCCATCTTCGTCAGTACGCTTCGATCTTGAGCGGCTCGGCCGCGGCTTGTAGTTCTCCTTTGGAAGTCCGATCATTGCTTCGTCGCTAAGGTTGAGCTCGCTGGAAGGGTGCTGCTTAAGGACCACGTCAGCTGGCTCGTCGTCGACTTTGCTGCGCTTCCGCTTCCGCTTTGTATTGCTGGCAGATTGAGGGGGCTGTGAGACCTGCGAGGAGATATCGACGGAGCTAGCCCGTGCCGGTGGGCCCATGACTGAATGAAGTTCGTCAGTGTCTGCGTCTATATCCACATCCAATGCCTTCTTCGCTTTGGCAGGCCGCCCTCGCTTCTTTGCCACCACAGGTTTGGATGCTGCCGAGATGTCTGTTGTCACAGATGCAGACCGCTGAATTTGTTGCTCCTCAACAAGAGCTGAGGATCGGACGGGCGTCTGTGCCGTATTGCGTCTTTTGAGCGGTCGTTCAGACTCTTCTCCGTTGCCAGATCTGAGGTTGTTTGGAGGCGCAGCCGTCTCACTGTCACTAAGAGGTTCGACTGCTGGCGCAACTGGCGACGAAGGACGGGCAGGAGAGATTGACATCTGAGATGGTGCATTCTGTTCAGCGAACTCGTTGATGAGATCGTTCAAGTGCAGGTTCTGGGAGAGGTCCGGTCGACTACCGTCAACGGCATGATCATCGTCCATGACGGGTTGAGAATCTGTGCCGAAAGGATTGGCATTTGGATCGACGTTCATAGACCTATGACCTCCCATGGACGAGAGAGAGGTAGAGTACGGCCGTTCGTTGCCAATTTCCAGCAGACTAGCGACCCTCCTAGGTCGATCGCGCTGTCTGGTCTTTGACGCTGACGCTGGTTCTAGAGGACTCGTTGGGGAGTCCATGGTAGGCAGGTAGTCGGTCGTTGAGGTGGCAACAGGTGCTTCAGCTACCGATGGCGGAGGATTGTTGAAGAACTCAGCATAGTTAGCTCTCGTCTTGGAGCCATATGTCTTATTCCTCTTATTCTTGGGACCTTCGAGGTCAACGTTCATGTCATCTCGTGGTGTCTCAGACAAGGCTCTCTTCCTGCCGTTCGGTCCACTGAGGCCGAAAGCCTGGTCGAGGTCCTCAACTCCAACATATTCTGTCTCCTGCAGAGTGCGTATCAGCTTGTCTGTACTTCCTGTGCCCTTTATCGCGCTGGAGCCTTGATCCGAGAGTCTCTGCGTTTGGTCGCAGCCACGCGTCGGGACTGGACTAGAGGCGTTTCCAGGCTCCTGCTCAACGACATCGACTTCATCGTCAGAGTCGGCGATTTCGGGAGGCATCGTGATACTGCGCTTGATGCTTGACGCGTCCTCCGCCTGACGAAGACCGGTCCCCAGTGTGTCCTCCGATGATGCTCAGAAAGAGAGGTGGGATGAGTGCCGGATCAAAAATCCGCGACGCGTCTAGGGCTGATCAGGTACCCGAAAATCCGGGGGCGTGGGTACGCTAATGATGAACAAGGATTGCTAAATGCTCCGACTAGCAGGATCTACCATTTCCACGATACTCATCATCAACGTTCTCCTTCGACTTAATGAATCAATACAACATGGTCTCGTTGGAACCGAGCGACCCCTTTCAAGGTGGCTCCGGTATCTTCTAGAAGCATTCAGTGCGCATCTAGGCATAAGAAACACGCCTATTAAGAGTTCTATGGCAAACCATTGAGGTCAGATTCCAGACTTCGATGGACATACTCGCTATGAAGTTGGACGCGCCAGGAAGACAAGAACCGGGCATCAAAATCAAGGGAAACGCTGTAGCTTCGGCTTCTCTGGTCCCTAAGACACGTACCGCCAATTCTTGGGGTAATCTGTCATACTGACCGCTTCTTCGAGCTCCAGGACGGGCGCGTCGTTACTGCAGCCGGACGTCGCGTAGCACGCTTCCGCTGGTCAGAGGCTCATGAGCCGTGGAAGACGACCAGGCCGTTGAGGAGCCTACACTCGAAGTGGCGATAATCCAGACACTACAGTCGTAGACCAGGCTGAGAGGGAATTGAAGAAACTCAGTTTAGGCCTGATATACTGCGAATCGTACCCTTGAAACGTTTCACACAAGCACGTTGCCAGCGACTTGATGCTGGTGGCTCAGTCATGATATACGAATCACCACACAAGCGTCGGGCTGTTCCTCGGGGAATGGCATCCGACCCCTGCTGATCTGATGTCGGTAAATGTGAAGGTGCGTTCAAGGTCGACAACGTGCTGAAGTGCTGACTTGAGATTGGCTGTCTCTGGTCACTCACCGCATTCCATCAACGTGGTAGAGCAGGGGCAGACAGCATACCCACCATGACAGCTGTCCGCTCCCGTTACAAGAACGATTCACCGATAGATTTGCGAGTAAGAAAAGAGCAGTGCAACACGGAGTGGATGAGTGGTGGTGGAGGTGAAGACGAGGCAAGAAGTGGACGCGACAACAAGCTCTTGAAGAACGTCATTCCCGCCCGGGATCACGTTACAGTCCAAGCCTAGAACCGAAAATCTTAGGTAAAATACTGGTATATTTCCACCAAGGCGCTGCCGGGACAGAAATTCCAGCGTATCGAGATTCCGCACATATTTTGAATGTCGTGGTCCTCAAGTGCCCGCATCTTCAATGCCCGTCTGCATTGCTCCACAGTACAACACATCCTTCCCGTCTCAAACACCTCGATAGCAGTCGCTCCGCATATTCGACAGTGTCTGACCTTGACACAAACAATTCTGCGCCCGCCCAGCCTCACTTTGATCGTATACAACGCCTGTTCCACTGACCGCCAGTCCGCTCTGCCCTGTGCGCATCACATATCCGAAATCCGTTGATATCGTCCGTCCTACTTTGATTCTGCCCCAGGGCTCCTCTTAACCAATCACATATACACGCCGTGCCGATTCTGGCAACGGTTGCTCAATGTCCTCCTTATGTCAGAGCACCTCCCTTCCGCCAGAAGCCATGCTACCCCTGCCACGCCGGTAGTTGATCAGTCCGCCGAGCGTCAGATTTCTCAAAATGTTTTCATGTCTTCTCACCAAGCCGGTGATGGTACAGAAAACAGACCTGGCTCGTCCAGGTCAACGAGTGCTCTTGCCCTCGGGTCGACCTACTCACCTCCGACAAGCCCGCGCCTGCTCAACCAAGACGTTGTCCAGAACAAACAGGCCGTGATTGCCAAAAATGATAATACCACACCTTCTGTAGGCACCTCAGCCAGGCCTGCCTACACCTCAAGAACTACATCATCAGATTCTCAGAGGCTCTCATTGCTCTCACAAGCTGTTGCAACATCACAGTCGAGAAAATATACCGAGTGGACATCTCCTGCTGGTGCTAGTGGCGATAAGAAATACAAGCAGAGTAGCGGTACAATCAAAGGTGTGAAACGAGTCAACTCGGACGGCCAGTCTTGGGACAGTCAATTTCACGTTACCGTCGGTGCAAACCACGATACTCATATGGAAGATCCGGACCATTCAGGATCTCAAGATGTCTCAAAAGATCAACAAGCAGCAGACAAGGACCCTGTACCACAGAGGTCAAATACCATCCGAGCTGGGCGCGATGCAGCCATAAAGGAAGCACTCTCGGAGAAGAAGCCAGAGCGGAGTGTCAGTCGTGGACGCTCAGTCACAGACAAGTCTATTGAGGCAACGGTCAAGAAACCAGAGGCAGGAGGCCAGGCTAGAAGCAGAAAGACAAGTCACATGATGGGTATCTGGGACCCTCAAGCAGATCAGAAGCGTGTCGATCATCGCCAGCTTCCAGAGCTTCAGGAAGGTACTACGTCACCGCCGCCCCGGCCAGGTAGCTCTGGAGGCGGTCGACTACCCTCGTCTACGACTAGCCGCCCGATTTCCCCGCAACGGGTTCTGAAGACGGGCTCTGTTGTCGGCTCTCCACCGCCGAGTCCAGCGCTGACTGCCGAAGCGACTCTTGCACGACAGGCTTTTCGAGATGCGTCTCGCTCACCCTCCAGGCGATCAAAATCCTCTCGACGCCGGCCAGAGATACCAGCTGATCTCCTGGATGACATTCGACACCAACGCTTCACTCTATCAGAGACGCCGACGGTTCAAAGTCCTCTTGTCTTACCTGAAGATCATGAAGGTGGTGACCTGCCAAAGAATGCTGCTGTTGAGCACGACCACAAACTCACAGTCGAGCCCGAGCATGACGAGGAGGAACACATTTCCGCCGCAGTATACTACCCGCATCCGGGCCCATCGGCCGAAGAGATTGAGCGCTTCAAGTCGCCAGGTGATTTATCACCTGATATACCGCCACTCGATGCCTTACTGTCGCCTCGCGCTGAAGCAGAGCCACTCGGCCCGAACCAAGTCGATGACAATCAAGACGAGCATGCTGCCGATCACATCGACATTTCCGTCGTGTCCAGGCATGACACAAAGATCTTCCATGGCGAGTATCAGCCTGCTGATCAAGTCGAGGAGGCTGTCACTCCGAAGCTGGCACCTGTTGAAGACCCAAGAACCTTCAGTGCCTCCGAATCGGAGCTTGAATCGGGCGACGAATATGGTCAGCAAAGTCAGAACGAAGACATGGCCCGGACTCCGACGCAACCTCGCAGTCCATCACGAAAGCGTGCTGAAAAAGCTGTCAGACCGAGGAACAAGGTGGTTCTGGAGCCCTATAAACATCAAGTAGGCGGTCATTCCACCATCTTTCGCTTCTCCAAACGTGCCGTGTGCAAACAGCTCAATAATCGCGAGAATGAGTTCTATGAGCGTATTGAGCAGCGCCATCCTGACATGCTAAAGTTCTTACCCATGTACATTGGCGTGCTGAACGTCACCTTCTCGAAAGGTCCGAAGCAGGATCAGCAAGTTGCGTCGACATCAGAACAACCAAATGCGACAGCCGGTGAAGTCGCAGGTGATGCTGACCACAAGCATGAAACAAACGGCCTAGCATCTGGTGAACATTTGCAACAAAACGGCGAACAACCCCGTGTTGTCAGCCATTCGCAGGTGTTTGATGCTGTTCCGCAAGTGCTCATTGCACAGAACAGACATATAATACCCTCGGACTACTTCGCTCTACCTGAAAGACCGCGAAGTACTGATCCGAATCATGGTCGAAAGAGGAGCACTGATGTTGATCGGCCAGAAAGCTCACATGTGCCCAATGGAAGCAGTGCTTCACTGAGACCAGCGATGCCAGATCACACTCCTAGCTGGGGCAACACTACGGTCAACTCACAGCTAAAGGAGAAGGTCCTGCGAGATGTTTTTGGAGATCCGGTTCGACACTCTCAGCGACATGTGCATCATTCAACGCATCCACGCATCAGGAAGCCGGGCCAGCGAAGAAGGAGCAATCTTTCGATGAATACCCTGTCCAACGCTAGCCGTAGCACGGACACACTAGTGGACACTGGAGCTCTGAACGGCCAGCCTGTACGTCGTGAGATTGAGAATGGGCCCCCTACTCTAGCTTCATCAGTATCTGCATATGAAGATATGCGAGCCCTCGATCGAGTTCATACAGCGGATAGCGCAGCTTCTTCCGAGTCCATCGCGAGTACAAAGCCGCATGTTCGGCGACGAGCTTCTGGGATGGCTCTAAGGAGACGCAGAACGTCAGTGAATGGCACCGATAAACCGGATTTGGAGTACTTCTCCGACGCAGCTTATGTTGAAGATGATGTCGGTGGCGATGTCTTTACGATGGACGATGACAAAAGATCCGGTGGCTCAACCGAGCAACATAAGCACGCCGCAACCAATGGTCACGCAGTATCCGACCGGCACTCTGGAGACTCACGTACTTCCGACGGCCACCATCAGAAGATGCATCATACCCTACATCAGCCTCCCGCCACTCCCTCCAACCCGAAAGAAGCTCAAGCAATCAGTAAATCAGGAGATCGAGTGGCCTTCTTCATCCTACTCGAAGACCTCACCAGCGGCATGGGCCGACCCTGCGTCCTAGACCTCAAAATGGGCACCCGCCAGTACGGCGTCGAAGCAACAAAGAAGAAGAAGGAATCCCAGCAGCGCAAATGCAAGACAACAACCTCCCGCCAACTAGGTGTCCGCGTCTGCGGTATGCAGACCTTCGACAAGAAACTCAAGAAAGCATCCTACGAAGACAAGTACTACGGTCGCGACCTCAAAGCTGGGCCTGAATTCCGCGACGCACTCACTCGGTTTCTGTTTGATGGCGCCAGCTACCGCAGCGTGGCCATCCATATTCCGACGATACTGCACAAGCTCAACAAGCTCGAGAGCATGGTCCGGCGCCTTCCAGGGTATCGCTTCTACGCCAGCAGTTTGCTAATGCTGTATGACGCCGAACCGGAGAGGTCTCGCGAAGCACTCGAGGCGGAGAAGCAGGGTGTCGATATCGCAAAGAAGAAGCAGAAAGAAGGCAAGCCATGGCCACCAGAGATTCGGGTCAAGGTTGTGGATTTCGCGAATTGTATTGTGGGAGAAGATCCATTGCCGGACGATACGCCTGCGCCGCCGACGCATCCCCAGGAGATCGATCGAGGGTATCTGAGGGGACTGAGGACGCTGAAGGCGTACTTTGAGCAGATTCTTGCCGATATTAAGCGCGAGGATGTTATTGAGCGGGAGGCGGAGACGAGTGGGACGACGGCTGATCAGCATGATGGTTCTGCTGGGCTGAGCCGAACCCTCTCGGGCACGAAATTCACTGTGCCAAACATGAGGATGGGAGACGATGAGGACGTCAGCGTGTGATGCTGATAGTGTTGCTACGTGTTGGCTCCTGTCGTACTCAGGGAGATGAGGCACATCTGTATCCATATTGTGGTGCATAGATTCATATCTATTGCTTACGCCAGGCGTTCTCCAGCGTTATGACAGGCAGGCGTACACGGATAGAGGAAGTCAGGTTGTCGCAAGCTAACGAAGAGATTCGTCGACGGAGTGATGACGAGAGGTGGGTATGCATTGACTCCTACTGGCAAGATAGACATTTCAGATAGAACGAAAGTCCTACGCTGACCAGAGTCTCAGAAGCATTTTCAGAGCTGCTGCTTCTCTTTGTACAGGCTTTCGGCTGAGAGCTCTTACCCCATTAATCCACTAGACTCCGGTCCTTTGAACCACGGCAGGAGCGATCAATTCCGCTTCCCAAGGCTCGCAGCATTTCACAGATTCACGCCTCCTACATACCACCCATCTAGGTGCGAGGGGAAATGGACAAGTGCCGCAGGAAGGAATAAGGCAGGCTTTTATATCCGCCGCACTCTCAGCAAACCGGTTGACATGACGTCTGCCTGGGGAAAACGGGTGCAAACTAGGGGCGATGATATAGCAACGCCGTACTCGAGAGCTAAGTCCGGCCTGAGCCAGTAGACAGAACAGATGACTGTCATTGGTAAAGTGCGCTCTCATGTCACGCTCGGATTCCTACTTCAGAACAATACATCGATTGTGTTGCCATTGTCTATCGCTATGCAGACATGTCATGCCCAGGCGCGCTTCGTCCATCATATCCAAACACGAAGATATCCCATCTTTCATACATGCTTCACTCATGAGAACGCATAACCCCTCATCCCTCCCTCTGGCACACCAAGTCGCCCACGACCGAGACTCATCCCGTCCGTCCCGTTACCATTCATACCTTCGTCTGCATAGCCGCCACCCAGCCCGGCCTCGGTTTCGCTGTCGACCCAGCCTGAGAAGACGCATAGACCAGTGTAGGCTCGCACACATTCGCGTAGCTTTCCCTCTGTTGCGCTGCTCGACAATTTTCCGCTTACGCCGCGGAGTTTCTTGAAGACGCCCACCATGTTGGGTCTGTACTCGTTCAGAAAACTGCGTACCAAGTACACGGCCTGTTCGTTGTCAAGCCCGCGACTGGTCGCTAGTTGCAACAGCACGCGCAGGACGGGTGACAAGAGGGAGTAGTAAGTATGCAGCGCCGTTTGGTTCACGGTTCCCTGTCCAGAAGCGACGTTGGCGGCGTTACGCGCTTGCGTCGCGCTGGAGCCGTTCATGGTTTCTGTTGAGTTGATGTGTGTCCCACTTGCAGACATGGGCAAGCTGAAGCCCAAGTCCGGGTCGGCGCGGAAGAGGAGGGAGTCACGAACGGCGGCCATGAAGCCGGCGTCGAGGATTGCGGTTGCGCCGGGGCGGGTGCGGGCGAGTTGGAGAAGGAGGAGGGTGCGGGATTCGTGGAGGGTTAGAAGGTGGCTGCGCACTGGGATTCAGAGGTTAGCGATGGTTTGGTGCGAGGGGGACTTGGTGGTTGATTTGACTTACGGGATGCCTCAGTGCTCTGGAAGTCACTGGCGATGTACTTGATAGGCTCGATGATGATCTCGAGGACGTTGGCTTTGAGCAGGGCGTCGAGGACGTGCGAAGATTTTTCGATGCGGGCGAGGGATGTGAGTAGCGCAAGTAGGTTAAGGGCATTGAGGCGTGAGGCGTCGCCGTCTTCGGCATCGTCAGAGAGAATGCCGATGAGGCGGGCGCTGGATGAGCGGATGCAGTCCATGCTGTTTGATCGAGCTTTGCGGTTGGCGTCCTGGTCGGATTTGGCGTCGCTGAGGATTCGATTCAAATATTGGATGCAGATGCTGTACAGCACAGATCGTTGCACGGGGCTGCTTCCTGCGATCATGATGCCGTCGATGCTAGCTCTGAAGAGCTGGAAGATCTTCTCGGTAACGATGCTACCCATTCTCTCCTGCTCAAGCAATTCTTGCTTGCCACTTGAGGGCTGGTTCGTTAGGCTGGGGCTGCTGCTGGATGTGGGCAATGCGAAGAGCAAACTGTCCGCGATCCGGGCCAGTTCGAGGGTATCTTCGCTCTCGAGCGCGACAAGCGAATCGAGCTTTGGCAGTATGAGCTGCAAAACCTGAAGGATGAATGACGTTCTCGCAGCTGCCTCCATGGGACAGCTTTCGATGAGTGCGACTACCATGTCTGCGTAGCTGCGCAAGGTCGCTCTCCATGCCTGACGGGCCAGCATTAAGCGGTTGATGGCCTCGAGATGAGCACAAACGGCTTCAATCTCAAAGTCTGCCTGCTCGGGGTTGATCTGTGCCTGAGTCGACCCGCGGGGCTGTTGATCGGTTCGGTCAGCTATGTCGCGATGTAATGCTTCTTTAGCAAGAGCAATGTCGTACAGACCAGGCTTATTGTCTTGGTCGGAGGTCTGGAAGGAGCTGACGTCAAGCTTTACGAAGTACTCTGTTTCCGGGACATGGACTGACCATGATAGGTCTAGTTCAAGAAAGTCGGCAAGATCGAAAAGGTTGGCGTGACCCAAAGGCGTGCCTGCCATATCACTCCCGAGCAAGACTTGCAGATGCTGCTTGAGGACAGAATGCAGGCGTTGGGAAGACGCATCTCTGATCTCCCGGCAAACATATTGATATAGGGCGGACCGGAAGTCCAGCAGCTCTGTAAGAGCTTCCGCTGAACGGTCAAACCAGAACTCGGGCTCGAACAGTAGCTTACCATCCCAACGAGTGCTCTCCGATATTCCTTCTTGACCCTGTATGATTTCTTTGAGCATCTGATAGCGTCGCAGTCGAGAAAGAATGAGCTCAGACGAGACGTTTGCTTGCCAGAGCTGCCGGAGTATCTGCATGCCCGCCGATTTGATGTGAATGAGCCAGGACGCAAAGCCGGTCTGATCACCGTGTGGGTAGTCCTTGACCAATACGATTATGCTGTCAAGCAGAGATCCACCAGCGCCATCAATGTCGTCCTCCATGATCAAGTGCTCTCCGAGTCGGCGACAGCCTAAGAGCATATGGGCGATATTGGCAAGTTCCGGTTGGGTCTCTAGACAGGCGTTCATGAAGGCAATCATACCATCTTTGTACAAATAGCCCGGGGCGTCCGAGCCTGCTTCAAGCTCCCTGTCATCAATCTGCAGTTTTGCCGACATCAGTTGAGAGGTTGCGATCAGCGCAGCGGAAGAGTTCGGACCGAGCAGATCAACGATGCGTCTCGACCGGTTGTGGAGGGCGCTCTGACTAAGGAAGTGATTGTTCAGCTTTGCCGAGCTCGATAGTTTCTGGAGCAGAGAGAGTGCTTTGAGCGACAAATCGAGGTGCTCGCTTGCAGCATACTGACAAAGCTCCAGAATGAGGGCTGGGTGCATGAGAACAAGCTCCTCGATGGTAATCTGATTGCTCAGTCCTTTCTCGTAAGTGCTCTCTTTCAGTATCGGCTTGACCACGTCCAGAAACGTGGGTTGTAGATCAAGGGCAAGGTTCAAGACATCAACAGTCTTTTGAATCGCCTGCACAAGAGGTGAATCTGACCGCGCGGCTGCCACATTTTGTTGCGCCACTTTGAATATGCGCATCAACGGCTTATCCATCTCGGTGCTGAGTATCCATTGCATGACGCGCGAGAACGGATGACGGTGGAAATAAGAGACAATGTCTGCAGAAGCATTCTTAGCAAGCCCTCTCGTGAACAGCGCGGCCTGTGTTTCATCGAATGACGAGAGCGCGACTGCCATTAAGTCTAGGCAGTTGTAGCTGCATAGAATTGACTGTGAAATGTCCTGAGACGCCGGCAACCGCTTCGAGAAGATGGTTCCGCACACGAAGTCGAGATATGGTGAGATTCCCGGAACTCTGTAAGTTGAGCCCAATTCTCGTGGGAATGTCGGTATGCCATCTGGAGTCACAGGAATGAGCAAAGTCCGCAGCAGACTCACGAATGCATCGTACTGATCAATCGATGTTGTCAGAGAGTCCAGGACACTTTGCGCAGAAGCCATGCTGGGCAGCGCTACCGGTTCACCTTTCGCTAAGCTTGCCTTGATCAGTTCAGCTCCATTGGACGCCCACTCATCAATGTATGTCCACATCATCGATGCCCGATACAAGTCGTTGTTCGTTTGCATGGCTTCTAGGGTGGCAAAGATGCTGGCTTTCAAGAAGCTTGGTACAGGACCGGAGCTGAGTAGTAGCAGCGTCCGAGGAATGTTGATGGAAGGGTGAGTGTAGAGATAGTCCCGAGCTTTGTCACTGTGCCGACAGAGATGAGCCAGCAGGCGCAGGTAGCTTGATAGCATGAGGGGAGTTTCTGATTCGTTCATATCCGTTTCCAGAATCTTGCGATTGCCGAGCGTGGAGGTGGCCTGGCGTTCATGGACCTTGTGGGCGTACAAATCTAGCTCGGCGAGAATCTGAGCATAGTTCATGGATGGAACCTGCCGTGATCGGGACAATGACGACGGGACAGAGTCCTCCAAGAGAAAGGCATGTGCAGAGGAGGCGCCATCTGAGCCTTCGGCAATCGAGCAAAGCATGTCACAGAAGGCGCTGATCCGCGGCACCGTTTGTCGCTTGGATGCCCATTGTAGGAATCCGTACAGATTTGTTTCCGTGTCCTCCCACCATTGCTCGCAGGCATCGACGCGGCCCTCGAATGCAAATGATATCAAGACCAGGAATGCCTCTAAGTGCATCGGCACGTTCCGATCGAATTTTGGATCGGGTTGACCACCGGCCTGAACGGCTGCGATCTGCTCGAGTCGCAAATCGTCTTCTTCGTGCTTCAGCTGGCGAATGCTGTCCGGCATGTTGGAAATAAATGCTTCCACGAATGCTCGATAGCCTGCATCAGCATGATTCGGAAATACTCAGACGTCTGCTCGCCGTCTATGGAGAAGTCAGGTGCGTCGCGCATCAAGAACGTAACCATTGTTTGGCGGGCAGGATGCCGCCATTCGGTGATGGTCATGCTGGAGGAGACAGCGAGGAGAAACTGGAGACCGTGTTCCTTCAACCCATGTTTAACCTGGTTAGTGCATACTTTCGTTTCCGCTTCGTTCTCTGCCGAGTGACCAACAAACATGCTGCTGTACTCGACCGTCCACCAGATTCTTAACACCGCCAAGAAAGGATCCAGTTGAGTGGGAGGGCGATCTGACTTCGGGACCACGCCGAATATGCCGTCAAAGACTTTCGCCGGGTCAAAGGGCGCTGCCGACTCCGCAGACCCGTTTTGTCTGAATGCTGCCGAGAACGCCGGGAGATAGTGAACGAGCAGTATGTCTGCCTTTCCATTAGCCCCAAGCCATCTCTCGATAAGTCTTGAGAGCTTATGGAGGTCCTCGGGACCAGAGTAGCCAGCGCGGAATATGTATGCCAATATGCAGGACAAGGCTTCGTGTTGTTTGAAGAGACTGCCCTTCTGAAATTCGAGAATTGCATCGTACTCAGGCCCGGCCAATTGACCAACGGTCGCACTGTTCTGCAATTGTTCATTGACTGCGATATATCTCTGTTCAAGGACCTCCAACGTCCTTATGCATTTTGTGACGAACTGCGACGCATTATTTGGACCATGCTGAACTTGTAGTGTCTCTCTGACTGTATGCTGGAAGACGTTGAGTCGTACTTGCTCTTCTAGATCCACGTCTTCGGCGTTTTCAAAGACGAGTCGAAGGGACTGCAGAAGCAGATCACGGCGATCTTGGTAGTCGGCGACGGCTTTCGCGACGAAGGCCAGGCTGGGCGCAACAGTCTCGCCATAGTCTCTGACCAGAAGTCTGGCGGCTTCGACCTCATCAATATCAACAGCGGTGCTCAAAGCAGTGCTGATGTGCTTGAACTCCTCGTTGACTTCGTATGTCTGCGCAGCACCATCCTCTGATGGCAGGAGCACCTGTCCCTTATTATATGCCTCCTTCTCTTGCTGTATTGGTGTAGGTTTGTCCAACAGTCTTCGAAAATCGTCCAGGGTTGCTTGGAGCTCGGCGAGTAGGCGGTCCACGGTCTCGAGTCTCTTCTCGCTGACCGCGACAAGGTCGGCATGTAGTCCCTGGAGTCGCTCCAGAGATTCCATGGTCGCCACCGACGCGCTTGTTATCGCAGCTCGTGGCAGGTGGGATGTTCAGTCGCGTGGAAAATAAAATCTCCGCGTTTCAATCTGCAGTCGCGTGAAGTCTAAAAGCTTGGCGTAGTGGCTGCCCGATTAAGGCAGACTTCCTTCCACTTGACACTTGTAAGTACGATGCATAAGTAGGTAGCGCTTGCCGCGTGAAGCCCACACTGAAAGATCAAGACTACAAGTGGCAGCCCATCACTCTGCCTCTTTGTCACCACAACAGGCTGTCTCGGCTCAGCAAATCATCGTCGATCCGAAGCATGGAGCGAAGACTTCCTGGGCTCAGAGTGTCGAGCAACATCATCGGGCCAGATGGCGGCCGATGCCGTTCTCGCGGCTGTTGGTAAGTCGTAATGCAGCTCACCAGCCTGGAAACTGTCTCTCGACCATGCCACTGTGTCATAGTCAAGCACGACTGATCAAATGTGCTAGAAAGAATCACGACCGGCAAAACAATCGCTGCGAGAGAACATGGCCTCGACGAGATTCGGAAGATCTTCTTGTCTGGATCTGCTGATACCCTGCGCGACGACATATACCATCGAGCACTTGAAGGCATCTACCAGGCCGTGACCAAGGAGAAGTCCAACTACCTCAAATATGTACGATCAGGATCGGTTTCAGCGTCCACTTCCGCCAACAGGCTTGGAGGCCTTTCGGCAGCCCTCAAACTAATTGTCGACGTTGGCTACACACGAATCAAATTCAGAACAGCCATCTCAGTCTTGGACCACGTTGTCGAAATCCTTCCCGTCTCAGAAGATGAGCTCTGTGAACCACTGCGAGGTGACTACATCAAGATTCTACGTACGTTATTTGAGTACGCTCCGCTCGCCGAGCACCTCAAGGTCAAGCAATGGCGGACGTATGTCGACTTTATGTTGGCTGTGATGTCGATCTCAGTTGTGGACGAGAACTCTTCCTCGTCTTTTGCATCGAACAAGGACCTGGCGTCGTCGCGAAACACAAATCCCTTGTCGATTCGGGTCAGTCAGTCTAGCAAGAAAGGCTCTGCATCATCGCACGTTACTCTTGACGATCTTCTCGCCGCTATGAAATCTCTGACGGCAGTACAAAATGCACCAATACCTAGCAGAGCCTCGGCGATTATGGAAGGCATCTTAGATTGTCTAAACTCGGCAACAAAATCGCATGCCTCCGCCATCGAGACATTCAACAACGTAGCGCTTGTTCTACTCGGCACAACGTGCGCCTGCTACGAGACAACTTTGCACTCATCATTCCTATTGCGAGGCGACTTTGGTCTGGTAAGCTTCCTGGGGTCCGCGAGCCTCTTCTTGTCACGTTCTGTTTGTGCCAGAGTATTATTGCTGCCAAACCAACGTCCCCTATTGCTTTGGACGCCAGCTTGAGACTCCAGCTCATGCAGACACTGTATCACGAGTACCAGAGTAGAACTGAAAGAGATGTCCTCGTTCCGGATGACATTACACTACAGTTCACAGGCCAAGGAGACAGTATACAAGTCGAATTCATCCCACAGGTAATCTCGGCTAATGCTGTGGCCCAGTGGATGCTTGTCAGCACACTTACAGCATTGCATCGGAGCCTTCTGTTAGACAGCGTGCCCAACGAAGCACCACCAGGGCCAGACATCGATGAACATGTGTCCAAACGCCGCAAGACCTCTACACCGCTTGAAGAGCTTATGCAGCACGCCACTCTTTCTTCCGGCGTGCGTCAAGTTGCAGCTCTACAGGTACTGTTTGCGCTCGCTGGCCAGGCAGAGGATACTCTATTATGCGGCTTCTTCGCAGATAGCCTTGAAGCATTGTTCAAGATCCTTGCAAAAGAAGACCCATCTTCTACAACATGGGTACTTCTCATCTTCTCAAGGCTCGCCGGCTCCGCTTTGGCGTCCGAGGACACCTTTCGCTCTCTATGGATGCGCGTTCTGGATGCTGCCCTTCGAGCAACAGCGACTACTTCGACAGCTCGTGCTGGTTGTCTTGTCGTGGCGTCAGTGATCGCGAGCCCACACCTTTCCATCATGTGTACTGGGGCTATGTTACAAGGATCGTTGTTTGCAACCGGCAAGATTGGGCCAGCGAAGTTGACAGATGCGGCGATCTGGATGTTCATCGCTGCATTGCAGTCCGGCATTTTCCTTCACGACGACGCTTTCGAAAACTTTTCTGTCCGGGTGATTGGCTGGCTCGGTACATCGTGGACGCTTCCCGCGAGTGCTGATCGCTCGCACAACGCGCACATGGCCACTCACGCTCGACCTGAGCTACTGTGTATCCTCCTTGCATCGCTGAAAGGGATTGAGCTTTGTCTGCAATACTTGCTGAATAGTCCCAATATCGCGCCATTGTATCAGTTGGAAGAACGTGCCCACAGTGCACAAAAGCTGGCAACTCTTATGGGCGCAGCCGACCTCCAACTATCGACAGACCAGCGGTGGTCTGTCACGGCTCATGCTATCCACCTGAACGCGCGGACACGCAGCCGGATCGAGTTTGCCGTCTCTGAAATGCTTCAAAATAGGCTTCACGACTTCACAGACTCCTGGAATACACACAATGTGGCCGGCAAACTTGGCGGGATCAGTAACGACATGCTTGGGGTCACAGCCTGTCTCTGCGTCGTCACTCGGGTGAGCACGGGTCGAACGACTCAGGACATTCCTGCATCTTCTCCGACACAAGGACTTGTTGAAGACTTGTGGCAGAGCTTGCAGGTCTTCATCTCGGAACGACATCCAGACAGGCGACAAAGAGCGTCTGTACTGGCTGCCACCGTTTCCCGCTTAGGAGACGCCACGGTCAGTGATGACTTTTTCGTGGCTAGGCAGATGTTGCCATGTAGTCAAAGCACATTGGACACTTTGAAGAAGATATCGGATGCCGAGGACGACGATGAAGACGATGACGACCAGATGGACTCATTCCACACTGGCAGATCGCAAAATGCTCATAACAAGCGAGACTCTGTACTCACTCGCGTTCTCCGATACGAGGCTACGAAGCATGCAACATTTGTGGAGACCCTTGCAAGCAGTGTGTTGAACATAGCACTGCTGATCGAGCAAGGGAGATCAGAGGGTCATCTCGAGACCCAAGCAACGGAGGTGCTCCTTAACCACATACTCAGGCTCGATAGTGCCGAACTCATCTCAGCTCGACATGCAGTGTATCGCTTTCTAGATACGCGGCCATCTTTCTCGCGGAACCAGGTATTGCGGCTGTTGCAGTTTCTGGGCAACGCCTGCCTAGCAGACAGCGAGTTCGAGCGGTGCGAGGCAGCTTTGAGTTTGTGTGCGAAGGCCATGACCTATCTTGCGCAGTACTGGGTGTCAGACCAAGATGATGAGCTTGGGGATCGCGCATACGAAATGTACGAATGGTTTGTCGAGACCGGACTCCGCAAAGGCGTGGCTTCTTCGACAACGCTACTGCATCTTGCTCATCTGCTTGATGCTGTTGCCAGTCTAAGCCCTTCCTATGGCGAGGGTGCACTGCCATCAACCAGGACAAACCTGTTCCTGATTTTCAAAGATGCATCGTGCTTGACAAGATTGCAGATCACATCGAATCTGAATCGGGTCTTTGGCAACTATGTGCTGAGTGAACATGGAGCGATATTCGACGATGTGGTGGAATCACTACCCAGTGACCCAGACGATCTGGACGGCTTAGGTACACGTTTCTTTGTACTGTCTCAGCTTGGAGCGACATGGCATTCTGTCTTGAAGCAGGCAATATATAGTCTATTCGAGACTGCCGCCCACGTAACGTCCATCGTCGATCTACAGATCGCGGCTGTCACCCGAATGTGCCAATCGCTGTCACTGAAGTCTCCGAGACAGCTTTTCGACCTGTTTGCGTCCCAGATATTCTATACCTGGCTCGGCATAGGATCTTTGGGACAGATTCCCCACAGAGTGTTCTCTTACAACACATTGACGGATCTGCTGGTCTCAAACGAAGCAGAGATTGTCGCTCAAATCGCTCTGAGAGCTTCGCAGGAGCATACTACTGATATTGCCAACGTCCTCAAGACACCTTGGAAGGTTCTTCTGCGGCGCAACTTTGCAAAAGCCGAAGCATATTGTCTTGCATCACAGATCACTGTGCCTCCGAGGGAACGAGTATCAGAAAAGCCGGAAGCCGCCATCCGCGAGGTATTGGGCAGTGTCGAATCCGGACTCTGCTTCCACGAGAGCTTCGCCGACATTGTCGCGACATTAATTGAGACACTCAAGGACGACACGGGCATCGAGAAAGCATTCAGCCAACCCGGGCTCGAGGACGCCAAACGAGCCTTCCGAGCAATGTCAGATACCACGTCAACGCACACAACCCAGATCACGGCTCAGCAGCCCTCTTTCAGGTCCAGATACCTGCTCGACGAGGTTGATTGGCTGCGGACCCGTCTCGACATCGCGGACTCTGACATCTGGAGTCCGGCAATATTAGTTCGCCTGTACCGACATATGCTTCGTCTTGCGCACCCTGCCATGGGCCCTTTGCATGCTGTTGGAATCCTTCGCAGGATCCGAATCGTCATCGCACTCGGCGGTGCCCATGCGGTCAGCGGCTACCCATTGGAGCTATTGCTCCACAACCTTCGACCCTACCTGACAGTATTCCAAAGCTCTGGGGACGCGATCGTGATCTATCGGTATTTGCTAGAGCATGGTCAGACTCATCTGCAACATCGATTGTCCTTTCTCGCGGGTCTGAGCATCTCGATATTTGCTGCGTTGACGACGTTTATCGCAAGCTCACAAGACAGCACAACACAGGAAAGCCATTTCCTTTCCACGATGTCAAAAGCTCAAGACTTCCGGCGTTGGCTGAATCGCTACCTCGATAAGATATCCCCTCCACCACGGGATGTTGCCAAGTTCGATTTATGCAAGGGTATAATCGTACACGCTGCTGCCATGACCGGCAGTGGATCCAACTCGTTGAGTTCGCATCACGGTTCCGTTCTCTTAGGACTCTTGAACGACCAGGCATCTGAGGATCCTCTCTTCCAAGCACTCGACTTTGATTTGTCAATCGAGATTCTGTCCAAGAACTTCGAACCTGCGGTGGATCCCTCAGACGATATCTTGTCTTCTGGTGCTGATGCTGCGCGTCTACGACCAGTACTTGAGCGCATACTACGGATAGCTGGTATCAACGAAAAGCTCCGAACGTGGGCTGCACAGTCGATCGGTAGAGGAGTCTCGTGGCAAGGACCATTCACAAGGCCTGGCAGCATCGATTCTTCGGGCCTGTCAGGCAAGGCTACAGAGGCGCTGGACGATGTGGCGTCCTATCGAAGCATCGTAGAATTCTGGGAACGACTTTTGTGGAAGCAGGACTCGAAAGCCGCAGCATCTGCTGAACAATGTCTCCAGGCTATCGCGAGCCAGCTCGACCAGGCTCAAGCAGCAGCCATTATTGGCTCAAGTCGAAGCGCCACTTTGCTAGACGAGCTGCGTTTCGTCGGTTTGTCTTGTCCACCAATGCGGGAACCTCTGCTGGGACATGAACAGCTGCCATCGTTGAAAGATTGGAGCAGCCAGTCGCACGAGGACTGGGCAACAGATTTGCTTATAGCGATTTGTGCTCAGGCTCTGGATAATCCCGTACTACAAGTTGTGCAGCAATTTGCATTCTACGAGCCACACGTTGCAAAAGAGATGTTGCCTTACGCGGTTCATCTGATCCTCACGACTGAGCTCGATAAGAAGCAGGCAACACGGCAAGCATTGTCTTCCATATTTGCGGAGGTCTTCGACAAATGCAGCGATGCCGCGTCGGAGAGCGCACGATACGCGCTGAAGATTGTGGTCTACCTGCGCCGTTGTGCCATGCCAAACGAGAAGACGATCACCCAACGCTCAACGTGGCTAGACATAGACTGGGCGGCAGCGTCCCGGACGGCGGTACATTGCCAGTGGTGGCATACTGCGTTGCTACTCATCGAGTGGCAGCAGGCTCACGCACATCTAACAACTACTCGCACATCAAGGAGATCCACGTTACCGCCGGCTCTAGAGACAGAGGTCATCGCCAAAATATATCAGCACGTTGATGATCCGGATTACTTCTACGCTGGTCATCAGGACGTGGATGTTGACTCTGTCGTCAGGAGACTGGGACACGAGTCTTCCGGCGACAAGTTGCTCTCTTTCCAGTCTGCTCTGTATGATTCATACGCTCGGTCTGGTGCCGATGAAGAGCATTTTGCCTCCGCAACGCTCGCAGCAGCAAAAGCTTTGAGCACAGCCAACATGAAGGGGATTTCTCAGTCGATCAGGAGCGTGAGCAATGACAACTCCCTCGCGCGCGGCCAGACAAGAGATGACCTCTCTAGGAGTATGCTCGATTGGGACATCGGACCGGAAGATACGGGAGCCGTCACTAAGGTCGCTGTTCGGCATCTCCAGGTTCTGTCCAGTGCTGCAGATAAGCACTCTCTCCTCTCCACGTTGGACGAAGGTCTTGGCAAGATTGCAGCTCGATGGTCGGTCCAAGAGGACATCCGGCAAGACTACGAAGCAAGATTGGCCGGGCTTGCAGTGCTGACTGAAGCTAAAGATGTCTTGCACGCGTCCGGTCAGGCTGCACACAATGACATCCTTGACGGCTTCTCCCAAGTCGAGGTTTGGGGCACGAAAGGGAACTTTGAGACAGTCTCTCAGTTTCTAAATGCTCGAGAGTACATCCTTGGCTGCGTGTCTCGAAGTCCACAGCTACGAGCAGCAGTCAATCTGACTGCTCCTCAGGCATTGCTTGGCGAGGCCAAAGTGGTCAGGCAGTCACTTCTGCTTGCTCGGCAACATGATAGTCATCAGTTCAGTCTCGCGCGTGCAACATACTTCTCAAAGTTGAGCTTAGCTGGTGAGCGACTTGGTGTCAGTATCCGTGTTTCCTCACAGTTTGATATGGCACAGACGCTCTGGCGACAAGATGAACGTGCTGCGGCGGTCAAGATTCTGCAGGATCTGCAAGTGCGGAAGGATCTGTCGACTCAAGACATTCCTGTGGCGCGCTCAGAGCTATTGGCGGAATTGGGACAACAAGTTTCGCAAGCACGTTTAGAACCGGCTCGCGATGTCATTCAGAACTATCTGGTCCCCGCTTCAGACGAACTCAAATCTGATTCGAACAACGCAAAAGCTGGCCACACGTATCACGTCTTCGCTGCTTTCTGCGACGGTCAGTTGCAGGACCAGGAGAACCGCGATGAGTATATTCGCCTGACTGAGATCAGGGATGCCAAAGCTTCGGAGGTATCCGAGCTCGAGAGATTACAGGCGGTGGATCCGAGCAAACAAGCCCAATACAAATCGGCACTCAAAAGTGCAAGAAGGTGGTACGAGTTGGACAATATCGAGTGGGAGCGGGTTCGCCAAAGCCGCGAGAATCTTGTGGCCCAATGTCTGGAGAATTACCTTCAATCGATGCGAGTCTGTGACACTTACCAGAATGACACACTCCGAGTGCTGACAATTTGGCTTGAGGAAGCCGACAATCCTGGAGCTACGGAGGTCGTCTACAATCACATTAGGTCCGTACCGTCGTGGAAGTTCGCGGGACTCATGAGTCAACTGCTCTCCCGCCTGCAGGACACAGAGGATGCCTTCCAGCAATGTCTCGTTGATTTGACGTTCCGCATCTGCTCAGATCATCCCTACCATAGTCTGTACCAGCTGTTCGCTGCAAGCAAGACTAGAAGCGCGAGAGGAGATGAAGCAGGCAAATCCCGATACGATGCGGTCAACAAGCTTGCGAAGATTGTGCAGCATAAGAGTCCTGTGAGAGATACGTGGGCCGTCATTCATAACACGAATGTTGCGTTCGTTGGCGTTGCACAGGCAAGACTGGACGAGAAAGTGGTCCGTCAGAACTCCAAATTATCCCTGCGGGAAGTCAGAGGAGGTGAGAAGTTGATCGCCGATGTCGCAAATGCAAGGATCAGGACACCAGCTCCAACCATGCGTGTCTCTATAAGACGAGACAAAGACTACTCGTCAGTGTCTACAATGGTGAAGCTAGAGTCAACCATCACCGTGGCTGGAGGAATTTCCGCCCCCAAAATAGCCACAGCACTCATCTCAGACGGCACACGCCACAAGATGTTGATGAAAGGCGGCAACGACGACCTTCGACAAGACAGCATCATGGAGCAAGTCTTCGAACAAGTCTCGAATCTCCTCGGTGAGCATCCTGCCACACGGAAGCGCAAGCTAGGCATCCGAACATACAGAGTCGTCCCTCTGCTTTCCAACGCCGGCATCATCGAATTCGTCCAGAATACCATGTCTCTCCAAGACTACCTCTTCCCGGCCCACAAGCGTTACTTCCCCGGTGACCATAGCTCCGGCCGGTGCCGCTCGTACATTGACAACGCACGAGACAAGTCTCCTAAAGAACGCGTTGAAGCATACCGCATGGCCATCCAGAAATTCCACCCTGTGATGCGCTTCTTCTTCATGGAGAACTTTCCCGGTCCAGATGACTGGTTCTACAGACGCCTCAACTATAGCCGGTCCATGGCCGCAACGTCTATGCTCGGACATGTCCTGGGTATCGGGGATCGACACACGCAAAACATACTCTTAGACACTATGAGTGGTGAGGTTGTGCATATCGATCTGGGCATTGCTTTCGAACAAGGTCGGATCTTGCCGATCCCGGAAACAGTACCCTTCCGTTTGACGCGGGACATGGTCGATGGCATGGGCATCTCGGGTCTCGAGGGCGTGTATCGCCGCTGCTGTAACTTCACGTTGGAGGCGCTACGCTTAGAGCAGGAGTCGATCATGACGATCCTCGACGTCCTCCGCTACGACCCACTATACTCATGGTCGGTCTCACCTCTGCGCCTCGCGAAAATGCAGGAGAATGCTCAACGAGCAGCTCTCCTCGAAACTTCACATGCTGCTGGTGGACATCAAGATAGTGTCATGACTACCGGTAGCGCGGCCAACGGCACGAGGTCCGCGGCAGCAGCAGCATTCGCGCAGCCAGCGCCGATTAAGCGAATTGGGGAGGTGAATGAGAGTGGCGAGGCGGCGAGAGCGCTTGCGGTGGTGGCGAAGAAGTTGGGACGGGGTCTGAGTGTCGAGGCTATGGTGAATGAATTGATTCGGCAGGCGACTGATGAGAAGAATTTGGCGCTGTTGTTCTCGGGGTGGGCTGCTTATGCTTGAGGCGGTGTCTTCGGGCGAGATTGCGCGAGAACAATGTGCTACAGACGGAAGGTATGGTGGCAGAGGGATCCCAAGTGTCTTAGATGTATAACAATCTGATCTGAAAGGGTCATTTGTACAGACTGGTCGTGCATATAGTCGTTGAATATATATACAGTCAAAGAAATCGCGGCTGCAGCAATGTTGTCTCACGCTAACGATGTCGTCTGTCACAGTGTTATACTCTTTTCACGAGTTGAGAAAGGTTCTCCCACCATTATCATGCTGAGTCTCAGCTGTTCACGAGGGAAGCTTTGGGTACAATGGTACCTGAGGCCCTTCCATTCCTTCGCGGCTTGGCAGAAGGACCGACGCGCAAGTGAAGATCCACCACAGCACTAGGCTCGAGTTTCACTTCACTACGCGGCAACCCGCATTGTTGCTCACAATGTCGTCGTCCCGCCATGCAACGACGTCGATCGCGATGATGGCAGCTGCAGAGCGCTGCGAAGCCGTTAGTGATGCTCACACGACGCCGATTCCGGCATTCGCGGCAGAACCGCACCCTTCGATACGGCCTCTATGTTCTGGCCGCTCTCCTCTTCATCGACATACTCACAATACTCAAACACTACCGCGTCTTCCAGCAGAACCTCTCAGCGCATATCCATACCGATAGAACAACCCTTCCGAGCCCCGTCCGGGATCAGAAAATATTCATATGCACTCAAGTATGGACCAATGCCGAGGTCGTCTACTACCGATGGGGCGATGCCATTATAGACATGGTCGAAGCTCTCGGCCCAGAGAATGTGTTCCTGAGCATCTACGAGTCCGGTAGCTTGGACAACACGAAGGAGATGCTCGAATTCCTAGAACGGCAGCTCGAACAACGGTTCCCCACCCTCCGCAAGGAAATACGAATGGAGAATACGACCCACGAGGACGAGATGAATGTCGGCCCCTACGATGGGAACGGCAACCCACGACCAGGATGGGTATTGCCCCCCTCCGAAACTGAAAAGAAGCAGTTGCGCCGCATTCCCTTTCTGGCCAAATTGCGAAACATCTCCCTCCAGCCACTTCTCCGTGAGCGAGCACTGGGTCGGACCTACGACAAGATCCTATTTGTGAACGACGTCGTCTTTACTCCCTCCGACGTGTTGACCCTGCTGGCCACCAATCAGGGTTCGTACAGCACAGCCTGCGCCCTGGACTTCCACTCCGAGTCCCGCTTCGGGCTCGCGCCGTACTACGACACGTTTGTCCTTCGTGACACTAAACACCAACCGCATCTATCGCTACAGTTCCCATACTTTCGCCCTTCCGACTCGCTCGACGCCATTTGGGCCGGGAAGCCTGCTCGAGTGACGTCCTGCTGGAACGGGATGCTGTTTATGGACTCTGCGCCGTTCTACCTTCGCTACAGACCACCACCACGCTGCCCAGACCTATCGACGACACGGCTCTGGGCCTGCCGTTTCGGGGGATCTCTGATGGACTGGCAGCCCACCATCTCGAAGCCTCCGAATGCTGCCTCATCCACGTCGACCACGCCACCATCAACCCGAATCATTTGCCCCTGTACGTCAATCCGGCTGTGCGTGTGGCTTACAGTACGAAAGCGTACAACTTGGTGCATTTCGGCGGCGGCATGATCACCAGAACGAAGCATAATGGAGTGCGTGTAAGCCTAGCCGGGCCTGAGAGTCAGGGGTTTCTGAGTGGGGTGCAGTACGTCCTTGCGACGTGGCTGCATCGACTGAACCGGCTGAGGACATCGTCTGCTGCGGCACAGCAGGCGAAAGTGGTGGAGACGGCGAGGAAGTGGTTGGGTGAGGAGGGGACGATGGCGGAGCGAGCAGAGAAGGCGAGGGAGTTGGGAAAGAACGGAGAGATGTGCTTGATCGATGAGATGCACTTGTTGATTGAGAATGGATGGCGGCATGCTTGAATCACAGTTTAGAATATTTGGCCGATTAAGTGGCAAGGAAAAGAAAAGACTCGAAGGAACTGGAGTAGGAACAACGAACGTCGCTTGGAAGACGATCATGCTCGATTCGTAACGACTATTTCCTCTGAGTAGCGGCGCCGCCGCCCTGGTCGAAGTTCATACTCCATCCCCCACTGGCGGGATCCTGCGTCATCTTGAACATATCCGTGCTCAGCCCAAACGGCTTCAAGATCCCGTTGCCCAATTCCTTCAATTTTCCCATCATCTCCCCGACTTCCCTATCCTTCGCCTCGTTCACCTTCGGCGGCAGCTCAACGAGTGCTTTCCGCACAGTTGCCAAGTCTGAGGGAGGCAGTTGGGAGAGGTATGAGGGTTCTGTGGCTAGGGTTTTGTAGTCTTCGAGGGCGCCGGCGAGGTGGGACCAGGATTGTGGGGTCAGGGAGGAGCGGGCGCGGGCGCGGCGGAGGAGGAGTTTTATGCGGATGCGGGTTATGGACTGGCGGCGGGCAGTCGGTGATGTTGAGTTGTTGGAGTTGGTGGGAGAGTTCTGCTTCGGTGGCGTCGTCTGGCAGCTCTACCACTTGGGGGGTCCCGTTGAATTCAGCGTCGTCTGTTCCGGAAAGGTCTGAGCTGGACTTCGCTCCATTGGGCTGCGGACCGTTCTTGCCTTCTTTATTCTTGGTCGCAGAAAGCTTCTTTGTTGGCAATTCGCGTTCCAGACCGTTCAAGCCTGCCTCACATGCATCGAGCGCTTCCTTCCACTGCTCCAGCTTCAGATGACATGCCGCGATGTTGCTCTGTAGCACAGCGAGCTCGTAGTCGAGATACGTGGGTAGTTCAGCAAGCGCCTTGTCGTATGTGGAGATGGCGGATGAATAGTCTGCCTTGGCGAATTCAGCGTTGGCGGACGCTTGATGGTGTTAGATGCTTCAATCATGGTGGCTTCTTCCTCCGGAGAGAAACGCGCTGGGTCGGCTTCTGCAGGGTCGTGGAAGTTGTCGTGTTGTGAGGTTGCTGAGTGGAATGAGGTCGTTGAGTCTGTGGATGCGTTCGATGTGCTTCGGTGTCGGTGGGAGGTAGTGTTGTAGTTGGTGCTGGCGGTCCATCCGGATGGCAGTGGTGATGGAATGGGTGGGATTGGTTTCACACGGTCTGGACGTGTTTTTGGGCCTGTGGCTTTGAATGACATGATGTTCGGATGTGGTGGTTGGTTGATGGTGGGAAGGTAGTAGCGTTTTGTAAGTAAGTTGATGAATATATTTGCCTGATCAAGAACAAGGCAACTATGGAGACGTGGATCGGGAAACTTGAAGTGCTGATCAAGATTTCGTCCATCTGACTCCGCACACTCGACCTCTTTCCTCTCTTGTCTACCCACACCTTTTCTCGGGTTCTAGCTCAGGTTTTCCTTCATTCTGTACGTTCGTTACGGCCTCTTGTGCATCGTGCATACGTTTCCTTCTCTTTCAGCCACTACAGAGCCGTAAATATGGCGAAGAAAGTAGAGTATGCTACACTCTTCTACCCCACCAGGCTAGCACCCTACTAATGATATACCGCAGATTCCCACCAGTGCGCGCCTGCATCTTCGACATGGACGGCCTCCTAATCGACTCCGAAGACGCCTACACGCTCGTTACGAACACTATCCTGAACGAAAATGGCCGCCCCAACATACCGTGGACCATCAAAGCACAATTACAAGGCCGGCCGGGTCCCGCGGCAGGCAAGATCTTTCGCGCGTGGGCGAAGCTGCCCATTTCCGAGGAGCAGTTCATGCAGCGGCAGAAAGAGCTGCAGGCGGAGGCGTTCACAAAGTGCAAACCATTACCTGGCGCGCCGGAGCTGCTTGCAAGGTTAGAGAAGGCGCATACAAAGATACCTAGTTTCGGGCGGAGTCCGGCTGGAGGAGGCAAGAAGGTGCGCTTGGCGCTGGCGACGAGTAGTCATGGCAGGAATTATGATATCAAGACTGCGCATATGAAGCCTTTGTTCAGAGTGTTTCCCGCTAGGCTACGGGTAGTGGGTGATGACCCGAGGGTGCCAAAGGGGAGAGGCAAGCCGTTGCCGGATATCTACCTGTTGGCTCTGCAGTGTATCAATGAGCGAATCGATGCTGAGGGTTCGGGAGAGAGGCACGTGGAGCCAGAGGAATGTCTGGTGTTCGAGGACAGCGTGCCGGGTGTGGAGGCAGGCAGGAGAGCTGGTATGCGGGTCGTCTGGGTACCTCATCCGGGCTTGCTGGATGTGTACAAGGACAGAGTCGGAGAAGTACTGGCAGGAAGGACAGGCGAGCACAAGGACGATGACCTGGACTCTACATCTGGCCAGCCACTGAAGGGAAGTCCAGGTGAAGTTGGCGAGATCGACGATGGGTGGGCGGAGAGGCTGGAATCGCTAGAGCAATTCGACTACCAAAAGTACGGCATAGATGAGACGGAGCTGAGATTTACGAGTGAGAGTGGGCAGCCTGCAACGCCAGGCACGACCGACAAAGAGTTGGAAGAGATGACGGCTATGGCGGACGGCAAGGTACATTCGATTGCTGAAGGAACTCCATTGACTTCGCCTGTCCCGGGCTTGAAAGAGAGTAAAGTGTAGATAGAAAGGGCGGGAGGGAGGACTGCATGTACATCTGTCGAAGTCAGATTGAACGAGAGGCATGACGCTCGAGAACACGAAACCCGAACGCGTAGAATAAAAAAAAGTAACCGCGGCATTGACGTCATCCTTGGGGTCGCGATTGCCTCGTTGCCTGACCTGGCCCAAAACGCGACCAGCCATCACCGTGACGGCTTATTGCTCTCGTTCCACGTAGGCGACTTCCCTCCCACTCTGTATAGTCGAGACCGCCACCCACCATGGCCGACGACCTCCTCGAGCACTGCGCTCAACTCTCCGAAGTCAACTACACCAACTTCGTCTTCAGCCTCCTCCTCTTCATTGGCATCCTCATCTCGTACCTGCCGCAGCATGTCCGTATCATTTCACGACAGTCCTCCTACGGCATCTCGCCGTACTTTGTCCTCCTAGGCACAACATCCGGCACCTGTGCGTTCGCAAACATCCTAGTCTTACCTGCGTCACGCGCCGATATGGCATGTTGCGAACAGGTGGCTGCGTTCCCGTGCTTTGCGGGCCTGTTGGGGATTTCGCAGGTTGGCATGCAGTGGTCTTGTTTTTGCTTGATGTGAGTGCCCGTCCTCTCCTGTCTTATTACCCTTACTCTACGCATCTGCGACTGATCTAATCTGTGTACTGATCCGTCACAGCCTCTTCCTCTTCGTCCTCTACTTCCCCCGCAATTCAACCACATCCGACCCCGAAACAGACCCGACCGCACCAACCTTCCGCACCGCCCTCATCGTCGCAGCAATCTGTATCGTCCACGCCCTCGCCACCATCATCATTTCCCTCGTCTTCACAGTATCCGCACAATCCCACCTACAAGCCTGGGCCAACTTCCTGGGTATCCTCTCCACCATCCTCGCCTCGATCCAATATTTCCCGCAGATCTTTACGACCTACAAGCTGAAAAGAGTCGGGAGTTTGAGTATTCCGATGATGTGCATACAGACGCCGGGCAGTTTCATTTGGAGTGCGAGTTTGGCGGCGCGGTTGGGGCCGAGCGGGTGGAGTGCATGGGGGGTTTATCTTGTTACGGGGTGTTTGCAGGGAGTGGTGCTTGTGATGGGGAGTTGGTTTGAGATTGTGCATCGGCGGAAGGAGCGAGCATTGGCGGAAGAGGAGGAGGACAGTAGCAGGAGGCAGGGAAATGGCATTGCAAGGGAGCCCGGCAGCAGAGGGGATAGAGATGAGACGACGCCTTTATTGCGGTCGTAGACGACTCAAGCTCGAGTATCGAAGGCATAGTCGATTCAATGAACCACGCAGCGACTGGTTCGGAAACAGCAGAGACCAGTGAATGCCTTCTGACCGATCAGTGAAGTGATCGTTGCGGTTCGTCCCGGATCATGGCATTGTTGATGAGCCATAAGTATTCAATTGCCCTCCGAGTCGACTTCATCCTCCTCTGTTTGAACTGCCGAAACAGCAAGGAAACACGCTGTCATGCCTGTGCAGTACTTAAAGCTGCCAGGTGGGACGAGCCAGTCTCAGGACTACACTCATCCTCAACTTCTATCCACTATACAACGAGCAACTCCACGCTGCATCTATATATACACAAGTACGCGGACGATGGGAGGCAACACGTGTTCCGTCCCCAATGTCATACACAAAGCCCGGCTTTGCACGCCGTACCGACGAACTCAAAAATGCGATCTATGTATCCATCAAAGGCTAGGTAAGCTCTCTCGACAAACCGGACACACCAGCCGCATGTCCATCCACCCCTCCAGGCAGGCCGTGTGGAAGACGTGTCGGCAAGGCGTCACCATGTAGGCTGATCGTTCGAGCGACAGACCCATGGTCAGGTTTGGCAGACCGAACCGACTTGTTGCGGTCGCGGGTGCCGCCTTGTTGTTGCCCTTTGTCGGACCACTTTCCGTATCCTGCGTATGCGAGGATAAGGTAGTAGAAGAGTCTCGGACCACAGTCGGGATGGAGATCTCGTTCATGCAGATCGCGCAGTCGAACGTCCTCTTACTCTTCCTGCTCGCATCGCCGGTGTTCGTGACGTCCGATGGCCCAGCATCGTCCAATTTAGCCTCGCCCGCGCTCGCAAGCAAATGCACGCTCATCTCGCTGTTGTTCAACATCCTACTCTTCCCGCCACCAAGCAGGGCCGATTCCTCGCCACCCGCACTTTCAAGGTCTTGTTGTTCGGCGTCTGGTGGGCTCTCGATAAGAACAGGATGATATTCCCACGCTCTAGGCAGCACAAACCACCCCAATTTGTTCTTCGGTGTCTTGTCTGCGACTTCGTTGGGGGTCGCTTCCCGAAACAGCCACTTCGGCGCAACACACCTTCCCCCAAACACGCCCTGCCCCAGCAACAGCAAAACCTGCACCGCCATCCAGGCCCCCAGCACGACTGCGCCGGTCGTACCCTTCTTCACGCCCAGCAGGTTGCGGTTCTCCCCGCTGACCCACCAGTACAGCACGCCTACCAGTCTGCATGCTGACGCGCCTAGGACGTACTCCCAGGATAGGGCTTTGCGGCAGTTCCGCTGGACGTTACGGTAGATCTGCGGGATCCACAGGCTGAAATACGCAAACGCGAGGAAGTTGGTGTACGCGCTGCGGAGGGGTCGGGGGAAACTAGTCGCGATGAGGGAGAAGAGGAGGGTGAGGAGGAGGAGGAAGTAGAAGCGGGCGTAGATTGTGGCGAAGGTGACCCTTGGAGGAGGGGTGGGAACTTGGAGGAGAGCTAGGCGGTGGCGTTCGATTATGGTGTTTATGGCGGGGTTGGTGGTGGGTAGAACGGGGCTGGTGGTAGTGTCGACGACGGCTCGAGGTCTTCTTGGTCGGAGGGCATGAACACAGGTATCGGTGTAGCTCCAGTGTCAATTGGAACAGGCGCTGGTGCCGGAGCAGGCGTGATGGCTGCTGATACTGTTGGTAGTGGTGGTGGAGCTGGTAGTCGTGTGTCGTTGTCTTGGGGAAAGGCTCCTGGAGGGCCTGGTGGCGCACCTGGCATGTCTGTCGAAGGAGGATCTGGAGCTTCGACGCTTCCGGAGCCTGCGCCTGTGTCGACTGCTGTTGCTGCTGAGCCTGCAAAGCAGCCTGCCTTCTCTGCACCGCCTCCCTCCTCTCCCTTTCGGCCTCCGCATGCTGCGGCTCGCCCACTTGCACGGTCCACAGATCATACACAAATTTCACCTCCAGCACCGCCATGTGGATAATCGCCAAGAAAATAACAGTCGCGATCAGCATGAAACTGGTCTCGTTCAGCGACAGCAGCAATACCATGCCCAACATGATCAGTCCATCACCCAATGCCGCGATAGCGATGCTCTGGTAGGCGATCCTGCTTCGTGTAGACGGCGTAGAGGCCTTCTTCATCTGCCGCTTGATCAGCGTAATCTGCACCGCTAACAGTATCGCGAACGCGGACAGCAAGCGGTTCGTAAGCTGGGTGAAGACTTCCGTCTTCGCACCAGTCAGCGTGTCCGCCTCTAGCACATACCCGCAATCGGGCGAGAACAACACCATCGAGAACGACAGCGCCGGTGGCGTCCCGATCGGCGCGCCCTGCGGATGCGCAAGCTCGTCCTCGATCATCTCGAGATACGTGCTGCTTCCCTCCAGAGGCTTGGGCTGCAGCCATACAATCATCTCGCAGCGCGGGACACCGACATCGTACGTCTCCGGTCGCCTGCGATGGCGCTTCCACGCTTCAGTGACGGTGTCGTTCATGACCGGAACCGCGGCGATGAAGGAGAAGACATCTAGCGCGAAGTGCGGCAGGGCTGGGAGCGCGTCGAATTTTGTGCTCGATGTGGTGAGGATGGCGGCGCCGGTTGGGAAGTGGACTCCGTGGAGCATAGTCTGCCAGCCGGTGCCGGGGGCGGAATCTGACCAGATGCTGATCTCGGCGGATAGGGGACGGGCGTCCCATGATGACTTGGGTGCTTCGTCGTCGGTGAATGATAGGGTGATTTCGCCCGAGGGCTCTGTGATGTTCCGTTGGAAGTGGTCGATGATGTACTCCTTCCTTGGATCCAACGCCGTCAGGTTCAGCAGCGGGGACGATGTCACCGACAGGGTCGATCGCTTGAAGTTGCCGCGCACATCGCCCGAGATGTCCTTGTAAGAGCCCACATCCTCCAATCCCCGCCAACTCTCCTCAACTTGCTTCCGACTCAAGTCCTGCACTTTCGGGAGCACCTCCCACTGATGCGCATCATCCTCGCGGAACGCCGTCAAATTGAGAAAGTGTCCAGGTCGAAAATCTCCATAAGTCGTATTCGCAAGCACATCGAAATCCCGCTGCCGCTCGTCATCCCAGTATTTCTTGGTCTCGCCGTGGACTGGAGGTGGCGGCGCGGCAGGCTGGGCGTATATGAAGAAGAGGATTAGGAAGAAGAATAGCACCCTTTGTCCTTCTTGTCCATCGCCTTGCGGCATCACTGTTTCCACATCACGTATGTCAGAAGCAATATGAGAGGAAGGTATATGATGGCGGCGGTGGCTCGAGCGATTGGCATATGAGGATGCCTTGTCCACCACCGCAGCCAATCAGAGTGCTCCGTTGCCCCGCTCCTTTCCTCCAACGCGACCAACAAGTAGATCTCACATTCCTGCTGCTGTCCGCGCCCGTCACCGTCACCCAAGCTCCACGGTGGGCAACCCTCGCAGCAATGACCATCTCGATTCCCACAATAGTCCCGCAGCCACCACGCACACCCACACCTCCTCCCCTCAACGATGAGTCCTCCTACGGTCCTGGTCCCATAGATCACGACCACCGTCAACATCACCACGTCCCCACGTTCGACCCGAGATCCCTGTCGCCTCACGGTCACGACGCGATGGACTCCGCGCGCACACAGTACTTTACACCCGCGTCGCCTGAGAAGCGAGATACGACAGGCGCTGTAGATCCGCAGCCGTTCAATTTCCAGCCTGCGACGCTGGCGAAGGAGGGAGTCAGCGTAGGTGTGAAATCGGTACGTATATACCTACAGACAGGACTTGTCATGCTTGGCTTGCTCTCTACTATGTTCTGGCTATGTTCTGCTCCGTACTGCCTCTACCCTCCGCTCCCTCTCTCTCATAACATGCGCAGCAACTAACTGCTCTGCTCCAGAACATCGGCCAACGCCGCGGCCACAAATACAAGCACTCCTCCGTCTCCCACGCCATCTTCCTCGAACCACCACCGCGCGCCCCGCTCTCCCTCCCAAACTCCCTCCCAATCCCAACCTTCACCGAACTCCGCGCCAGCCTAACCTCCGACCAAAAGCTCCGCTTCTACTGGTCCCTCTGCCACATGTTCGTCGCCGGCTACACGGCCTGGAACACGCACGGCAGCGCCGGCATGCAAGCTTTGTCCCATCTGATCTTCTATGATTCTTTGGGTGCGCTGCTGGTAGTCGGCGTAGAAGTCTACGCAAACTTCGAAGTCTGGTCCCGCAGCTCGATCCGCCATCCCTTCGGCTTGCAACGGATGGAAGTCATCGCCGGCTTCGCCCTTTCCGTGTTGTTGATATTCTTCGGATTCGACTTGATCAGCCATAACGCGAAGCACGCCCTCGAAGGGGTTGGAAGCCATAAACCACACCATCCGCACAAACACGAGAAGATTGCGAGCGGGACGGTGGATTTCACGGCTGCGATCGTGTTGGCCAGCACGCTGGTGAGTGCGGTTGGACTGAAAAACCATGCGAGAATTGGGAAGGCGATGCGGTTTGCCGCGATGGATGAGCTAGAGTGGCTGGCGCCGACGCTACGGAACCCGAGCCATTTCCTTACGATAAGCTGTAGTGCGATCTTGTTGTTGCTGCCGCTGTTGGAGCTGCATGTGTATGAGTGGATCGACAAGTTGCTTAGCCTGACTATTGCGGTCGCGATGCTGGTGCTGGGCGTCCACTTGGGGAAGAATGTTGGGTCGATGTTGCTCATGTCCTACCCGGGGACGGGGGTTGCGGAGGTGATCAAGAGCATTGAGGCTGACCCTGCGGTGAGGGGGGTCGAGCAGGCGAAATTCTGGCAGGCGCATTATGGTGTTGGGATGGCGAATCTGCGGCTGCGGGTGACTGGGACGGAGGAGAGTTTGTTAAAGTTGAGGGAGCGGATTGCTAGTTTGGTGCGGAATCGGCTGTCTGGCGGATATGGGCGTGGTGGGCAGCGGTGGGAGGTGAGCGTGCAGTTCAAAGTTGAGGCTGCGTCGCAGGGTGTGAGTTATGGGCATTATCTGCCAGTTCATACCTCGTAGCGCGCAAGGCGTCCACGCCCGTGGCGTTCATCGACTGCAAAGCATCACAGTCGCCAGGATTTTGCTTGCTCACGGCCCACCTCTCCGTTCAATGACCATACTCGCCGTCTCCCCCACCCGTCCCTCAAACTTGCCCTCCAGCAGCCCCAACTCCTCAATCCTCTGTCTCAAACTCTCAACCTTCCTCTCCGCCTCCTCAAGCGTCGCCTTCTTCGCCCGCTTCTTATGCGCCATCAGCACTTCCACCTTCCTGCCCTTCTGCACAAGGAACTCCTCCATCTTCTTCAGCTTCAGTGCAAAGTCATGCTCGCTGATGCCCCAGTTCATCTCGATCTGTTTGGGTTTTGAGAGCTTCTGTCGCTGTTGTTGAGCGAGGCGCTTATCGACCTTTTCCTGAAGTGAAGCAAGAAGCCCGGCTCGCGGGACGACTTGTACTATGGCAGTGTCGGGCTGAGGGCCGGAGTCGGAGAGGAGTCGGACGCAGTGGGTGCGGCGGTCGATGGAGCTGAGGACGGCGGTGAGGAGCTTGGGTTCGGAGAGCCTTTCGAGAGGGGCGCTGGAGGGCTGTTGATCTTCGTTGGCTGCCGATGAGGAGGGTGCTCCTTCTTGTTCGTCCAGTGAGCTGGGAAACAGGGTGGAGGTAGTGGTCGTAGGCGCGGAGGTTGGGACCAGTTCTTTCACGACGACCCAGCGGAATGGTATTGCCTCGTCGAGCACGGTGTCGGAGAGCAGCTCGGCTTCTTTGCGGGAAAGACCATTGCTCGTACGTTCTTGATAGAGGAGTCTGTTGATGTTGAAGTCTGGTGGGAGCTCGCGAGCGGCTCTGTTGTTGCGCCGTTGCGTATGCGTAGTGAGTCGGGGAGCATGCTGGCGGCAAGGGAGTGTACGAGCTGCGCTTGGGAGTAGAGCGTAGAGCACGGCCTCGGAGGGAGAGAGGAGGCGTGGTGAGTGTCGTACAGCAAGCGCCATAGCTCTAGTCTCCGGACTATTGGCAGTCCTGCATGGGGCTTCGTTCTTAACAGCCCCGAGGCAGACGGCAAGTCGTAATCATGCGCAGAGAGAGAGGGCGCATGGGTATAGGTACTTGGTCGACCGAATGTTCCCCAGAACACACTCCGATTGGCTGGGAAGCTGGTCACGTTGGCGCTTCTCTTTCAAAGTTGCCTTCAAGTTGTTGCAGACATCTCGACTGTCGCTCACGCCGCCTCGCCTATCTTCGGTCTCTAACTCTGCGACGTACTCCATCGACACACCTTCAGGCAGCGCGACGACAGGTTCCCGACCAGTATACCATTCTGCCGCCTCGCTGCGTCTCCGCACCCTGTGGCCATACCGGAAGCCGAAGACATATCACTCGCGTTTGCTCACGTCAACGGGCAGGAGCAAGGAGTACACAGACAGATATCTTTGCGGTGCACGGCAGTCTGCGCTACCAAGGAACAAGAATCACTGTCCCTGTCATCAGGCTGGACTTCTGGTGGTAGATTTCCTCATTTCTACTGCTCAACATGCACATCCGGTGGGTGACAATTGCTGTTCGAATCCTGTGCTTCGGCGTGCTCCCTAGATATAGTGACTTTGACCAACTATGTACACGTTCCCATCTTTACATCCGTTCTGAAGCAATGAGTCTTTCCGGAACAAGACACGCTCGATTGGTGACTGTCAGGGCCAATGCGTCGTCGGACCTTGCGTGTTATCTTGACCTCAACAAAGCCCTGCCGAGGCTGAAAGTTCCCAGGATATCAACGGGGATGCCGATCGAAGTCGAGTCGAGCTAGCGTACGACTTTACGCCTGTCCGGTTCATCGAGCTCGGTATCGAACTTGCGGACAGCTTTTTGTGGTTCGCGTCTTTTCAATGACACCTTTCATGAAGATAAGTGACGGAAGACACCAGCAGAGTTCATATATACACACCTTCTGTACAAAATTTACCGGATACGCCTCCACTACTCCAACAAGTACCACCAAGAGGCATAAGGACCATACGTTAAAACGCATACTGGACGATATGAGCGCGACTACCCTCAAATGGCACTCAAAGACGTAGATCCGGATGCTGTCGAGAATTTATTAAAAGGAAGAGGACGTCCTGGTAAGACTATGCTAATATATATTTCAGATCAGGCTCACCATTTTCGACGAGACTTCCTGGTCAATCTGGTCTGCTTTCTCTGCAGCCGGGCACGAAAGTCACCAGGTACCGTTTAGGGAAGCGGAAGCCGTCTGAGGTAGCATTTTTGGTATACTGTCACGGCTTTCGATATCACGGTGCTGAAGCCATAACAATATGATCTTCGGTGACACGGCCTGCAATTACTCGGAGCTGAGGCCATGCTGATATGATCTTCTGTAACATCGTTGATTGCCACTCGGACTCAAAGCAAGGCTGGTATGATTCTCGTTAGCATGCTGCAACTACCCGGAGCTGAGGCCATGTCCGTAGGATCTGCGGTGACATGGCTGCCTCCTATGCAGAGCTACGGCCATGCCGATACGATCTCCGGTGACATGGCTCTCAGTCACTTGGAGCTAGAAACACCCAGGCGTGGGCTACGGCAATGCAGCATATGCTGGATGCTGATTTTGCGGCAGTCTGGGCAAGATCGTCATAGGGTACCGCTTGCTGTTATCTAGCGACCACTTCTACCTAGCGCAGATCGGATTACTGACTAGGACGGATTCAGTAACCTCTGCGCCACGACAATGGTATATCACGCAAAGCAGTCAACATAAGTGTCCAGAGACCAGCTCGTGATGTCTAGACACAACCATCATTTGGACTATTATTGACAAGGTAACAATGTTGTACGAGAAGGTTCAACAGACCGATGTGGACAACAGCGACGCCGAGAATAATGGCGGACACGGGGACATACAGCATGCCTGGCTTTGGGAAACAAGTCACAAAGCATATGGCCCGCGCAGGCTCATCAACGACCTCGCCATAATTGGCCTCTTGGTCTTATTACTCGTCAATACATTAGCGCTGTGGCATTTCAACACGACTAAGCGCAGCAGCAGCGAGCAGTACTTTGGACTCGATAGTTATAGCGACACAAGCGACTCAAACGAGACCATAAGCACTTACGGCTTCGACCAGCGCTACATGACATTGAGTGCGAAGTACGATCATCTCTGGGACGATATGTTGCCGGAAGATAGCAGCATCGTAAAGTTGCCCGATACTGCTGACGGCGATACCTCGATTGGCGCAATTGCGATGTAAGCTGGGCCCATTGAGCACGCAGTAACGTCATTGTTCTGTGCTCACTCTCTTCTACAGGTTCCATCAGCTCCACTGCCTTGCATGGCTGAGAAAATCGTTGCAAAGGGCACAAGACGGAGAAGACATCGGAACAGACCTGCGAGACAATAGCCACTGGCCTCATTGCTTGGACTATCTGCGCATGGTATGTTGGCCTCGAGTGATGATACATAGATTTGCTCATATTCTCGACAGACGTTCCTATGCCAGGCAGATTTTACGATTGAAAGGCCACCAGTGATCAATGGCACACTGCGTCCGGATGGGATCGATGGAGCTGATGACATTCGTCACTGCAAGCCCAACAAAGCTCTCTTCGACTACCGTGCAGCATACGGCGCCGAGCGTTTCTCTTAGATCTGTGAGCGCAACAGGCATCCTAGGCGATAAGTCCTGATATCACGGGTCCCTTAGCAGCTGCGAGCTGGCTGGGGTCCAAGTGGAAGGCGAGCAAGACTCCGAGTCCTTGTGGACACACAATTGTCGAGGCAGTCGAAGTCGTCATTATGGCTAGTGGCGGTGCAGAGAATTGCTAGTCCGAGACGCCGACCAGTCGATTCGTCAAAAGCGTGTGGTTAGGTCGGCTTCGATAGTAGGCACCCGAGCATGTTTTTGTTGGTCGACCGGGAGGAGTAAATCAGTGGTAGAGGTCCTCAACTAGTCAGCGCATGCGAATACCGTGAACAGTGAGCGCGCAACACCAATTCGGACTTGTTTCGCGTACAATAGTTCAGTACTCTTAGAAGCACAGATCTCACAGTGAAGCAAAGAGTCATAAAACAAGGCGACACAGAGAGGCATGGTAGTTGAGAGAGCCGAGCCTGTGGTCCTCGCGTCCTTAATGAGCAGATCTCCAGGGCGGACTCCGATTGGCTAATCTTCAAGTTTGTTCGAATATAATTCCACAATTCCTTCAACGCTCGAGCCTCCTTGCAATGCGTGACACAAGTGTACGGAGGAGACCCTCTTGAATGAGAACCTCATGTCCAACGCCGCGGCCTCTCTCTGGTCCTATGTCCCCGGCGCCTCCCATACCCGCCGACGTTCGTCCCTTCCCAAACACACAGGGCCCTCCTCATCCTCGTCGACTCCCTGGGACCCATTCGAGAAATCCGACCGGCACAGCGCTGGCGGCGTGCAATCGAGCACGCTGGACAACATAAAGGCCGCCTGGATGACCCAGTCGAGGCAATCGCGCTACCTCAAGGCTGGCGGCGTATTTACATTCATTGTACTCATATACTGGTTTTTATCTTCACCATCAACAGTGGGCTATGCGGGCGGGAACAATGTATACACAAAGGAGAGCAGCCCGACGACGAAATGTACGAAACCACACGACCCCAGCAAACCGCTGGTGCAATACGCCATCATGATCGACGCCGGCAGCACCGGCAGCAGAATCCACGTCTACAAATTCAACAACTGCGGCGCCACTCCCGAACTCGAGTCTGAAGAGTTCAAAATGACCGAGAAGAAGCCCGGCGGATCTGGTCTCTCCTCCTACGGCTCTGACGCCGACGGCGCAGCCAAATCCCTTGACGTCCTCCTCCAAATCGCCCTCGAAACCGTCCCGGACTCCTACAAATCCTGCACCCCCATCGCCGTCAAAGCCACCGCGGGCCTCCGCCTTTTAGGCGAGATCGAGAGCACCAATATCCTCGACGCTGTCCGCACCCGCCTTGAGACCCAATTCCCCTTCCCCGTCGTATCCCGCGCAAAGGGAGGCGTCGAAATCATGAAAGGTGAGGACGAAGGTGTCTTCGCCTGGATCACCACAAACTACCTGCTCGGCAAAATCGGCGGGCCAGACAAAACGCCCACCGCAGCCGTTTTCGACTTAGGCGGCGGCAGCACACAGATCGTATTCCAGCCCACCTTTCCCAACGCAAAAGCCGGCGGTATGCCCTCCACCTCCCAAATGGCCGACGGCGACCATAAGTACCGTCTCACATTCGGCGGCCGCGACTTCGAGCTCTACCAACACTCTCACTTAGGCTACGGCCTCATGTCCGCCCGCGACGCCCTACACGCGCTCGTCGTCGATAAGGCAAAAGTCACTTCCCTCGACTCTCCTATCTCCAATCCCTGCATCACCCCGGGAGAGACTAAGACCATCAAAGTCAAGTTCCCCTCAACGCACGCCTCGTTTGCGGGCGAACACAAGGTCACCTTCACAGGACCATCTGACGCCCTCCCCGCACAATGCCGCGCCTTGGCCGAGGAGATCCTGCACAAAGACGCCGCATGCGCGATAGCGCCATGCTCATTCAATGGCGTTCATCAACCCTCTTTGGCACAAACATTTGCTCGAGAAGATGTCTTTATATTCAGCTACTTCTACGACCGCACCGCCGAACTCGGCATGCCTGAATCATTCACGCTGCGCGAACTGCACGACCTCACAGCCAAAGTCTGTGGCGGGCCGAAAGCGGGTTGGTCTGCCTTTGAAGGTATCGAGGGTGCGATTATGGAGTTGGAGGGGAGGGCGGAGAGTTGTCTCGACCTGAGCTTCATGAGCGCCCTCCTCCACACAGGCTACGACATGCCGCTTGATCGGGAGGTGCGAATAGCGAAGAAGATCAAGGGGAATGAGTTGGGTTGGTGTCTGGGCGCGAGTTTGCCCTTGTTAGAAACCGGAAGCGGGTGGAGTTGTAAGGTCAAGGAGATCTCGTAGGACGAGGACGAGGTTCCGGGGTCTACCTTAGATTCGGGGTGGCCTTCGGGCGGGATTTGACTGTGTGTATCTTGTTATGACACCATTGCAGCTTGCCTGGTAGAATAGACTAGATGAGTTTCGAACAATCATCAATCTGCCAAGTTGTGACTAAAAATACTGGGCGGTTTCCTACCTTACAGCGCCCTCCCTGGCCAGAAAGTCCACGGGGTATCGATGTTTCGCACTGACGCTCGCGCAAGGCTCATCTCAAGCCCGCCAAGTCGATCAGGGTGACAGTGCCGGGGCTTTAGCGCCCTATTGTGCCGAGAAAACGATGATGAGCAGTATCTGTATCTCAAGAATGGAACGTGGTCGACCTGGAGAAAACACCCAGTACTGAGAGGTCACAGCTCTTGATCCTAACCGCTCGAAGGAGTATCCTTGGTGCATGTCTCATGCAAGTACAATGCGTTGCCTGTAGGGATTGAGTGCCTGCAAAGCATCCAGCCGATCCGGATCGACGAGCAACGCAATTGTGGTTACTCGGGTCGCTGCATCTGCCTCATTGTCATGGCGGACCAATAGCAGATGGTGGCTAACCAATCCCCCGCGTGAACCACGGGCAATGACCACAAAGGTCTCGTTCCTTTCGACGGGACTTGATATCAAGTGATCAATACTCGTTATAATGATAATGCACGCCGCACCTTTGATGACAGTATCAAAGATCGCGAATTGCCCACGGCCACGAGCTCTCGGACGGGGTTTTGAGAAGTCTGGCGTGAACTGTAGACATACGGCATCGATCACGAGCACGCCTTCGCGGCATGTTGCCAGGCATGGTTCGCAGCTCGATTGTTCATGGATACTTTGCGCAACTTGGTGGACAGGGTCGGCATTTAACAGGTGGTTCGACGAGGGATGTCGGGGGGTCGTGCCCTTTGCCTCGAAGAGTCTGTCCACTCGACCAGATCTGAGGCCATAGATGCTAAGTGGCACCGAGAACTCGCGAGTCTTCGTAACGTCAGATGGTCCGCTAAACCATAAAAGCCCTTTCCAACCGGCCCATGTCCAAGAAGGAAATCCTTCGCGTCGAGTCAATGGTTCCTGGGACCACCAAACGAAGCCCCAATCGAAGTCCTCCAGCGGCAGACCGTAGAAGAATCCTCGAGGATATACTGATCGCAAATGCTGCTCTATACCGTCAAAGGCTCGCAGTGCATCTTCGTCTTTGCTCAGAGATCGATAGCTGTACATGTTCAGCTTCACCCCCCATGTTTCCAGACGCTGTCGTGGATCACGAAGGGGCATTCCGTATCCTCCAGCGCCGATCTGGTCTGTTATCCAAGAGAAGAGGGGTTATCAGTGGGATTCGAGGCTGGACTCAAGTTGTGTGCCCAGGAGTTCGCATGGTCCAAAGATTCGCTACACAACATTGCCGAGCAGTCGAAATACATTTGGTGGTCGGTGAGGAACAGACATCGGGGTGAAAGGTAGGCTTCCTGAAGAGTCCAAGCTCGTTCCGACCACGGTGCTGCCCAAGACTGTAGAGAGAAGGTGGGCATTGTACCGACCAACCTCCTTCCTTTCACACAACAAGCTAGCTGGGGAAAAGATGCAGTTCGACTGAAGCCACATAGTCCAGCATCTGCAGAATCTCCTGACATAGCAAAAACAGTGAGATAGGCCCCTCGATAAATACTCCACATCCTTCCAATCTGGTCCTTTTTGTCAAGGTCGTCCAGTTGATCAATGCAAAGATAGTCCGTCCAGAGGTACTTCTGCCCAAGAGCCTTGGTGAAGGATGCCGCGTCTTCCAGCGTCGCGGGCGATCTGCCAACCCTGTCTCCCGGTCTGTAACACTGTGCTGGTATCCTGCCCCAAACGTAGCGCAGAGCGACGTACCCATGGCTGGTTCCAGCGCATTCCACGATCTCCTTTCCTCAACGTCGAACAGTCGTGCTCGACGAAGTTCTTCGCTCAAGACGGGACCGCAGTCTGCGCCATGGAGCGTTGTGCATCGATCTATGCATTCATTGATCATCTGAATGTTAGTACTGTCTCCAGTCAGCCGTTTTCCGCCGAGAGTTCTGCCTGGCAGCAGATCATCAGCCAGGAGACAAGGTGCGTCACTCCGATGAGCGCTGATAGCAAACGAGGTCGATGATGGACTTGGGTGTAGAGCTACTACGAGACGAGTAGCATATTGCCTCTTTTCGACGGTGTCCAACACGACTCCGAACTCGCCAGCAACACGACACAGGGTCCAGTCAGGAACCAGCAAGATGTCTTGCTCCATCGAGCTTGGATTTGGGAGTCATGGCGAAGATACATCGGCACAAATAGCGATCATTCCAGAACTGAACATCAGCTACTTTGCCAAGGCATCTAATGTTTTCACCACGTCGCGATACAGCCTTTTCCAGCTCGGGCTGAGAATGCCATGGTGGAAAGGCATTAAGGACGTCCGAAACTGCGAGTTCCTCGCACCTGTTGCACAAAGTCTGCTCGGAGGTTGTCCAGGCGCTGTCGAAATCCAGTTCCATCCTCATCTTTGAATACATCCAGTCATATTCTGGCTGCTATTGCTGCAAGGAACAATCATTGACGGTGTGGCCTCGACCACGGCAACGCAAGCACATTAGCACTCTTCCTGCCATCAGCGCTCTGCTTTCAATCGCTGTGGGTAGCGTGCAGCTAGACTGTCCGCGTGTGGAAGATGCTAGACCATAAACAGCCTGCCCTCGCCTACACTTGGGACATGCATTGGGAGGTCATGTCGCACAGTAGTTTCCGTTACAGGACGCCGTGGCAGACAGGCGAGGGTTCAGGGTGAGGAGAGGGTGAGGCGAAGGTGCAGCGACAATTTAAAGCGGCATAAACTCCGAGGCCGTGAGCCACTCACGTGAGCCCTGCGCGGCTTTGAAAGGTACTTATAGGCTGCCTGTAGGCACGAGGTGTTTTCTACATACGCCGTGGCCTAATAAGGCAAATATTGACCGAAGCGTTCCGATACGGGAGAGTGTATACTCAGTCGTTGCCTTTACCCTTTCACCGCTAGTTTTCATGTCGGGTACAATTGTTCGAATGTTATCATTTGCGTTTCGGGTGATGGCGATAGCATCAGCGCGGGCAGGACATCTGCCTTGCTTGGAGTAAGGCCAGAGCTTGATCGACCTTCTCTACCCTCCGATGGAAAGCTTTCGATAAGCTTGGCCGCGACCAAGTGCTTGTACCTTTTTGGCTGAGTGCCAGGATGTAGGTAGACGATGGTAGAGCTATGTGGCACAGTCGCTGTCACCGGGATGCTTCATCAGCGTGTTTAATGCACTCTCCATGGCTTTCAAGGATCGCGATACTGAGCCCTTCGACTCGGTCGCGAAGGGAAGGGTCAGGACCACTGTCAGCCCCGAACGTTTCAAGCTTGTGTTCTGGCCCCAAGATTATATCAGGATTGCGAAGAACTGTAGACGAAATTTCTTCTCGTCCCGCCCTGATGTGAATAGCAGCCTGCTGACTTTTGAGCAGTGTAAACTAGGAAGACGTGACAATGAATTAGTTCGACGATGCATTTCAGACTACTACACATAATGATTACTGTCAACTCGTTCGGAGTGAGGCTCAACCACGGATGCACTTTCTCAACATGGATCCTGAGAAATCTTCTAAGTCGTCGCCACGGTCTCTTCGCAGCCTCATCATACGCTGCTTGGTTGCCCTTTACCATGTGTGTGACTTGATCGCAGCTTGGCTTGCCACGGAGGTCGAGAGCCTATACGTGGGGAGCCCTTAAGATTTGCTGGTATCTTGTAATAACGTCCAAGACCAGCTGAGCACGCGTCATTCAAGAGCTACGCGGCGTCAGCCAGAGGCCTTGCGCTCAGTTCTTCAAGATGGCGCATTGGGTCGAGTGCACTATATGGTTGGCAGAATGCTTCCTTGAACCTGATTGCGCTTGGTGGTTCAGCACGCTGCTGTGGGTAGCCCCCTCGTGGGTCAGACTCTGACGAACGGGTCCTCCTGGGTTTATAGGTAGCCTTGGCCTTTCGCTGGTCGCCGTGACTGTTGGCACTAGGCAGAGCCCAGATTACTAAAAGAGTTCTTAACAGGCACCAGACTTCGTGACCATGTCTATTTTCACGTGTCGATGTCCTCGACGGTCGATCGCTTCTAGGTGCCTACCACAATACTTCATTAGAGGTGAACGGCTGGCTCAGTGTACAAGAAGATTCGATCTTCACGAAGATTCGATCTTCACGTTGTCTATCGATTGAGTTATAGAATTAAAGAGCTATCTAAGGACGTGCATTGCGGCAGAGGTCATATCACGGCCGTCGGACGCGTCCTTATGAGGCTACGCCATCCTTGATTAGGCGAGTAACGCGTTGCGGCACGACGTCGTGCGTGATGTGGGCTTAATCTGTGGCACTAACATATCTTCCACGTTAGGTCGACTCTAGCTGGGCTCTCAATGTATTGATGTCACGAGGAACGAAACGGATCTTGTAAAGAGGCGGCCTCGCAGCGAATTGGTCGGGTTCAGTAGAGTCCTAAGTCTCGTTGTTAGCAAGTAGGTTTATGAGCGGATATATCTCATACCAGAAATGGATCGATACCCCATTCGTTGTCTGAAGGATCCTCACTGAGTTCGATCTTGAAAGCCCAAATCAGTCGAGCAATCATGATATACAGTTGTCGATTTGCTAAATGGGATGCGGCACACATTCGAGTACCTGTAGGTGTTAGCGTAGATGGTTCGACATAAGAAACTGTGGGCAACTCACCGAAACCGAAAGCGCAATGGTCAAGTCGCTCATCGCCCTCTTTTAGCCAGCGCTCAGGGCGAAAATCATTTGCGTCGGCACCAAAGTACGATTTATCTTTTCGCGGATCAGCTTTAGATGACTTTGGTCTCGAGTGTCAGGGAAACTCACCGCGGTTGCATCCCCAAGCGTTGAGGTAAACAGTTGTACCTTTGGGAATAAAAATACCTTTGTACTCAATATCGCGCCACGCTCGTCGTGGCTGGGATAGTCGAAGTACCGAGAAGTATCGTAAAGACTCCTTCACAAGAGCACCCATATAAGGTACATCGCCGTGGGCTTCGCCCCAGCCATTCGCACCTGAAGCCTTGATGATTGCCTCATATGCAACCTCCTGTACATCTTGACGACGGGCTAGTAGACCGAGAGTCCAAGCCATCGAGTTAGCGAGGGTGTCTAGCCCGCCAGATACCATTGACATGTTGATTGATGTCAGCTCGACTTCTGTAAATTTATGGTCAGGGTCTTGGAGAATGTTCCCTTGAATACAAGGCTTATCCTTGCCAACCTTCATCTCCTGTTTATGTTCATCACTGAAGCGATGCAGATATGCTAGTCTGCGTAAGTTTGTCTCTTTAGCGTGAGACGATTTCGAATTGAAAGGATTCCATCGCATGAATGGGATGTAGTCCTGATAGGATCCTGTGACGGATCTCAATCGAGTAACTCGGTCCTCAACATCAATAAGTTCATCAAAAAGTCCCTCCTCTTTCGGCAGTCTAGACCCGTAATTGACCGTCATTGTTAAATCAAGGATAGACTCAAGAATTGATCTTCTGGGGTTGAACGCAACTTGGCCCGAGTCTCCTCTTTGTAAGAGATCTGAAATGAAATCCTGAGTGGTTTCGTTGATCAAGGGAACGTATGATGCAGTTGCGACTCTGTTCATGGCACTTGCTGCGGCTTTACGCCTCTTTTTGAGTGAGTCGCTCCTATGATTATGTATTAGACCTTGTGAGCTTGCCGGGGACTGTGGTACTCCTTACCATACGGTCGTACCGATCGTGGATGCGACACTGGTCATAACACCATGAAAAGTGTAAAATGTTGGCCGATCAACAAGTGCGGCCCCCTGACCAATAAAGACATCTCTTGCCGCTTGCATAGAGTTAAAGACAACCACAGGTGTATTGCCCATCATAATTTGATAGACTCCTCCATATTTCTCTCCCCAACGCCGGAGCTGCTCTGAGGGATCTGGGCGGAGTTGAAGCAGATTGCCAAAGATCGGGTAACCGACCGGCCCCTTGATCACAGGAAGTCTGTGACGAAGCCTCAAAGCCTCCTCAAGGGCTGCGAGTAAGACTAATGCTACTGCAAGATATAGAGCCCATGGTGAGGCCGATTCCAAAGACGGCTTTCGGATTATCGGAGGGATCTCGAAGGCGTGTAAGGAGGTATCCATCATGCATGCACTCTCAGTGATGGATTTAAAACGATACAATGTTGAAGTCAAGTCTAAACGGCGGGTCCTCTATATAGGTAGGCTGTACATATCCCCAAGGAGTGCACTGGTCTCCTCCGTGAGGGGCCATTTGATACAGGGAAAGCGGAGACATGGAGCAAACCGTATCCAGCCCAACCAACGATATTCGCAACGGGCCTACAACCCCGCGATTATCATTCGCGCTTCTCTCCAGATTCTCTAGACAGAGCGCTGAGAAGTAGGCCCACGGTTGCAGGAAGAGTTAGGAAAGCCAAAGCTCAATGTGGCGTCTTACCCCTCTGGGACCGTGGCGAAGTGGCGGCACGCAATCGTTGTTTATCTTGCGCCACCTTGCACGTGAGTGGGGCCCCTCCGAGCCATTTTGCAAGCACTACACCGCGGAACAGACTGAGCAAGATGTGTCAAGGCGCACTATCGAAGCAGTGTTTGGACGAGTTGTTCTGTCTCACACATTCGAGTATGGAGAAAGAGGGACTAGTGCCCTCCGAGACCTGTCATTGCCGCCACATAGCGCTTGCGTATGCGGATCACAATCGCAACGGCCAGAACCTTTGACGCCACTCTGTGTGGGAATGTATGAGGGGCTGAAGTAGACAGGCTATGCCCTTATAAAACGCCGATGACTTCCATGCAAATCCGGAGATGGCCTTGACATTCTACATTGGCGAATTGACGCGACCGAGAGTATGGCTTCCAGCACAGAGAATGACTCAGAGCATGGCAGCAAGGACAAAGCCCCCTACACAGTACAGATTGAGCGATCAGAGAATCTTCACGAGCTGTTTGATCCTGATGAAGGCAGGACAGACCAGGAACGAGCCGCAATTGTAGGTCCACAATCTCCACTACACTCGTTCTTACCATTAACATGGAACTTGTCGTAGGATCGCAAGCTAATGCGGAAGGTTGATATCTATCTCATTCCATGGCTTTCATTGTAAGTGCATTAGCTTAAAGCTGTTAACGCGGCCGAGTATTCCAGCTAAAAGGCAAAAGTCTCTATATGTGCTCGTTCCTCGACAGGGCAAATATAGGAAACGCTCGACTCGCGGGGATGGAAAACGATCTTAGCATGACGGGACGCGGCTACAATAACAGCCTGACCATTTTCTTCGTGAGTGTATACCTACCTACCTGGCTTTAGGCTGTCATACTCACCTCTGTGGGATAGGTCAGCTACGCAATCGCTGAGGCTATCACCAATGTTATCCTCAAACGTTGTACACCGCGACTTTTCTTCATGGCGATCACAATCCTATGGGGCTCAATTACTGTATGCGCAGGGACTGTTACTAACTACTCCGGGCTTCTGGCATGTCGATTCTTTCTAGGACTCGCTGAAGCTGGACTATATCCAGGTAAGGCCGTCCTGTGTCCAGGTTATTATTTGCCGATTTACAACACTCACACTTCTCAGGCGTTAGCTACTACCTGTCATGTTGGTACCGGCGTGACGAGCTTGGTATACGCGCGGCGGTCTTTTTTTCTGCTGCCGCTCTTGCAGGGTCCTTTGGTGGACTGCTTGCCGCCGCGGTGAGTTGTTTCCTATCTTGGTCATATGTTCTACGAGAGTGGTATAATTCGCTAATACCTTTTTGCTAGATTGCGCAAATGGACGGTATCGGCGGCAAGTCTGGCTGGGCTTGGATCTTCATTATAGAAGGCTTAGCAACAGTTGTTGTTGGTATTGCCTGCTACTGGATGATATACGACTGGCCAGACAACGCTAGATTTCTCACACCCGAAGATCGACTTCGGTTGCGACGTCGTTTAGCTGCCGATAAGCAACCATCGACAGCAGAGGAATACGACAAACGCCACATCTTTGCCGCATTCAGAGACTGGAAAACCTGGGTCTACGGTATCATATATATCGGCTCGATCATTCCACTGTACGCCTTTTCATTATTCCTTCCAACAATCCTTCGGGGTATGGGATACCATAGTACCCAGGCGCAATTACTGTCCGTTCCGCCTTACGCGTGTGCTGCGGTCGCCACGATCTCCATTGGCTGGTTAGCCGATAGGACACGCTGTCGCGGTTACTGCAACATCGCAGTGACACTTCTCGGGATTGCCGGCTTCTTGCTACTTGTATCGTCACCCAGCCCTAAAACACAATACGCTGGCACATTCTTGGCCGCTATTGGGATCTATCCAGCTATCAGTAATGTGAACACCTGGGTAGCAAACAACGTTGAAGGGTTGTATAAACGAGGTGTATCGATGGGAGTGGTCATTGGATGTGGAAATCTCAGTGGCATTGTCAGTTCCAATATCTACCTAACAAACGAGTCCCCACGATTCTGGACGGGTCACGGTGTGGTGTTGGGTTCCCTATTTTTCGGGGCTTTCTGTGGAAGTATTCTTATGGTCACGCTTCTCAAGAGAGAGAATGCAAGGAGACTTTCTGGGAAGCGAGATAATATGCACGAAGGGAAATCCGCGGATGAAATCTGGATTGCGGGTGATAAGAGACCAGATTTCATTTACACGATCTGAATGGACGGCAAAATTTAGTACCGTCTACGCCATTTGGACGTTTCATGGATAACCTTGTCAACGCTCCTTATCACAATCAACCAAGTATAGGAGGAGTCACTAGGAGAGCACACGTTGCAAGAGCCCACAAAAGCACTATAGAATGTGTGCTCAACGTCTTCACTTCGATAAGTTTGGTCATTACATGCGTCAACGCCTTTCGAATTAGAGGATAAACATTCAATCAACCGTTCGAGCCGAATCATCCCATTGGTTCTGATGATCATACGAGAAGTTACTATACGAAGACTGGATTGCAAAACTTCTATCATTGAACTCATATCTAGAACAAATTTGTTTTGGGTGGGCATGGGACAATACAGCGCGGGAACTCCCTAACACTCCCCAAAGAATGTACCACGTGTAAAATAGGAGTATCAGTAGGTTCAGCAGTATTAAGGTAAGTAGGGATGCTACTCCTGAATTGATATCGAGGGGTAAAACGGCCCAAAATGACCTGCGCCTGGGATGCGGATGTCGTCACGTGATGGCGATTCCGAATCAACGAGTGAAATGGCAATAAAGTGCACGAACTGGGCTCGAATTACGAGCCTCTGCCTCGCGCAGTTATTAAAGCCCGGTCTCCGGAAATTCTCCAATCTTCTCGTACTCTGGCCTTTGCTCTCTCGTGCCTGTGCCTCCCCATGGTTCAGAGCTCTGATCGAGAGGGCCTAGCCACCACTCGTTATGGATAGTCGCTCCAGGCGAAGCCCGCGTCGCAGGACTCCGCCGCTTTGTCAATACTGTCAAAAATCGTTCACCCGCCTTCAGCACCTCCAACGTCATCTGCGGACCCGTTAGTATCGCTGAGCTCGTGGCAATCGAGGATGTGATAGCTAACCATCAAGGTAGACACAAATGAGAGACCATTTGCATGTCCAACATGTGACAGAACTTTCGGTAGGAGGTACGGAAGTTCTCATTGCCAGTCCCGGAGCACAGTTCTCTATAAAGCTAATTTCTTTTCCAGCGACCTGTTGAGCCGTCACAGACGACTCATCCATGTATCTAATAATGCACGAGACGACCAGTTGTCAGCCACAGGGCAACGCTCTACTAGCGAGACTGCGCCGGAGATATCTGCAGGGTCAACCAGCAATGCTGATCTGTCGAGCCCGCAGCAACCGAATGCCCTCATTGACATGTCATCCCATCTATTCCTAGGTACAGTCGACCAATCATCGCCGGCTTCGCAAACAGCGATACCGTTAAATCAGGTACCAGTCGCAGCTGGTAACAATCACGAGGATTTGATGCCTTTCTCGTCAGTCGGGAGTCTAAATGATCCAATGCAGGACTTCAATTCCTTCCTTGATAGTCTTGGTCTATCTTTTGATTGGGATCCAGAGATATTGGCTCCAGAGCACGAGAGTGTTCTTGGAATCAGCTCGCCACGGCGAGGAGTCTCCGATATTGAACAGGCTGTCGTTGACCAGCGATTGATGTCTGATGAAGCGCCATTTTCCAACTTTGGCTCTCGTCTTCCTTCACTGCAACGTGAATCAAACCCTGATGACGGTAAGATAGCAATGGACGGCTCTTGAAGTTCATGTCTAATCTGAGGTAGACGACGATCACCCCTTAAGCTATCACAACGGTGTACTACCTGTTCACACTGTTGCAGATTCACAGAGTGGACTTGCTGACCTCAAATGGAGAATTCACTCTGGCACATCGCCAGGATCAAATGTTCTATCGTCATGTCTAATTGGACAGAATGCTTACCAGTCCCTCTTAACCAGTGTGAACCGCCTGATACCGGCGTTTAGATTACCTTCCAGGTATTCTTTATCACGCTACATCCATGGTTTCGTGGACGGGCTAAACGAACATCTACCATTCATACATGTTCCGATGCTATCAGTTGCCAAGTCCAACCCAGCCCTCATTCTTGCCATTGCAGCATGTGGTTCTCAATATCGGTTTGAGACTCAAAGGGGTTTATCTTTGTTTGAAGCTGCCCAGCTACTCCTGCTAGATGATCTACGTCAACAGAAGTATATCAATACACCAGCACTGGCACCGGCACATATAGAACATCGAGAACGGGAGTCTGAGTCTCAAAAGATTACTCCTAGAGATAGGACCGAGGAGCTGACGGAGCTCATTCAAGTATCGCTGTTACTCACTATCTTTGCAACGTGGGGAAGCAATTCCGACATACTTCAAGAATTATTGGCTCTGCAAGGGGTGTTTGCGTCGATGTTACACGAGCACGGCCTCGAGGAGAGGACACCAGCATTCCAGATCGATGCTGAGTCGTCAGATGACAACAACTGGCATCGATGGGTCACGCAGGAACGCGCTCGGCGTACGAAGCTTGTTGCCTCTGCCTTTCACAATTCTCATTGCCTCATGTACAACACTGCACCACTGATTCTCAGTTCGGATATCAAGCTGAATCTGCCGTGTCCAACCCCACTGTGGAAGGCTTCGAACGCAGCGGAGTGGCGACTGGCTTACGACTCTAACCCGAGTTCTGAAATACCTTTTCAAACGGCATTTCGGCTTCTTTTCAGCCCCGCTCACACTCTACCCGCCAGCATATCGTTCTCCACCCCTCTTGGAAATCACGTCCTTATGCATGCAATTCTGCAACAAATTTACTTCGCCCGTCAGCTCTACGTCTACCCACCCGTGGAACAGCTTCTACGGAATGAAGACCTCTCGACACTCGAAGATGTCCTTCACAATTGGAAACTTCGATGGCAGCAAACGCCGGAGTCAAGTACGAACCCCCGTAACCCAGCTGGCCCGATAGCCTTCACGTCTACTTCGTTCCTGGGTCAGGCATACATACGATTGTATCTCGACATCGGGCCGTTCCGAGCACTCAAGTCGCTACGACCAGCTCAGATCGCTGAAACATTGATGTCGGCACCACCAATCCGCCGTACACCTGGGTTGGTGATGGCACTTCTTCACGCCATTCATGGCCTCTCTATACCGGTCCGTCTTGGTGTTGAGTTTGTTGCGAGAACTCACTCTTTGTATTGGAGTGTACAACATTCTTTAAGTGGCCTAGAGTATGCATTTCTACTCAGTAGATGGCTTCTCACTCTTCCCTCATGTGGATCAGTGGATATCTCTGAGCACGAGAAACAACTATTTCTGTGGATCAAGCGCATAATTGAAGAGGCAGACCTTGCGAATGAGTGCCCCATGGAAGGCCACACAGTAACGGAGCTCACCAAAGATGCCGCCAAGATGACACAAGTAGCCTGCACAATCATAAGGATTTGGGCGCGGACATTCAAAGGTAATTCGTGTTGGGGAATCGTGGACGTCGTGGGTTCGAGCTTGGACATATACGCCAACTTACTAGAAGGATCATAGATAGGTTGCGATTACCACAGACGTATACCGCGGGCAGAGGTTCTCCGGGACGAGACTCTCGTGAATACTAAGACGCCGACAGTGGCTCGGCAGCATTAAACATAGGAACTGGCTGAGCAGCGGCCTGTGGTGCAAGCATTTAAGACTACTTTACAGTAGTTGGCACCTATAGTGGTGTAGCTATTATTGCTTGGCTAGCGACCATTAACCTCAACCTTAATCGTATCTATAGAGCAATGCTCGGATTTCCTGACACCAGTGCCGAGCTCCAGGACGGCAATACGCGATTTAGTACCGACATATTCGTCGGGTTTAAGATGGGGAAAATGGATACAAGAAGCCAAGTTTGATCAGTATTGCAGCTACTGCTTCGTCCCGCGTCATCAGTGGACGGAGTGCCCAGAACGAGCTTTGCATACCAGGATCCGGGAACATATTCTCAGAAACGGAGTCCTGGCGACTGTTGATGGCGAGGCTATGAAGGTGATTGTGTCGCTACGAAATCAGTCCAGAAGGAACCGGGTCATCAACGACCTCACCGTCGGTAGTCTAGACCATCCCAACCGCCAGAATTCCGATTGCAAGAATCCCGCCCGCAAGCCATAAATCCTCGCGTCCCATCACGATGCCGTTTGCTACATTGATATCTGCTCGTCAGTAATCACAACTGGACTACCTATGGGGGAAACACGGGGCCGTGACGGAAGTACACCGCGCCCGTGACTTAGCGCGGCTGTGATGGTGTGCAAGGAGGACTAATTTATCCACGCTGAGCATGTGTAATTCCACGTCTGAGATAGTTTCCTGTTGGCCGTCTTGATGGAATAAGGTGAATGAAGGAGCTACGGGTTGAGCATCGCAGGCTGTGCATGAATCACTTTGCTCGGCTCATTATGGGACCCATGGCGCCTCGAAACTATCAGAAAAGCCAGTCATGCAGCCACGGCACCACATAAACCAGCAATCCCTTGAACAACAACGGCCCACTCCCCAACTCAACCTTCGCCTTCCCGCCCGGACTCACCACACTAACCGCCCTTCCGTTATACTTCCCAAACTCAGCATCATCCCCACTCGCCACCTCCACCATTGCATTCGCCAAATCCACATAGCTAAGAAACGTCTGCTGCGTATCGAAACTTAAGGCGTCGCCACGTGAGATATCGTGGGATAGGCCGCCGGGCTTCACCATAGTAAACTCGAACCAGTCATCTCCATCAAACTTGCGTTCCTGGTGGAGGTAAACCTCCGCGGCGATCAGGTCGACGTAGATGTGGTAGTTTGACGCGAACAGTATAGGTCGGATAGGCCAGGGGATTGAGGCGCTGAAGTAGGGAGTTTCTTCGGCTTCGGCGGAGCTGAGCACGACCAAGCGCGGCAGCTTTGTCGGGCTCGACCGACTCCCCTGTTCTCGGATCGAGCGCAACGCAGCAACAACAGCCTTTGCCTGGTCCTGCGCAACGGTCGTGCCGGGCTTGTTGGTGCTTGCGGCGGCGCAGAGGAAGACGGCTTCGGTACGCTGGATGCACTTTGACAGAGTGTCGATGTCGGAGACACCAGATGAGGTTTCGAAGATTGTGATGGTGGATGTGTCGAGCCTGGAGTAGGGCGCGGTCTTGAGTTGGGCTTGCAACTTGCTTCGGGAACGGACGAGAACGTTGATTTTGGGTATGGGCTGCTGGGAGAGGAGGGATTGTAGGACGGAGCCGCCGACTTGACCTGTTGCGCCGAGGAGGCTGTAGGTGCTGGTGTTCGATTCACCAGGATCCGAAGGCTGTGCGTCAGAGGGTTGGAGGGAGGCGTGTTCGGTGTCTGGCTTTTCGTGAATGAGTGTCATTGCTTCAGAGATTGGGTATTGAATGCTCTACACAAGATAATAAATGCGATGGCGACAACTTTCATGCGCTGCGACAGGCAGCATGCATTATATGCCGTCTCAAGCTGCAGCTGCAAATGCGCCTTCCTTGTTTCCTGTCGAGGTCAATCGTGGTAGCTTTACAGGGGAAAGCATAATGGGAGACTTGCTCGGGTTCAAACAAGGCAACTCGCCGACTGCACGACCGGTCACCAGAACCTCAAAATAGGCACATGGGCCAGTATCGAGTTGGGTCAGGTCAATCCTGCCAGGCGCGAGTTTTGGACAAGTTCATGCTTCGAATCGCCCTGAAGATCCTCGGAGGCTCACATCCCGAGTCGAGGGTCGCATCGCAAGTGGAAGCATGTGTCGAGGGATTGCGATGACGATAACTTTTAGTGACATCAAATCCCGAAGTCTATCTTGTCATGCATGCCAGTGCCTTGGCCCTTTGCCAAGAGACACAGGTCTTCCAGACTAACGCATCTCCAATTGTCGTTGCCAAGAGAGACACCGAGTGGTGCAAGACGTCGTGTAGTACAGGCACTCTTTATTTTCAAGGAACTCGCTCACTTGTGAGCAGTCGTCGCAGCAGTGTTGGCCACACATGGCAGCTTGAACCCACCCACGCCCTTGCCGCCATCGCGGTTGCCAATGCCCCATGTGCGTAGCACCATGTTCAGCCATTTGGGGCCGTAGACGTACTGAAAGTTATCTTGCTCGCCTTGTTGGTTGGCGTGCGTTTCTGAGGTACTCCGCCGAATGCTGGCGGGTATCTCACTCATGCCCTGCAGCTCTGGTTCTATCAGATCCTCCAACAATGGCACCGTTGCAGCACCAGGCTGAACCGGTAGAACGAGAAAACCTGCCAGAAGATCTGCATACGCACGCGCCAACAGGCTGGTCAATACGAGCTGGAATTGAAGGCCTTCATGATGATGTGTCCGACGCAGATTCGGCGATTGCGTGTAGTCCGCAGTCTGTTCGATGAATGCGCCGACATAAAGAATCCAGATACGTAGTCTGAGTTCGGGTCCAATAGACTCCCAATCACTTTCGTCCTTGCTCAGCATCGGTGAGCCCTTAGCCGACGGCACTGTGTGCACACTGCCTTCGCGATCGGATTGAACCAGCAAGTCTGACAGGTTTGCAGCGATGAGCGGACCCTGTGAGAAGCATTTCAGCATGAACGCTTCGCCTCGAGACGCTGAGCTGCTGAAGTTGACAAACTCGGATCTCTCACGGAGGCGTAGGTAGTAAAGCGCTGCCAGAGCAGCAGCCCTGCGCAGCGGATCGTTCGTGAGATCCAGGCTGTAGTTCAGCAGCCGTCCAGACAGTACGATTAGTGAGCAGGACAGCTGGTAAGCTGCAGAGTATGTCACGTAGTTCGCGTCTAGACTAGCGTGCATGTATGCATCGAGCCTTCGAATTTGTTCGAAGAGTGCAATTAGTGTGGCATCACTGAGTGCTGTGATGTCCAGCAGAGCCGTTGAGGTTGCTCGTTCTACGAGTGCAGTGTCAGGAGAGGTCGTGGCCCACCGATCCAGATCTCGTGTGCTGATTTGCCATTCGTCTACTAGACGATGCGTCGGCACCATCAAGGCTGTGGTCCGCATCGTCTCGACGAAGAAGAGACAGTGACGATTCATGCCTATCTTAATGCCCCCACTGCTGGCAGCCAGTAACTGAGCTTGCTCCAAGAGCTTGAAAAGGAAACTCGCATGAGTTGTAGCTGCATCGTAATCTCGAGTGATCAACTCGTGCGCGAGCAACATTGTGACTGCTCCAGGATTGACTATACCGAGGTCCACCTGTCGCCTAAGGTGTCTGATGGCCCGCAGGCGGCTCGAAGCCAGATATGTCGCGATCTCCGCGTCCTTGACGAGGCCAGTGTAGCAATAAGCCGTGAATGCTAGCGAAGCATACCCGTGGCTCAGATCTTCCATAGTTGCTCGTGCGAGTGACCACGCCCGCTCTGGAACTTTGACGCCGTCAACTATGGTGCATTTGGAGGTAGGTGGAACCAGACCCTCGTGCCAAAAGTTGATCAGCTTGGCCATCGATGAATCTGCAGGGAAGACTCCGACATCCCCATTGCCGTACTGCCCGCCAGGAGGACCTTTGGGCATGATCGCAGCTGCAAATTCGAGCCATTGCTGTAGCTCCAGAATGGCTCTTGATACCTCGTCATCTGTCACGTCGAGCATATCTTCGAGAACAAGGTCATCTGTTGCCATATCGGGCCTGATGGCTCGAAACACGGTACACAAGTCTTCGAACGCATGCTTTCTGCTTGACCGGGGTCGGCCTCGGGACTTCGTTGGCTTTGGTTGTGGCACGAAGGAGAATGTAGTATTGATCGTATCGGACTTGCGGTGCGACACACTGAAAGATGGATACGTGTTGAATTTCCCACCTTCATAACGGAACTCCAGCTCTCCTTTACCAACTCGTGGGCCTGAACAATCTTCTCCTCTGCGGACGCAAATAGCACAGGAGGGAGTCTAAACAAATGGTTAGATACGTCCTGTTCCAGGCTTGCGTAAGAGAGTGGACTCACGTTCAGATCGCACTTGACTTTCCTCCGGCGACACTGGACGCAGCCACGAGACGCCCCGAAGTAGACCATGTTGCGAGGTCGTCGATCGCAGAGGTTATTTGATCCAACGTGTCTGTACGTAGCAGGACTTATCACAGTGCTGATGGTTGTAAGGTTGCAATGGCGGGAACATTCTCTGCTGATTTCATGCACGAAGCATTCTGGTCGAGATTCGCCGCGGCAGGCTAGACGACGTGACGCATCTCAGCTGCCTTCGACCTGTCGTATATACGCCATGTACCTCCTCAGCAGCTGTCACCATTAGGAAAGAGCGACAGAAATGCAGTATGTCACGAAGAAAGTACGATTTTGCTGGCCCCGAAAGCATGATGCCGTGCCATAGCAGTCGTCTAGTCCGTAACGGCAATAGATCCAGTGCTCGACAATTAGCAGTAATTATGCACACCGAGGTCGTCGCCAAGAGCTGAATGTTGCGAGGATTGTGTCGTCCCGCCTGACAGGCGGCGCTATGTGATAAGCATCTTCCTCGACGCCTGAAAGCGCTCTTTCGGCACTAAAGTTGTGTTCTGGTTCAGAAATGGTTGCACCAGGAAGATGAAGCTGGCGGACGACTCGCTGCAGGGCGAAGGCTAGACTGGACAGTCGTGATTGTGCTTCGTGTTATACGAGCGAACCTCCACGTCGCCTTGCAGGGCGGACAACCGTACTTTTGATTGGACGAGAACGGGAAAGAGCCACAGTGGTAAATGCCCCTACCTAATCTGCACCTGGAACTCCGTGTAGAGAGGCTATAAGCGCATGTCGCTTGCAGCCGACACCGCCCCCATCTTGTGCTGTTGGACGGGGCGGAAGTCGAGCCTACCGTAGAGCATAGGCGGAATGGGGGCTGGTTGGGCCGAGACACGGCCACAACGCGTTCTCGTTACAGCTCAGTCCGCGTCACTGCTTCTTGCACCACAAGTTGCAGATCTCTCGGCGCATCTCGATAGCGCTTCTGCGTGCTAGTGCTCTGGAAAACTTGTCGCGGCAAGCTACATGCACGCGGCCAGCAATCGTGTTTGTAAATCACAACGAGTTAAGTTTGATGATGGAAAAGGACGGTGGAGTAGAAGGAAGGAAAGTTCGACGCCAAGACGCTGACAGCGACTGCCACCTTCTAGCAGATCAGGATCAAGCTCATGACCACATCCAACTCAGCATCTCATTAATATCACTGCGCTTTCTATCGACGACTTCGGGGCTGACACCTATCGACGCCTCTCAGACAGCCTCATACCGCCCATTCATCTGCATTGCTCCCTCCAGCTTCGGCCGCCAGCTCGCCCGCTTGTCAACATAGACCTCAATCATCGGTGCCTGCGCTCTAAGAGGCTCTTGATCGTCCAGGGTTCCCGCGCGCAGACCAATCATGTTGGCTACTTGAGGGTTTCCACCAGTGCGGTAGAGCGTCGTGCCGCAATTCGGACAGAAGTGTGACGTTATCTCCTGTACGGATAGTCAATCATGAGCAGCAGAACCTTGAATGAAGTTCATGGAGGGAGAATGAAGGTAAGTGAGGGCACAAGTGGAATGTGCTTACCCGATCATGATCGGAAACCATGGTGAACTCCTTCGGCTGAGCGGTCGAGGTTATCTTGAACGTCTCCTTGGGAACCTGGTGGACCGGACCGTGGGCGATCTTTGCACAGTCGTCGCAGTGGCATACGGCAGTATAAGCCGCGTCACCACACTCGTACGTGACTTGACCGCACAGACATCTGCCTGTTCTTGTTGCTGCCATTCTATTGTGTCAGAATCACGATTTCTTCAAGGCTGGTAGACTCGTAGGTAGGCGTTTCAGTGTGTCGAATTCCTTTCCTAGAAGCCCACACGCATTGCACTGCAAGAAGCTCTAGAGGTAAATTCGGCACTCAAGTCGGGTTTCAAGAAACAAGGCGTCCACTGGCATTTCCCAGTTACGTGTCGAGCACCTATGCCCTACCCTCTGCAGATCCACGGGACGCCTTAAGCTTGGTGCCCAAAACTGCTGGACTCTGGCATGTCATGCCACAGTCGGTAGACTGGGAGTCCCAATATGCGAGTGAACCCCATCTTTAAGGCGGTGCGAGAGCGGTCAAGATGAATTTTCTGTACACGTTGAAAAATGGATGCTCTATGCTAATGAATGCCGTTATGATGCGAACGATTGACTATCCGACCAGCAACGAAGACCCGTTCTTCGTGGTGGTCATAGGTATCGTCCCAACGCAGCCTCGAAGAATGTTGCCCATATGGGCCCCAGCTCAAGGCACATACAGCCGCACAAACCCACTGACCCCCCGCCGACAAGTAACGCAGTTCCCAAAATTGTTCATCGCCAAACTGACCCGACAGTCCTCGCAAACGCAAAGACATCTGCAGGGCCAGGCAATGATCGTCCGCGAACTCGTCTGGCATACCACACATAGCACGCCGGACCCAGCATCTGTATCGCCACCGTCTTGTTGCGTACCGACGTCTCTTCTGTCTGCGGGTCCAGCGAACGGGTTGACTGTGCCTCGCCGCTTGAGAAGCAATGCTTCTAGTGCTGTGGATTCTTCGTCTGCTGTGAGCGGTCGGGACGCTTTCGATGATGGGGATTGGTAGAGTGGTATACTCGGAGATCCTGCTGGTGGGGTGCCCTTGGCTGTTCGCCGACCAGCTAGCAAGACACGTGCGCGGTCGCGTTCGAGCTGCTGCCGGTAGCGGGAGCGTGTCATGATCTGATCTGCGCCTGAAGACGAAGCTGATGCTGAGAGATGTGCAGCAAGCATGCGGCTTTCCTCTCGCGATGCGGCGTCTGGTGGATTGAGGAGGCGTGCCAGCGTCGCTGGGTCGAGAGGGGTGTCGATGTGTGACTCGGCGAATGGAGTGGACTCTCGTGTGAAGGTCTCGATCCGGGAGAACGACCACTGGTTGCCTGTAGTCTGTTGAGTAGGCGTTCGGGTGCCCTCTGGCTCCGATTCCCAACCCGCCTCGTCGTTTGTGCTGCTCGCAGCCGTCGACATTGAGATAATACTGGTGGTGTCCTCGTCGACGAAAGGAGGGCGAAAGTCTCCGCTGTTGTCCTGCGTACCAAACCAGCCACCACCTTTCCACCACCCATACATTCTGTCGTCGAGTATTCGGGCAGCCTCCTCTCCTTCTTCGGTGATATTTCTTCGCATCTCTTCTTCGATGTCCATAGCCAAGTCATCGGGTGCTCGGCCTTGCCACAGCTCTGTCCCGTCGGCGGCTTCGGAATTAATCTTCTGCGTTTGCAACGTCGCCTCCTTGAGAGATCTGCCAACAATGTTCCTCAGCCACCTTGGCCTTGATGTTATGCCAAACCCATCTAACAGCTTTCCCAACCCATATGCAACCCAACCAGCGACCAGAAACATGATGCCACGAATGTAGATGAAAAGCAGATAGTAACGCGTAGTTCTCTGCACAGCTCCGACTCCATCCTGCCTCGGCGTAGGATACGCAAAGGAGTCCTTGCCCTTGAGCTCATTCTCCTTCTTGTCAAACTTCCGCTCCTTAGCATATCCTGACTCCCATACACCTCCCTTATCGACGCCACCGGGACTTGAAGAGGGCACGCCGTACTCTTCGAGGATCTGGAAAGGTGGATTTCGAGACTGTTGTATTTCGTCGAGACGTTCCTCTTCAAGCCATGTAAAGTGTCTCATCTCCACCGATCGACCCTCATTCAGGAATACAGCTTCGGAAGCAGCTGTCAACGCAGTGAAGCCTATTCGTAGCAGGGCTGTGTAGAAGTCCTCAGACCAACGTAGCTGAAGACCACGCAGCTGGATCGCAGCTGTCAAGTTGTCGTGGGCTATCGTAAAGCGCTCTTTGAGGCTGCTTGGTTGCGGAATAGCTGGATTGGTGCTCAGCGAGACCGCCGTAAGAGTGAGGGCTATGCAGTAGATCACGAAGCATACCGCCATGCCGACAAGGATAAGCATATGAGGTAGGAAGCCAACAATCGCAACTGTTGGAAAATGCAACAAGCTGGACACTGGTCTCGTATCGCCTTCCTCCACGCGCGACATGAGACTGGTGTTCGAGAAGCCCCAGGCAAAGGAGCTCATGAACAGACAGCCCCAGATTGCTGTGTTGACCAGACGCCACTGCTTCTGTTTCCCAAGCACTGCGAGCAGATGCGAGGACAGAGCATTACAAGTAGACAAGAGGGCGACCAAGAGGACCTCGACAGGCACATTGATGCGATCGAGAATGTGAGGGCGCGCCAAGGCACTGAGAGCGTCGCTCAAGGCCATCATGGTTCCCGAGGCCATTACCATAGTTTTTGGCGTTGCTGCCGCGATAGCAGTGGTGGTCGTTGAGGTGGCTGACAACGATGCACTGGCCGCTTTTGCCGCTCGGACTTCCTTTGCCAGCATGGATAGAGTGGAAGTGATCATTGTCTCAGCCTCTGCGAAGGCGAGCGAATGCTCGAACACAGACATAGCAACCTCGGTCATCAGTGGAATCTGCTGCAGGGAGCAGGACAGGCTTTCTACCAAATGAGAGACGGCCAGAGATAGGAACGCGGGCCATAGCAGCGAGAACGATCCATGAGACGCCTTCACATCTGGTTCGGGACGGCTCATTCGAGCAACTGAGCACGAGACCTGGTCGGACTGAAAGAACAGCGCAGTGGAAGCCACTGTATACATCGGCCCTCCATCAGTCGACCAGTCTAGCGTGCTATACTTGTTGTTGTCACCATGTCGGTATAGCGAGTAGTCAGGCGAAGTCTGACAGTGGATACCGCATAACAAGTGGTAAACCTGCGTTCCAAGGATCATGATTGGTATTATCCGTAGCGCAAGCCGTCGGTTCCATGCCAATTGTATGCGCTGCCTCGAAGCACCGTAGACATTTATCCTGTTGAGTATGAGGCCACCGCAAAGCAGGTGAATGCCCACCGGGACGTCACATATTGCAACATTCCCAGATAGCTCTTGAAAGTAGACGCAGAGAACGCATCGGCGACGATGTTGAGCCACACAGGGCCGGCATCTGCGGCCTGCGCAGCGCCCTCTCCCACAGCCTCTGCGACCGGTGCTGCAATGTCGTTATCGGCGATTGCGAGCAAGCCGGTCGTCTCGAGCAGATACCGAGGGAAGTCGAGGAGGAGAGTCGGGATCTGGAGCAGGTCCTTGGTGGAATTCAGGCCAAAGAACGTCGAATTTGAAGACAGGGTATCCGATGCACTGTCTGTCCAAGCAAATATGGGTGACAGGAACCCGCCAGTGCTTGTTGGTAAAGCGGACGAAATGGCATGCGACGCTGATTCCATGGCAATCCGCTATTCGCCCGTAGGCGTCACGGCTCGCTTGCTTCAGATCATTGAAGATACTATCGCCAAGATCTTCCTTGCTATCATGAAGAACGTATCGCGTGCTGCTTTGCGCCTACAGAGCACCAAAGATGAGATTGTTCGTGCTTGTTAGGAAATGGCGTCAACTGTGAGTCGTGCTTCCGTGCTTCATCCGACCGAGGCGGGCGCAGGTACACGGTGAGATTCACGGAGCACTTTTCTCCGAAGGCCGGGTGAATCAATAGCGGTGTGTGGCTCGCCGTAGCACTTCTGGTCGCCTGGCTCGCCTGGCTGAGTCACTCAACTTCGAGACCACCACAATTGGACAGACCTCGCCATCTCCAATTCGTTCACTCGCTTCATAACCGACTGACGCGCAAGCAACGACACAGATCTCGACTTCACCAAAGCCGAATGCCCTCTGGATTCAGACGGCCATTAACTATTTCAAATCTAGGTTGCAGGTGAGATCATCGATGCAATGGCTAGACCTTCCCGACTATGCAGCCCCTCATGCTATGCTGAAGTTTCCCCGCGAACTTTACCGTCGGGGCTGGCAGGATATCACTTTAGCTGCGATGAGATTGGCCAGAAGCAATTTGATATTGACCACGGTGCTACGGAGGATGAGGGTCGATGACTTAGCTGACTGCGTAGGGTCAGGCTGCTGCAAAGTGTTCACCATGTCAAGGTATATATGCTCGAATCTTCCGACTTCCGACTACAGGTGAGCCAGATCGTAGACACCCTCCATTCCTTGCGAAACACACCAGGAAACTCGTGCCACACATCCATCGCTCCATCATGGCCTGCCCAGTAGCCCACAGCGGCCAGAAGGTCAACGGAACCACAAAAGCGAACGGCCACAACACGCCCGCCTCAGGAACCTACATCAAATGGGACGCGCCGGGCGTCGAGAAGGTGCCTGATGGCGAAGAGAAGATCATCAAAGACACCGCCGCCCAGTTCAACCGCTTCCAGATGATGAACTTCAACGAGCACCACCACTGTCTGCGCGGCACTCACCCCAAAACCCAAGGCTGCGTAGTCGGCAAGTTCATCATTCACGACAACCTCCGACCCGAGCTCGCACAAGGCATGTTCAAGCGGCCCGGCGTCCACGACATGATCATGCGCTACTCCTCCCTGACACCCAAACTCGTCCCCGACAACGTCCCCGCACCCCGCGGCATCGGAATGAAGATCTTCGGCGTCGAAGGCGAAAAACTATGGGGTGAAGACAAGAAAACCCAAGATTGGACATTCAACAACTATCCCATTCTCGAGCTACGTGACGCCAAAACGACAAATGAGATCGCAGACTCACTAGAGCGCAACTGGAACCAACTCGAAAACTTTGCCAAGGAGCTCGGTGAGCGACCCGACGCCGAAGTTGCCTGTGCGCCCGCAAAGATTCCTCGTCAGTACCTCGTCGCCACCCCAGAATACTCCCAATCCGCCTACCGCCATGGCGACTACGTAGCCAAGTACGCTGTTCTGCCACTTGCCCAGAAGCAAAAGGATCTCGAGCACACGTATCTCAAAGATGACGACCCAATCAATGCCCTCGCCCAGCACACGCGAGAGTACCACATGAAGAACAAAGTCACCTACGCCTTCTGCGCCCAGCTCCTCCAGAATCTCGAAGAGCAGCCAGTCGAAGACATCGGCATCGAGTGGGACGACAAGAAATACCCTTTCGAGCACATCGCTACCCTTGAATTCGAGCCTCAGGACAGCTGGCTGCCCGAGTTCCGTGTCTTCTTCGACGACCGCATCACCTGCAACAGCTGGCACGGATTGGTAGAGCACCGTCCACTAGGCAGCACAAATCGCACGAGGCGAGTTGTCTATGCCGAGAGCAGGAAGTTGAGGTTGCAGGTCAATGGGTATAAGGACTATGTTGAGCCGGCGAGTCTGAAGGAGGTCCCGGCGCCTGTGCCGGCTGTGCAGCTGGAGCTACCGTACCAGAATGCGATGCTGACAGTAGCTAGCTAGTAGATCCATATGCAATTTTATAGTCCTCGATAATGAATTTTTGCAATGATATTTGGTCTCGCTTTCATCCATACCTACAGCACTAGCAGTGACTATTCCTTTAGCGTAAATGACATACGCCAAGATTCTTGCCAAAGTGAAATGTTTCTAAGGCGGCATCTCCAACTTCACGTGAAACCAGCTTGAACACTCTAATCAACACGTATGAAGCCATCGGCGACCGGGCAGAGAACTGGTCGAGACGGTCGGGACGTCATTGATTGGTTCGTTCTTCGGAAGACATAGCGCCGCCGACGATGAGCTCGTCGAAGCGCATGACAGCGCAGCCTTCCCGACCAGTCGCTCGATACCGACCTGGGAAAGCGATTCACGAGGAGTCTTCGGACGAGGACGAATCCGAGAAAGAGCAACAGGCTGTGCCTCCGACGAAAACATCGGCGCCGCGCCCACAGAAGCAGAGACCTCCGCCAAAAACTACCACGCAAGAGGACAGCGACGAGGAAGGCTTCGTGACAGATGACGACGAAGACGCTGACGGAGGCGCATTTCTACCTTCACAATACCTCACGGCTGCAGCTAGGCCAGCTGCTACGTCTCAACGCCCACCTCCAACAGCCGGCGACTTAGAGTCAGAGGCAGAACCAGAGGAGGACTCCGAAGAAGAATCAGGCTCCGACTCTGATTCCTCCTCCGTGTCCTCTGCGCCAGCCCGCAAATTCCAGCGACCAACCTTCATCAAGAAGGCTGACCGCACTATCAACGGCAAAACCCCTACCGATACCCACACGCCAACCCCAGCCCCTCTCTCAGCCTCCACTCCAGCGCCCGAACTCGGCGAAGAGGTTCGCGCCCGCCGCCTCGCCGAAACCGACTTTGCCATCTCCGAAAAGATCAACCGCGACACGCGCCCGCGCTCTCGGCCGTCGCGCCTGGGACGACGACGACCCCAACCTCGACCCCTCCGCCCTAATCGACGACACCGACGACCTCGACCCGGCCGCCGAACACGCCGCCTGGCGCCTCCGCGAACTGCACCGCCTAAAACGCGACCGCGATCTACTCATCGCCAAAGAGAAAGAAATCGAAGAAGTCGAGCGCCGCCGGAACCTCTCCGCGGCGGAACGCGAAGCCGAAGACCGCGCACACCTCGATGCCCAGAAATCAGAGAAGGACGGGCGAGCACAAGCTGGCTTCCTAGCGCGGTATCACCATAAAGGCGCCTTCTTCCAGGATACAGCAGATGCAGAGGCACTGAGGAAACGAGATCTCATGGGTGCGAGATTCGAGGATGAAGTCGACAAGAGTGCGCTGCCGGAGTATATGCGGATACGGGATATGAATAAGTTAGGGAAGAAGGGGAGGACGAGGTATAAGGATTTGAGGGAGGAGGATACCGGTGGGTTTGCGAATGATGTGAGGCATTGGAAGGGGGCTATGGGCGCTGGTGGACCCAGGCGGGACGGTGGCAACGATGGAATGGACTATCGGAGCATCGACGCACGATTCCTACCAGACGATGACCGCAGACAAGGTGGAGGGCCGATGTCCTCGGGCGCGAATAATGCGCCGTTGGGCGTGCGAAGACCGCCGCGGCGGAGGTCGAGGTCGACATCAAGGTCGAGATCCCCAACAAGGTACGACAGAGACGGCGACTCATACAGAGCACGACGAAGATCATCATACTCACGCTCACGCTCAAGATCACCACCAGCAAGACGGAAACGGAGCGCTTCACGCGACCGCTACCGCGACTACGAGGATGGGGATAAGCGGAGGAGGGTAGAGGCACGATAAACAGTGCACAATAAAACCCTACGAGGAGGGTACTGCAACAGTGCTGCTGAAACCACAGGGGATCAAGCCACTCACGGCTAACTGGCCTGCTCATCGTATAGGCCAACACAGACACCCAGAATAATTTAAGATTCGTGCGATGGTCTCTACCTGTCTTGCCTCAAGCACTACCCTCCGCATTCGTCCTCACTGTACCCCAAGCTTTCCGCGCACATTTCCATTCAAAGCACAAACAACAGCTCTTGTAACTCATCAGAATACATACCCAGAAGCCTCAAACGACCCCGGCATGCGAGCATACACCAATCTGCCAGTAGCGCCCTGAGCCACTCCACAAGCAGGAGCAGCAGCAGCAGTGTCGTCATACAGTTCTCCTCCCTGCTCCGCGGTAGACATGTCTGTCTGAGTACCCACGTCGCAACCGCTACCGCTGGGTCTGGCCCAGAATCGAGTGGCCGGTTGTCGGCCACGGAGTTTCTCATTCTCAAGACGGCCGAAATACCATCTGTCACCTGGTGTTGGCGGTGTTGATGTCGTTCCCGGGACGATCGTTCCGGGTATGGGGACTTCATCGTCAGACTCATCGTCCGCATCGTCCGCATCGTGCTGCGCTTCCCCATCAGCATCGCCATCGTGACCGCCGTGAGCAGCTCCGAAATTAGCGTTCCCGCTACCATCAGCGGACTCGTCTTCTGGACCCATCCTGATGTTAACGCCATACATATCCTCCATCTCACGCACCGCATCACTGTCTACAGCATCACTGTCAATCCCGAAATACCAATCGGCATGACTCTCTCGCACTGCAGACTCCGCGACGGGCCCTTCGCGATCCCCACTCATTGACTCGTTACCGCCATAACCATGCCGAACCCTCAAATGCCGCTCAACCCGCTCGACACTGCCATACGTCGTCGCCCCATCCTCCTCCACGCACAAATTACACCGAAACAGCACTACGGGCGAATACAATCCCCTCAGCGTCTGCGGTCTCCGCGGATCATTGCCGAATGTGTTGGTGAAGCTCGGTGTGGGCGTATGCGTAAGCGGACGGTAGGGGCTGCGCTCGTAGAGACCGTGACTGCTGCCGTGCATTTGCACATGAGGCAAAGATGGGCTGCGGAACGGCGTATGATTGTGGTCGTCGTTGCGGCCGTGGTGGCTGAGGTGGCGGTTGAGGAAGTCGTTGAACATGCTTTCTTGCTCATGGATGTTGGGTCTGATGATGGAGCGAGCGAGCACGGACGGGACTACATTGTTGGCTCTAGGAATCGGGCGAGTGAGGAAGGAGGGGTGGAAAGCGTGGATATCAGGCTCGAAGGCGGATCGATCTGGAGGGAGCTCTGGCAGTGATGGGATACTGCTTGCTCGATGGTGAGCGAAGGGCGCTGAGTTGGCGCTGCGGCTGCGTTCCTGGCGAAGGGGCTCGTCATCCAGTGGCGAGCGGTGAAGCCACGGCACAGGCGTGCGTGCCCTTCCACGAACGGGCTTGTCGAAGCTACTGCTTGCTCGGCGCTGACGCGAAGCGGATGCTGGCGACGTTGACACCGGCAAGACTTGCGACTGGCGAGGCTTGTCGAAGAATACCACAGGACGATTACTGCCTGTCGGAACACCATAGTCAACACCCTCAATCGCGCCCACTTCTTGTTCGCCTGCCTCTCGTGGTTCAGCCTTCTCCGGAGCCCCTTCTGGCGATACAGGTCTTGAAGTGGTAGGAAGGTTGCTTCTATCAGTCGCGTAGTGTGGAGACGGAGCTCTCATCCAGCCAGGTTTGCCCTTGGCGATGTTATCAGCTTCAATTGCCGGCATGGCACCTGGCCGTCTGAGACTGATGCTACGCCAATCGATGGTGGTTGGATCTTGGCGATCCATGCCCATGAAGGTGAAGTTCTGAGGCGGACTCGGTGGCTGTGCCTGTGACTCTTCTGTAGCAGTGTCTGCCTTGGTTCTGACCTCAGACGAGAAGCCGCTGTACACTTCAAGTGCAGCCGGATAGTTCTGCTCGTGCACTGAATCAGAGCTCGGCATTGTGGACCACCATTCTGCGGTAGTAGGAGGCTGGAGTGGTCGAGCAGGCGAATTTGGCAGTAGGTAGTCTGAGATATCTGCGGTTGACGGTGAGACCGATATGTCTGGGGCTGCTCGTGGTTCGGGAGTGGTCTGTGAGGTAGGTGGTATAGCGGAATGTGTCTCGCTCTCCGGTTCGGCCATGTCGGCGACCTTCAATAGGGCAAGAAAGACCGGGAGACCCGACAGCTCTCGCGTGGAGGGCGGGCTATTAGCGTACGAGAGGGCTTTGCGACACAGTAAAGAAAATGTTGGTTGTGTAGGCAAAGCACCGTGCTTTTGTACACGAGAATCCTCAGTGCCTTTGCCTGCTCTGCGATCAATTCAGTCAATTCACTTTCACCCTGTTGTGTAGAAACTGTGCGATCCCAAGCAGTTGTTTGCCTTCAACCCGCATTGTGACGGAGGTCAAAGGGAAAGCTCGTCGTTGCTCTTTGGAACATAATGTGACAGCCCTGGCAACATGAGGAAGCAGCGCTAACGTGAAGTGACAGAATAGATTCCATTGTGCTGCCATGGCTGCGCCCTTTGCAAACAGCCGTCTAGACAGTCCTGTAAACAGGATGAACAAAGGTGTTCTGACGTGGTGGCAGCAGTGAGAGGTTTGCCAGTCTGCCAGATATGCTGGAGCACGTCTCGAGCTCCCAGAATCTTCATCTGTCCACGTGACATCATAGGACCGTCAAACGATTACGGTCCAGAAGGCATCTGTGTCTTGAAGTTGCTTCATCATTGCCCTATACCACTGGTCCAGATCCTTCCAGGTCTTCCGCAGTCGCAGGATCGATTCTGCCATCGTTTCTCAAACCAACGATGTCGTTGTCCCTCGTCAACGCCATGAGGCGCACGCTGGGTCGTCTGGGGCATAAGTATCAACCACCCTCACCCTCCATCGACAGTCATCCATCGACAAATCACCTTCACCCACTTCTCTGACACATTATTCCATCAAACCAACTTTACGAATCTTCCACCAGACTTCAAAGCTCAACGAGAACCACTCCCATCATGATGCTCCATCCAGAGCCCAGCCCAAAGCCCTTTCAGCCCGGCAAAGACAAGCCTGTGCCTATGCCAGAGTCGCCCGAGAGGATGGCTGCTGAGATCGGACGCTATCCCACCCCACCTGACGACGACTCCATGGAGCAGCTCAAGCGATATCCCACTCCTCCAGATGACGACTCCATGGACCCGCTTGAGCGCTACCCCACGCCACCTGATGACGATGCGGTCGAATGTGAGTGCCTCCCTCCTGTCCCAAGGCTTCACCTCCTCTCGTGCATCCGACTGACACGAACAACAGCACCAGAGGACGTCGAGCCCCGCAAGCCAAAGGGCGGCTGCGGCAGTGGCGGCTGCACCAAGCCCAAGCCTGACCCGAAAGAGCTCAACAACGAAGATGGCCCGAAGCCCAAGCCATGGCCAGGAACGCCAGGCTTTCCTCCTCCCAATGCCGTGGCCCTTGATGGTACTGACGGCAGGCCTTCACCAAGACCAACGAAGCCTAAGGGCGGCGGCAGCACTCGTCGGTCCGACAACGAAGCTGAGCCTCTCTTGGCAGCAGCAGCTCAACAGGTAGCCGGCCCCAAGAAGCCCCAACCATACCCCATCACGCCTCCGTACCCTCCAAACGTGCTGCAAATGGACTCTTCATTGACTTCTGCCAAGGTCGGGGAGCTCAACCTAGACGATGATCCAGAAAAGCCCGTAAAGCCGAAGCCAGTTCGTCCGCCTGGAGCCCCTGGCCGGTACCAGCTGGACCTAGACGACGGTCCAGACAAGCCCGTTCGACCCAAACCAACCTTCCCTGATGGAGCACCGGGCAGAGATGCCGTGCAGCTGGGACCCGACAAACCAGTCCGCCCCAAACCCACATTCCCCGACGGTGCCCCGGCCAGAGATGTTGTGCAGCTGGGACCCGAGAAGCCCGTTCGACCCAAACCCACCTTCCCCGACGGCGCTCCTGGCAGAGATGCAGCTGCTGTGATGCTGGAGGAGAGCGGCGATCCGATTCGGGATCCTTTCCCTCGGGGTCCTCACGGTCCTCAGCCGGATGGGCCGAAGATGGTTGAAGTTGATGCCTGAGCGCTCTGAGGGCAGGCTGAACAGGCGCTGGACGAAGTATCTCTGGTCACCAGAAGGCCTCGCCTAGGCCGAGTGGCGTATTATTATCGCTGTATCGTTAGCATAGCATACCATAGCGAGGCATGTCCATGACAGCCATGCTTCATAGCTTCGAAACCATATCACTAAGCCATATCCATATGCCTTTCTTCATCCCGTCGTGACCGTAATAGCATCCCATCACTTCACGCCCTGCCTCTCCAACTCCCCATCCCTGCTCACAACCCCCTCCTCAAACCTCAACAAAAACACCGTCCTCCCCGGCCACGCATCCGTCCCATTATTATGCGCGCTGACCTTCGCATCGAACCCAGCCCCATCACACACCCCCTCAATCACGCCCGCGATCCACGCCGCCACACTCAACTGACTCAGCTCCTTCGGCACAGAGATATACGCGTTCGTCATCGGCGTGTTGTCGATGATCATGTACTCGTTCTTATTCGTCGTGCTCTGCTCGAGACTATCCGCGGGCCGGGAGAAGAGGAGGGGGTAGAGTTTCGTCGTCAGCAAATTCAGCAGCGACAAAATCCGCAGTGGTCGGACTGGAAAGTTGGCGTCTTTGGAGGAGTAGTTCGAGGAGGTCGAGGTGGAGGAGGACGAGGTGCCGCTGCCGCTGCCCATGGGTGTGGAGCGGTAGAGGAGAAGGTCGAGGCATTTTGAGCCTAGGAGGTAGCCTTGGGAGTTGAGGCGGGCTTCGAAGTCGGAGACGGAGGTGACGCGCTTTTGATGGTATGCTATTGATTCGCTGATGAGGAAGGCGAAGGCGGAGCGGGAGAGTTCGGTGCGGGAGGAGCGGTTCGGGTGGCGGTCGTAGATTGTCTTGCGTGAGGCGGGCGTGCGGAATGTGGAGGCGCTGGTGGATGAGGAGAGCGGGCGTGTGGGGAGATTGGATGTGTTGGCGGAGGGTGAGGGCGAGTTGAGGGAGGAGATCGACTGAGTTGGGGCGCGTTGCGAGTAGTACGATGGCGGGACTACTGGCGGAGCGGCCATGGCGTGCGCTGTGTATGTGAGCACGAGCCTACCTCCTTGTGCAATATGGCAAGTCCTCGATGTCGGCTCGAAATGACAGGCTGCGTGTTGGAGAGGCGTGGGGAAGTCCAGGCAAAATACATGAGGCAACCAGGCGACTACCCAATAGCACTCATTCTACAGGCTCCTCAGATTCTGAGGTACAGCGATCTCGAGTTGATTGTCTGCCAATTCGACGTCTACATGCCGAAGTAACTCTGGAAGCCTGTAGGTTCCACAAGTATTGGCGCTGAGCAATGTCTTGACGCTTGTCAGGCTTTTCCTGCCGCACAGTATATAATTGCAAGAAGTCACATTCAGGACCATCTCATCCGACAAGCCACCCTATTCCAGGGCCACGCGTATATCAAGAGCGAAGTTTGTGATGCTGATATATGTGTATTGTTGACGTATGATCGATGTATACACCGAAGTCTCCGCAAGACACCCCAACTACCGCTTCCAAATACTCTTCAACCTCTCCCCAGCTCTATGCGCAGTCCCGCCCATTCCATACCCCTCCTTATCAGATCTAACAGCATCAGTCTCCTTCGCCGGCTGCGCCTCTCTAGTGCGCCTCATCGGCTGATCCCGACCGGTCTCGCCGCCCCAAGTCACCGTCGGTGCCCTGCTTGGACCATCACCTGACGGCTCCTTGACTGCAGACTTGACCTGTCTGACGCTTCCACCGTCGCTCTCATCTGAGTCGTCGCCCCCGCCGTGTAAAGCAGCTAGGCGTCGCCGTCTTTCAGCTGCTGTTTCACCCTGATCGTCATCATCGTTTCGTTCGCCGGACTCGTTCGATGTTATCGTTGACAGCCGCTCGCGACGAGCATCAGCTGCAGTTCTCGCGCCTGGTCCACGAGGACCATGGCGGGCAATCGCAGAGCGCACATCGTGGTGCGGGATCTGGCGTTCCGGTACAGCCGCAGGAGTCTTGCCGGGAGCAGGCGTCTCGACGTCACCGTTGCTGGAGGTCTCGTCTTCCGACTCCTCTTCAATCGTGCTCTTTGTTGTATTCCGCTTCGCCTGTGGACGCGTCGGCATCGAGAAGTAATCACCGCCTTCTCCTGGCCCTCTGCCAGCCCGGCTTGCAGGCGTCCTGGCAACGCCCAGAGCGTCACCAGCTGCCTGTTCTGCTTTTGCACTTTGCCGAAGCTGTTCCTTGACATGCTCAGGTGCGTCGCTCTTCTCGACCTCCCTGATTTTATTCTTGGGATCAAGCTCTTGCATCTGTTTCAGGAAGTCGCGCGTAGACAGTCGACGACCGCTACCGAGCGCTATCGAGGATGCACCAGTTGCGGAAGCTCGCCTTTGCCCAGTCCATCCGTATTCCTGGCGCCGGGAGATCGTGAGGCGGAGACCGTCGTCGTCATCCACGTTCAGGCCGGGCCTCTTGCTCTGCTTGGGCTGTGGCTCTTGCTCCGCTTCATCACTCTCTTTTTCTGCGGAGTCGGTGTCGACTTTATCGGCAATAGCAGGCGCTGTGGGTGCCTCTCCATCCGGAGGCGCCATTTCCTCTTTCTTTCCTACGCCGAGGTATGTTCCCATGCGGTGCATACCTGAGCGAAGTTGATCTTGACCGTAAGTACGCTTGCGGCCACCCTCAGCTTCTGGGAGAGTATACTCTTTGATGACTTCGCCATCCTCGTCCTCAACGATAATGGTATTACCGAACTGGTAAGCGTGGGCCGCACCGCGCTTTCGCTGTTGTTTCTCGATGTCTTTGCGTACTGCTTCCTCGTTCTTCTCGTTGGCTGCGCCGCCACCTCCGAAGCCTTTCCATTTACCCAGTCGCTGTGCCCATGTACGGTACTGATCACCGTCTCCAGTAGCTTGAGGGGAGGTAGCTTCCTCAGCCAAATGCTCGCCTTCAGTCTCTTTGGAATGTGCTTCACCACGATGCCTGGTGAAGTCGCCACTTCGATCTTGTTTCAGCTTTCTTCTTGCTGACTCAACAATCGCTGCCTTCTCCTCGGGAGTCTTGCCTGTTGCGTCCGTAGCGGAGATGACGTTGCCCTCCTCATCTTCCACGACAAGCTCGTTGCCCTCGTCGTACGCTTCCACCTCCACTGGCCGGCTACTGCTCGACCGCGACCGGGACTGATTACGATCACGTGGACCGCCTCGCTCGGGCGAAGTTTCCGCAGAGCGAAGTGGCGTATCGGGGGATGAGTTGGATTTATCGAAAAGGGTGTCGGAACCACTGAAGCCTGTGTCCGTATGCTGAAGCAAAGCAGGATCAGACCTTTTGGCGGGCGCAATAGCACTTGCGGAAACAGGACCGCCCAGTCTGGAGTCATTTGCGTTCTTTCTCTTCCTGCGGCGCGGCTTGGTATGGGCGGGTGCGGGCTTCATGTCAGCTTTCTCATCATACTCCTCTTCCTTCTGCCGCCGGAGCTGCAGTTTCGGGATCTGCATCTGGCCTTTCTCCTCGTCGATGCTGAAACTAGACGCTCGAGATAAGGATCGACCTTGCGAAGAGATCCGAGGAAGCCGGTTCATCCAAGATGGGCCATCCTCGGTGTCCTTAGTATACGACATGGTTATAGTCATGGTGTTGATTCGTTTGCCAAGTGTGAACACGGCGATCGAAGATCCGTGGACCGCAATCGATGATATGACCAAGAAAGTTACGATGGGCCAGACCAGATAGATCAGATCGTAGTCTTTGCTCCCCGGAGGAGGTAGATCATCCAACGGATCGGTCGATTCCGTTTCAAGCTCCGCTCGAGCCAAGATGGCAACGAAGATGGCACCCACACCAATGGGTCCGAAGTGTCCAGCAAACAACGCTTCTCGCCACGTTTTGATGTCCGGTATAAAAGGTTTACAAGCCAACATTATTGGAATACGCCTGAAGAAGATGACGAAAATAGCAATGACCACCAGTCTCCAGGGCTCAAGTCCATGCTCTGGAGAGTTGTACTGTGCCCACGGGATGATCGTGCCGAGGTAGACGAAATATGTCAAATTGAGCAACAAGTCGATAACGTTGGACACATGGGATTCTTCGGTCTTTTCAGAGAACCAGCCGTCGTTCGAGAAGCCTACTCCTGCACAGAACCCAATAAGCAGATCGTCCATACCGAGCAGACTGCCAGATCCGGCACAGAAAAGAGCCAAGACGAAGTAGAACACCAGGAAACTTTCGCGGTCGACGATACCTTTCTCCTCGCAGTAACGAATGGCACGACGACCAGCATAGCCAACAATAACGCCGTAGATGGCGCCAAATATACATTCATAAAGAATGGTGTAGCAGATCCAATGGAACGCCACCTTATCAGCGTGGGGTCTGTATCGGATGAGATAGATCGACAAGTAGATGAACGGGAAAGCCATGCCATCGTTGCATCCGGATTCCGCGGAGAGTAGATCTCTTAAATGCTTCGGGATACGCTTGGCGAACTTACCCTTGCCGACCACGGACGAGGCCAGCACAGGATCGGTAGCGGTAATACACGCAGCCACGGCCAAAGACTCCAACCACGACAGTGGCACGACCATCCACCAGATGAACAGACTGCATATGAGCCAGCCAAAAGTCATAACGGGCAGCAGCAGAAACACTACCGACCGCCAATGCCGTTCCATGTACGCCTTGGGCAACTCGACACCCACCGCAAAACACTGCACAACCAGAACGATTCGAGAGAACTCCAGCGTGATCTGGTCGGTATTACCCCAGTCCAGCGGATTGATCAGATTGGCAGCGTGCGGGCCAAAGATGACGCCGCATATTGTCGCGACCGTGGCTTCACCGATGTATAGCTTTTCCTTGATAAAGAGGGACACCAACATGAAAATGCTAGTGAAGCCGCCGAGGATGATGTAGACCAGATGCGGCTTGTTAATCGACAAATGTTCCCACGCCATTTCGAAGACTAAGCGCAGCGGCCGTTATAAGTCGAGACTTATGTACAGAAGGCAATGTCTGAAGATCGGGAGTCGTGTTAACCCCAGTCGCCGCCTTCTCTTTCGTGAATATCTTGATACTGAACGCTATGCATTCAGGTTGGAGGTTTGTCGCTATTGGAGGACTCGATAGAGGCAATCGGAGGTACGAGGGTCAACATGCACGCATTGTTGACGAGAAGAAGGCCGTTACTACCCTGCCGTAAAGTCCGAGACTGTGCCGCCACCGTGAAGACGTGAAGGTACTCGAGCCGCCGGGTCGGTGCCGATGTATCGAACTAGAATGATATCGTCGACAACAAGAGGACGTCAACGTAGAGATGCCGTAGATGATATCGGATCGTCTGCGAAGCAATTATAATAGCAGCTGGTGCCGGTCAAACAGTCAGTAGATCAGCCCAGAGTGTTTGATCTACGCCCGCAGTTGTTTGATCGTGACCCGCGAGAGGTGCAGGCCGATTCAAAAAGTTTCGCGGTACAAGATGTCCGCCAAGGCCGCAACTCTCGTCCGTGCAGCAAAGTCAACTTCGACAGGTTGGTGAAGCTTAACGGGGCTGTACCGTACTTCTCAACTTTGGTATGTCACCTCCACGACTGCTGATGACGACAGTAGTGGTGATGAAGGAAGAGAGAGATATCATGCTCCGATGACAGGTGGAAGGACTCGAAGCCTCCACTCGAGCACTTGACTTTCGCCGAGTTCTTTCCTTCCATTCCTCACTCGCATCTGCTTGCGTCAACATTTTCTGGAGCGATAACGCGAGGTAGTCAGTAGTAAGCGAAAATGACTTATCATCAAAGTATCCGGGTATCTGACAGGTTGAAATCATCCCCACCTGGCGGCGGCAGCGCCGCAGCAGAGGACATGGTTAGGGGAGGAGGAGTCCAGACTTGGGTTGGGAAAGGTGCGCCGACATCCGGGGGGCGATGGAGGGGCAAGATTGGACGGCTCTTCAGATGTTGAACTTCACATTTGTCTTGGTTCTGTAGACTTATCTGCCGGCATTGCGATGTCGAGTAGTGCATCGCATGCAACCGCGTCCTGGACTGTGTGATAGACTCTTCTTCCCACACCAGACCGCGCAGACGTTGTGCGATCCCAGCATCTCCGGATCCCTCTAACTTTCTGCCAGCAGCGCCCAGACGAGGAAGCCACGGCTAAGACTCTGGGCAAAAGCTGGGCATCCAATACGCCCGAGGAGTCCTCCTGGTCCATTACAGTGATAGGTCAACGGCTGTTCCTCTTCGTGTTTTCCTGCAGCATGTGGCCACTGTAGGAAGTCGTCCTCTGCTATGGCGTTCATTTCAGTCGGCTGAATCAGCTGCTATCTGCCTTGCTGCACTTGATATCCATGATGCTGTGATCGAATGATGCTACGGGACTGTTCGTGTACTTTGCTCCGGGCTGTGCAGACATGCCGGAAACCATCTTTCCCACCTGCACCAAGCGAGTTCCACTGTAAGACAATCTCCGCCCAGGTCGGCCCCGAGCGCTTCATCCATGGCCGCCTTTCCCGTTGCCTCTGTACGACATCATGATATGATATCTCCTGAGTCTCGGATCTGGACGAGCCAAGCAATGCATAAGCACGAGAAAGAAGTCAAGACACGGTTCAAGTCGTGGCAAAGGGAAGCCAATATCATGCTCCACGGCTTGATCAAACGACCTCCTTCTGGATAGATTCGAGTCACAGACAGTGTTGAGAGTAGAAGTCTCTCGTTCTTTGTACAGACATGTTGTCGCCGTCTCGGCCTCTGTCTCCAGGCTCGCGCTTGCTTCAATACTGCGACCTTTCAACTCGGAATGATCGTGTCTCCAAGCCGGAGCTGCGACGAACGACTGCCGCGAAGAGAGTGCGAGAAAGAATCCTCCCCGTCCTCTGTTTGCTTTTCCCACCCCGTCGCGTAGATAATCCAGCAATTCCACATAAATCCGATGACCCGAAGAAACTTTTGACCGCTCTCAGCAACACGAAGATTACAAAACCGCCCTTCAATAGAAATATCCCATCATAAACTGTGTCATCTCCAGCATCACTTCGTCAATTGGGGCATATTACTTCTTCGCATGCATATGTCCTTTCATCTCGCCCACTAGAGCTATGTATAAGCAACCAGTCGCTTGTGTTCAGCCGGCTGGGTGGGAATTTTGGTTGGTAGTGTCGTCAGTCTTGTATCGAGACAGTGGACGTTCGAGCACGATCCCGCATGTGTGCCGCTTGCGTCTCGAGCGACTGACCCATGAGTTTGGTCACTGTGCATCTGTTAGCTGTCGCTCGAGGGGGTGGGGGTGAGTCGACTTACCTGGCCAGACTGCCGCACGTTCCAGTAGCTGAGCAGTCAAAGTGAGAATCCGTGGGCTGTAGCCGCCCTCGCGTACAGTCGTGACCTCGGCGTGCACCTTTTGCTCGGTCCGACGAACGAAATCGTCAATCTTGCCCAGCAATTGGCGATCCTCGTCCTCCAGCAGGAGAACAGCAGGAACCTGACCTAGGTCGACATCGTCTTGGCCCAGGACTCCGACGTACTTGCCAACTCGCTCTTGCACAGTTGTCAGCCATTCCGACAGGACTTGCGCGCAATCGAAAGCGCATAAGGCGGACTGCGCAGTTAATTCCTCAGACTTGCTCTCTTCGAAAATGAGCCCGAGTTTGTCTGACATGAGCAAGGAATCTGATGCGTAGAATGCTGCTCGGCGAAGTTGTCGTTCCCTTCGAGTGGATTGGTGCATGTCAACCTCTCCTCCGTTTGTTGAAGAGATCTTGGTATCTGGGCTGTTGTGCTCTTGACTTGTCGACGACTTTCGCCTTTGTTTGACTGTTGCGGTATCAGAGCCCGCGATTTCCGGGCTACGAGCCACTTCCTCGGCCATCGAGTTGTAGTCACGCTGCCAGAAGGCCTCTTTCGATCGGCCAAGATTGATGTACAATCGCACATATGCCAAATCCAGCAGCGGTACACTATCGGCTGACAGAGGACCAGCGCCAAAGGGATTCGGTCGCTCTAGGCTATGCGTCGGATTGCTGGCCCAAGCTGCCTCCCACGCTCGTAGCGCAGGCTCGATGTGTGCATGCATCTGCTCCGTATCTCGCTCGGTCCATTGTCTGCCAAGATGTCGCTGCCTGGTCTCCCAAATGTAGTTGTGCAGCGCATTTATCAGGATGAGGCATCCGAATGTGCTTGGCCTGAGGTCTTGCTCGGGCGCTTGAGAACCCTGCGCACCACTCATACTCTTCCGGCGATGCCTCTGAGATGACATCAAGAGGTGACTAAGTGCCGCGGCAAAGGTGATCGATCTGGAGCTGGGATGATTGGCTCCTCCCAGAGCTTGCCAAGCTTGCGACGATTCGGCTGACCAGAGCTCTTCGTCGCATGGTAGCTCCAGTCGGATTTCAGAGTTGGTCAGAGCCGGTGCGTGGTTGTAAGCCATGACTAACATGCTAGACAGAATAAACACAGCATAAAGAGTCCTTTTGCGCTCTTCGGTCGCCTTCCACTCGATCCAATCCATTTCTTCGCTTTCGTTAAGCATCGAAGTCCACGAATTCATGTCGGGATGATGGCCGACGGGCCCTGAGCTACCCTTGCGCATGCCATGCAGCTCTGAAGATGGGCGAGCAAGGTGTGCGTCGCGTGCGAGACTGACCAACGACGAACAATGGTTGCTCGCTACTTCCGCGGCAGTCTTATCACCGCAATTGTGACCATAGATGACATGTAGTAGCATCGCCTGCACCAGCCACAACGGCGTCTCCTCAGATTCGGATGTATGTCGGGGCGCAAACTGAGTCCGGTGCATGTCAGCCTTTCGCCGCATCTCAAGGTAGCTGAATATGAAGCGATGTGCGCATTGGAACAATTCCCTCGAAGCATCCATTTCCCGCTCGTATACCGCACCAATGGCGGCTATCGACAATACCAAACAGCTGCCGCCGCCAGTCATGTTGCCTGGGCCGAAGTTCGGCTGACTGATGTTGAAGCGATTTGGCAAGCCATATTCCGAGGACTCGAAGTTAAGGGAAGGTATATGCAAGAATGGAAGATGTGGATGGAAGAACTTGACATAAGCAGCCACGTATCGCTGAAGATCGTGTGTCGTTGGAAAAGTTGAGGCGCTGAACCCTTTGACCTTTGATGGCGACTCGGGAGAAAGTGGTGAGCTGATGAGCGGCTGCGAGTATTTGCGCTGATTGAACGGGTTGCTCTGTGAGAGCCCAGCAACCAGGGTGTTGCGGACACTGTCGGTCACAAGCTCGCCAGACGTGGTCGTCACCGAGCTTTGTCGTAACGAACTGTCCATGGATGCAGTCGAAGCGCTGGAGGTTCCGCCTTGGCGGCCGACAGGCAACTGAAAAGCATTGTTGTACACTATTCCTGGAGGCAAATTCGACATGTCAATACTGGCCATATCTGGAGGCGTTGGCAAGTTCATGTCAAAGACTCCGTGGTTTTGCGCAAGCATTGATTTTGGCGAAAGCATTCCATTGTGTCCCATCATCATGTCGTTCAAGTTATTAGTGAAATCCATGCTCACTGGACTGCTCATGGTGTTGATGTGATTTGGCATGACCTGTGCCCATGCATGTGGATTCGTCATACCTTGATGCTGTGTGGATGCCGGATGCACATCGCCAACCATGTCTTGCAGGTTTGAAGGACTATTCGTGCTCATCGCAGAGGGCGACGAGTCGTCAATCGCATTTTCGTTGCCCTGATTGTTGAAGGTCATCTGGTTCTCGAAGCCTCGAGCTATCCAATCAAAAGTATGGTCCTCAGCGTTCATGCCGTTGGCCATTCCGTTTGCATAGAACATCTGCTGGAAACTCAATGACTGATCCATATCCATGTCGCTCATGTGCAGCGCATGAGGGTTGATGGTGCTTCCCGAGTTGTGCGGGAATCCAAGTGGAAAATCGTTGCCAAATCCGCCATAGGGAGGTGCAGTGCGCAATCCGCTCGACAGATCCATTGGGAGTCCTGTTTCGAGCTTTGGAAGGCCTGGCGTATGATGGGTCGACATGCCACGATATGAATAGTTTGCCGCTGAGGGCATGCCTGAGATACTGTGGTGATGGTTGTGGCTCGAAGCAAAGTGCCGATTCATGGCAGGCCCGGCGTTGGCCAGCATGCCAATTGTGGCAGCATCAACGTGGCTCAGGGTATTTGCTCTTGGTCGCATCCCGGGGTTGGCAGAAGCCATGGAGTTCTTCCTGACTTTGCTGGGACCACCACCTGCAACGCTTTCTCGGCGACCCTGGCGCGGTCTGGCTGATGGGGTCGTCGTAGAATGGAGTTTCTGCTGGTGCCTGAGGAGCAGGTCTCGCCGAGCAAAGCACCGGGTACATTCTGAGCACGCGAAGGGCTTCTCTTTCGTGTGTGACCGCTCGTGTCTTTTGAGGTGCTCGAGGCGAGCAAAAGAGCGCATACATGTTGTACAAACGTGTGGTCGTGGCTTATCGGTCTTCGGCGCTGGAAAATTCGGAACAGGAGGAATGGCAGAAGAGGCAGAGGAGTTAGACCGTCGCGACTTGGGAACTGAAGAATGTCAGTGAGCAACCATGGCTGCCGCACGTGCACGAGCATACCTTTCTCTGTCCCGGCTGGAGGCGCCTCAAACATACCATGAGCGGCCACATCTTCCACGGCCGTTTCTGAGACCCCAGCAAGTACATCGACATTGTTCTCGTCTTGCATGGCTTTGTCAGGTCTACTACGACTGCTTCTGGTGGCTGCTTCTGTTCAGCTATAGCATTCGACCAACACAGGTCGTCGAACTGCTATGTCGCCACTGAAAGCCACAGAAGCCAGCGAGCAGATGACAGATCCTAGAAGGAAGATGCGACCTTGTGCACGTGTTGCTGACGTCGGTTATGCGCGCAGTGGATTGTTCGCTTCAAAGAACGATCGTACCAGTGGGGCAACGCGAAGAAATGCTCGAGTCCAGGCAAGCAGATGTAGCCCGAGGTGATGTATAATGTATAATTTCCGCAGATTCGCAGTCCACAGGATGTTTGGAATGCAATAGATCGCTGAACGCTTGCTCGGAGACGTCCCTCGACTGAATGTCAACTTTTCCGAATGAGAGACTGGAAGATAGAGCCAGAGACAGAACACAATCGTATGAGAGCGCTGCTGATGGTCCGAGGCAGTACAAGGATGGCTTTGGGGTAACTAGAGATGGTGAACAGCCGGAGATGCACCTAGCCGTGCTGTGAATGCATTCGCTGGGAATCGAATCGATGTTACTAGATTGAGCTCACGTTCGCTGTCGGTGAAGTCTATGGCACAGGTTGATATTGCGATGTTGACAGCATGAGAGAAGGCGGCAACCGGAGTCAGATTGCACAGACTTGGGTCTCTACCGGTGCGAGACTCTGGTGCCGACCTTGCATCGATGATGGACCTGGCCGAGAGCTGCATCAGACTTTGCTTGCCAGACCCAGGCGCTGTGCAGCGGTGGTTGGCGCTTCTCGTCAATTGGTTCGTGCTGTAGCTCTGGGGACCGGGGTGTCGTTCTGGGGTATTCAAGACCCTTGAGTTCGGCCCTAGGAAGCCAAATTGTGCGGCGTCTTACGGGGCGCTGGAGGTCTTCTTCGCGGCGCTGGTCGCTCTTGCCAGGATAGGCAGCTCTAAAGCCAGCTTTCCAATCAAAACTCCAGTACCGAAGATCCGTTCAAGCCACCCATCCGTCAATCCACCACACTCTTTCTTCGTTGCCTTCAGCAGCAAATTCCACGATTTGCGGCCACGCTTCGCCTACAGATGATCGGCAATGGAAGGCCACAAGGAGCAGAGACTACGAACTAGCACGAGACTCGGCATCGCATCGAATATTGATTGCCATGTCAGTGACTCGTTCCTTCACAATTTTGATCGAGCCTCGGGTACCGGAGGTCACTTGTGCGCGAACGGTTTCAGGTGCTCTACCAGCGGCGGTTGTCCGCTATCGGGCTTCTCTACATTTGTGCAGGACCCGTCGTGACGTCGAATCCACCATACTGACCATGGTATCGCTCACCATGTCACAGTCCTCTCCCTCGTCTAGGCTGCGGTCTACCGAGTACGCAGTAGACAAAAGAGAGCACCTAAAAGAGCATGGTAAGACAATACTCCAGACACACTATATGTTAGCCTAACCCCGTGACGACCACCCAGCACCTCTGCATTCGCCTAGCAGGCTGTGGATATTGACGGCTGTCAGAGTCCCGGGGCTGATACCTTGCGGACGAATTTCTGAATACCATTGTTCCAAGCAGTTGAAGTCGAAAGATGCCAGTGTCGCTGGTGTGATGCGATGGCCCCGACACCAGACAACAAACAGATTTTGCGCATTTCCAACGAACCTCTCGAGTATATATGGGTGCTGCCAGCCTCTGCAGAGAAGTAGCCCGAAAGTACCATGACAGGCGCAATCCCTGTGACACGAGGTGGTCCAAGCTCGTAGCGCCGCCAGTTCTCTCGCGGCTGTGAGCTAGGCTGTGCTGGGTATGGATCTGTGGGCAAAGCTATACCTTGACACTGCAGAATACTCCGTCTCTGCACGGCATTATTGATACCCAGCCCAGAGTTGTCTGCGACAGTATGTGTCTATGTGAGCTAACAGCTGCACGACATCTGGACTTGCTTCAGGTGAACTGTAGCTAAGTATCGGTCACCGCAACCAGATCGCCGATAACATTCTTGCCGTGAACGTGGCGTTTTGCCCGAGCAAGAGGGAGCCATAATCGCCCACCCGCACATGTGCGTCAGCTGGCCAGCGTCTGTGGCCCGAAGGATTACTCTCGCACCTGCAGAGGTACATCAGCGACTGCCCGCGGAAGCGTCGCAAAAACTGCTTTGGGGCTACTACATGCTAGGTACAACTTCTGCAATGCAAGTTTACACGGCATACACGGTAATTTACGGGCACTTTGATGAATGTGCAAGGACGGTGTGTGTATTTTCCATAACATCTGGCGCATACACTGTCTTCGGCCTGATACACAGTGCTTATTGCAACAACGTAGGTACTGCTCTGATTGACTTGTCGTTGGAAGCATAAGGGACCAAAATCTGGGGAAGATGTTCACAACGCCGATCGTCCGCCACAAATCTATTCTACGAGGCATGGAGCTGCAGTGCTAAGCAGACGCTACCAGTGCCGAACCATATGCTCGCAAGTGACTGTTCCGCCCTGGCAGGTCCACAAACGATAGCCACAATGGTCAGCCAGTCAAAACACCACCGTGTGCGTTGCATTCGTCACCGCAGACGGGCCTCAAGCGTGGTCTGACTCGATCCTGCAATACTGCAAGAAAACGTGCCCGGCAACGCGGCTCGCTGCCAACCAAGGTCCTTCTGAGTTCTTCCTCTCGTCACGCGCTCGCGTTCGCGTTCGCACTCTACTCACCTGGCGTAAGAAAGCAGAGACCACTATTGCTTAGAACACCCTCTTGCAGCACGGTGTACATTTGGCCTCATGTTTCACTTTGCGACAGCGCAGAGAACTGTGGGCAGAATCCCCAGACAGACTTCCAGACAAGATCTGGGCGTCAAGTCTCGCCTCTTGCAGACTGGGGTCACCTGTGGCATGAAAGGTATGAATCCAAGACGGCAAGAACACTGCAGTTCTTACCGGATGGGCATGATCAGCTCTCCAATCGCAAGCATTGCGACCATGCAAAATCCATTCAATCCACGTGCATTAACAGAACACATGATCATGTACATGCTTGTTGCGCAGAACCGTGACCTGGGTACAACCCAACTGTGCAAGTTCGAAACCTACTGCAGACTGCGAGGCAGTACTCAGTCAACGCTGGCTCGATCATGCATGTCGTCAAGCTCCTTTCCGGCGGGCGGTTTGGGCTGCATCTACAATGATGCATTGAGGAATGCTGCTTATGCACGTCGCCGGCCTGCCGATGGTCTGGTGATCCTCGTCGTGGCGCTTCTTAGGCTTGTGCAACGAGGACGAAGTGCGGCAAATGCGTCCATATCTTGAACATGCTGATCGATGCAAGATCAGCATAATAATGAACTGATCGCCTTGCAGAAGCACTGGCATAACTCGATAGGCCAAACCCTGTAAGCCAGCCTCGAGATCTGCTGCTGATCAGTCGCCGATCTCTCGAAAAGTATGGCTACTGCCTCAAAATCTCAAATACTCGGATATCCGTCGCAGAAAGATCGTTCACCTGCGATCAAAGGTAGGTGCCCAGAGAATCACAACGGGTGGTCACTACCTAGTTTACAGCCACCGTACCTAGCACTACTACTTCGTACTCAACACCTCGGGGTTCCTCTCATCCATGAATACAAGCAACGCCGGCTGCCACAGATACGAAATCACGAACCTCGTCCTCGTGAACGGGAAATTCTGCCCCACCATCCTACCGCGGGGCAATTCTTCTATCGATATCGCTTAATTGGCAATTCTCCAACGGCTCAATGGACGAAGAACAAATGCTAGGAGTTCCGCCGGAACACGATGGCGATACTTGAGTATCGGTATCTGGGATTGGCAAGCTATGTTCGCCACATTTTATACCACCGGTACTTGCTAGGCTGTCCGTTCGATCCGTGCCGATGCATAACTGTGTGTGCAAGACCGAGAGATTTCCGCTTCAGCAACCCACGGGTGGGCGCCAGGTTTGCGGTTTGCTTGAGGTCATGTATGTTCAGGGCGATGATTGAGAGAGGTCATCTGCTTGACGGCCAGAGTACTCGACGCAGGTAAGCTGCACAGACACTCCGTGCGAGATGATTGAGAGTACTTTCAAACCAGTCCGTGTCGATACGTAAGACCGGTTGACAGCAAGGGTTTGACCCAAGATTTCGTCCATGCACAGGAATATTAACGTGCCAATACAATGCTGCAAGCATAGGTCGAGTGCACCGGCTGACAGGGCGAGAACTGAGCCGCTTTTGGCATCACGTCGCGACTACCCTGATTCGACATCTCTGGCACATTCACTCATCGGATTCAGGCAGACGCATGCTATCCCGACCCTGCTCATGATATGAATGCAAGATCATTGCATCGCTCACAGCCTCGGTAGGTGGTCTCTAGTATACATTGAGAAGCTCATACGGGACTCTACATATCTCCCTTTCCTTCCTCTTGAGCCGGGCACCGACCAGATGCGCACCTGTATCCTGGGCCCAGTTCCCAAATTCAAGCAATAGTGGTCTTACAGATACGGAAACACCTTTCCCAGTCCTCCATGCGGTCTCCGTTCCCGATACTTCCATCGTTTCGGATCCGCGTTTTCTTCGCTTTCAGTACGCCGTACTCTTCGATGAAGCACTCGAAGGGCTGCGATTTGTAATGCTTCTGTACCAAACTCAGGGCCGATCGCCTGTCCCGGTCTTGGTCGGCGGCATCCGTGTTTACGTCGCCGGAGCCTGCTCTAGATCTGGAGGTGGAGAGCTGCTCAGTCAGGAGCTCCTCGAGATTACCCCAAAGTATGAACAGCTTTTCCCGCAGTTGAGCCAGCGCATTGGGCGACTTGCGGAGGTTGCACGCTGAGGCTCTCAGGAGATGCTCGGCTCCATCGCCTGTAACGATCAGGCGAATAACCTTGTCATCACTCGCGTTCGTGGGGCTTGTGTTTGGATCGGTGATAGTAAGGGCGAAGCGCCATTCCCACTTGCTTCTTCTTTTCTTGTTGGAAGGGATGCCCTCTTCGTTGTCGACGGCCATTGCGTCACTATCGTTGCCGCCATCGCTATTGGCGTCTTCACTGCTAGACTCGTCATGGTCATGGGGGGTATTGTCTGCTTTTTCGTTCTCTTCGTCATCGTCGCTATCGATACCTGCTTCAGCGTATTCGCTCTTTCTCTTCGCTCTGACGGCAAAGTCCTCGAGGTTATTGGGGTAGAAGTCAATGACCTTCACTTTGGATTTGTACCGTTGGTTGACAAAAGGGGCGATCCAGATGTTGCCGGCCATGGTCTTCTGCTGTCGCGTGGAAGGTTCAAGGATAGAGGAGATTGAGATGAGGGATTGCGTCGACGTCACTGTACGGACGTGTGCATTGGCCGCGAGGGACGACACTGCCTTCTCGGCTAGTCCTGCTGAACGCTCGTTCGCGTCGTCGAGGCCATTCTTGGCCGCCGACGCTGCTTTCTTCTTTTGCTTCTGCTTATTTCTCTTATTCCGCTTTGCAGCCTTGGCATCACGAGGCGCTTCCTCGAGCTGTGGTGATATGGCTCGGCCATTGGCCTGGTCTAATTTGGAATGAGATGGCAGCTTTTTCGGGTCGGCGTCCCGGACGAAGCGCAGTCCAGACCTTTTGCAGTGGTCTTCGTATGCTTTCTTTCTCTTGAGGAGGTCGCGTAAGGGCTCGTTGGTCTCGGCTTCGTATGGTTTGTGGGCTGAGACGAGTACTTTGTCGGGGTATAGCTTGTCCTGGTGAACGATGCCTTCGAGTTTAGCTTGCTGGTCGACTTTCACATGCACATTTCGGAATTGGATCAGGGAGCCGTGCGTCACGCTTGCAACGGCGTAGCTGCGGTGTGGCTCCCATAAAGTGATGTTGAACGTTCGTCGACCCCATGGACCTGGCCAGGCTTTGTGGCTGCTAGCAATATATCCGAACTGATCGCCAGGGTCGTGTGCATTCTCATCGGACTCAGGCTTGCAATCGAACAGGCTAGGATTCTCATCTGTGTAATCGGTCACGGATAGCTCCATCCGCATGTCTGTAGTATAGATACGTCGAACTTCGGCGAGAATGTCAACATAGTAGTCCCTGTCGACAGGGATAGTGAGGCTGCTGATCGAGCGCTCTTTACCCCTGACCATACTCGGTGTGCCGCCATTGGCTGCCATGATGTTGTTGGTCTCGAGCGAGGTTTGCCCTTGTAGCCCTTTCCACGAGGAAGAGTCCTCTAATTCAAGGATGGCCTTGGCGTACTTGATCTCCTCAACATTGGGTATTGGTGCTTTGACGCCGTCACGATCACTTCGGTGAATGACAACGTCGGAGAAATCATCAGCGGTGCTATTTCGCAGTGAATCGTAATCAAGGACGGACCAAGTGCTGCTGTAGTTGGACAAGGCAACCTTGCCCATGCGTGGATTATACAAGGTGCCAGCACTGTGGAATATGATCACGTCGCCCTGATTTGTGACCTGTGGCGCATGAGATTCTTTCTTCACGAATAATTGAAATGCCATGCCGATCCCGTCAACCCAGTACGGGTCATGCAGGGTAAGTTTCATTGTGTAGTCCGAGCCTCGCGATTTGGTAATGGGTAGGAAGTCAACACAAACTCCAATCATATAGCAGAAGTGTTTGTCTCCTGGTGCTGCCAGTGGGTGGTCCCATGCTGACTTGAGGTCGGTGAAGCCTCTCGGCGGAATCGGTATTCCTGGGTAAGCCATTGCGAATTATGTAGCGTATGGTAATGGCTCGCCTCGGCCTTGCCTCGAGGCGTTCACATTGCAGGACCGGGTGTCCTAAGCCAGGCAATCGGGCAGGCGAGGTGATGAGGAGACTGGCAGGCGTCACATGTCCTTCCCGTCGACTCCACTGCGTTCAGTCGGGCAATCATCACAACGCGTAGCACGAGGCGACGAGCCAACTTGGACGCGCTCGAGTTTGAACTCCTCTACGTGTTCACGTGATCTCTCCCTGACTCATCTGCGGCTCCAAGCGGCTTGGCATTTGAATTGGACCTCTCTGCCTTCTTGAGATTGCGCTTGCCTTATTCCTTTTCTCTCGATTGTGCACGCAAACATTTGGACCATTGCTTTTCCCACATATTCCTGGTCGAGAGGACTCTGTGCCGGTCTGATTGAAGTCCTCAGTCCCACTACCATCGTTGATCCCTGGTCACAGAAGGTAAGGCGTCAGAGTCCCCACCTTGACACCTCCGTACTGATTCATGCAGGAACAACTCGCTCAGTCAACGCCATCATGGCCGAACGATATATCCCAGAGCATCGACGAACGAACAACAAAGCCAAGAACTCGTTCAAGCCCGATGAGCTCCGCCGTCGCCGCGAAGAGCAACAGGTTGAGATTCGTCGTCAAAAGAGAGAAGAGAACCTGTCAAAGCGGCGGGGTATCACACGTGCCGATGGCGAAGTTGGCGTAGGTGCTGTCAGCGATGGTGATAGCGATGATGATGGTGGAGCAGTCGAGAGCGAGGTACGTGTCATCCCTGGGACCAAGTCTACACCAACTAACACACTGCAGCTGTCCACCGATCTCCCTGAAATGGTCAAAGGTGTCTTCTCCGACCAAATCGAGTCTCAGATTGCCGCCACCACCAGATTCCGCAAACTGCTATCCAAGGAACGCAATCCTCCCATCGAGAAGGTCATCGAGACCGGCGTCGTCAGTCGCTTCGTCGAATTCCTCCGTTCTCCTCACACACTCGTTCAGTTCGAGGCTGCGTGGGCCCTCACTAACATTGCCTCCGGTTCGGCTGCGCAAACTCAGGTCGTCATTGAGGCTGGCGCTGTGCCCATATTCGTTGAGTTGCTGAGCAGCCATGAGCCTGACGTCCGTGAACAGGCGGTGTGGGCTCTTGGTAACATCGCCGGCGACTCTCCTGCCTGCCGAGACTACGTTCTCAGCCAAGGTGCTTTGAAGCCGCTGTTGAATCTGATTGGAGACGGTCGCAAGCTCAGCATGCTCAGAAATGCTACATGGACCCTCAGCAACTTCTGCCGGGGTAAGACACCGCAGCCAGATTGGAACCAGATTCACCCAGCTCTGCCCGTCCTCGCAAAGTTGGTGTACATGCTCGACGACGAGGTCCTCATTGATGCCTGCTGGGCCATCTCATACCTGTCGGACGGATCGAATGACAAAATTCAGGCCGTCATCGAAGCTGGCATTCCTCGCAGACTCGTCGAATTGCTCATGCACGCCTCCACATCTGTCCAGACACCAGCTCTTCGCTCAGTGGGCAACATTGTCACTGGTGACGACGTTCAAACCCAGGTTATCATCAACTGCGGTGCTCTTCCTGCTCTACTTTCTCTCCTTGGTAGTTCCAAGGATGGGATCCGCAAGGAAGCTTGCTGGACCATCTCAAACATCACTGCTGGCAACTCAACACAAATTCAGTGCGTCATTGATGCGAACATCATTGCCCCACTGATCAACCTGCTCTCCAATGGCGACTTCAAGACCCGCAAGGAAGCTTGCTGGGCAATCTCAAATGCTACCTCAGGCGGCCTCCAAAAGCCCGAGCAGATCCGATATCTTGTCCAGAACGGTTGCATCCGACCGCTGTGCGATCTGTTGGCCTGCCCCGACAATAAGATCATCCAAGTCGCCCTCGACGGTCTCGAGAACATCCTTAAAGTTGGTGAGATGGACAAGGAGGCATCAGCTGCCAACACTGCCGACGCTCAGGTCAACCGCTATGCTCTGTTCATCGAAGAAGCCAACGGCATGGAGAAGATTCACGATTGCCAGAACAATGCAAATGAGGAGATCTATATGAAAGCATACAACATTATCGAACGCTACTTCTCGGATGAGGAGGATGCTGGCGCCGACATCGAAGAACTCGCGCCTCAGGTTAATGAACAAGGCTACACACTGAACCAACAAACTCCAGCTGGTCAATTCAACTTCAACACTAACGGTGGCGACTCAATGGATATGTGAGCGGCCATTGTCCTGCTCAGAAACGCTTACCAGGATCGAAATATCAGACTTTCGCTCAGTCCGCCAGTTCAACGCCCAAGAATACTCAGCATCTCAAGTGAGCATCTATGTTGTGATGATGCTCCTGGACGCCCTCATCGTGTCGCTTCGCACAGGACCTGCCTTTGCCAAAGAATCAGAGGTGCACCATTCACTCGCCAGAACTTTGAGTCAAAGTCCGATCATGCATACTCTATACCGCCACTATTTCAGGACCGATACCATTTAACACGAGCCCGATGCGCCCTCGCGTTATGCACCTGAGTTCAACCACACTCCCGAACAGCGCTTACACATCCCAAGAGCTCCTGTCAAACTCGATCAATTGCCGACGAGGAACTGCCCAGCCTCCGGCACTCCCTTCACCCAATACCCTTCCGCATTACCAGCACGACCACCCACGACCTGCCCGACTTCAGCACTACCCCAACGACCCATCAGATGCCCAATCTTGTACGACACAGTGACTGCCCCAGGACCAGAAGTTTTTGCATACGCGCCGCGCCGCCACACCTTTCGCCTCAGCTTTCCCATTCTGACTGCATATTTTCACGCGCGTTCGGACTGCATGGGCTTCTTCAGGAGTATTTTCGAAACGATGAAGTTCTAGACGGGGATGGAGGATTGGGTTCAGCCAGTACGGTATCTGCGCGCTGCAAGAGAGAGATGAGATGTTGCTGGGCCCTATATTGATCAGTGCAGTGGAAGGCCTCCGCGTCGATCAGGCGAAGCTAGGTTCCTGGGTGCTCAGTGACTCTGCACCTGGCACAGTATGTCCATAGCACCGCCCTCGCCTACGAGGCAAGAGCGACAGAGACATCACACAGAATTCTCAATTGATGCCATTAAATGAATATGCAGCCGCTGCACGCCCGACGGGCCCGCTTCTCTGCATTGGAATTGATCTATCGATGAGCATGTGTTCTTCCTATGACAGCTTCCAGGCTCGAAATTGGCACGAGTGACGTATACTACCTCTTTCCGAGCTCGCGAGCCAGTTGAGACCGAGCAGGAGCTCCGGTACATGCACGATCATTGAAGTCGCTCGAGAAAGCCAGAAGCGGCATTCGCGAGCGGAAAGTCGAATTCGTGTCAGGAATGGCCTGAAGTCGATGGTTGGTTGCTACTCTCTGGGAAATATATTTGCGAATCGGCTCTTGCTCCGTGTCTACCCCGCGACGTTTGTCTAGACCGTTCTTCAGCAGTCTGCTTCGCGTTCGTGTATTCCATAGCTCGATCTCTAAACGTGCAGCTTCGAAGCATATCACGAGCTACTGACTGTCACATCTCATTGAGCTCGCTGACCCCATACTCGCTGTGACATCGGAGGACCGTACAGAGTTCAAAGACCACGAGATTCTGCCTTTCATCCTCTACTGCGGGGAAGAAAGTCATGCGGCAAAGCCATCCGCCCGTTTTGGAGAAACCGAACGTCCACTGCATTCAACCTGACTTTCACGACGCGATGACTTTCTCCTCGCTACGCCAACCTCGGTGCACATCGACCGAGCAGCATAGATGGTAGCTCATTCGATGTGCAGTCGACAGTTCGAGAACAAAGTATAAGGCCGGAAAGCGCGGGGCTGCAAGCCATTCCAGGCCAAGAGACACGTCTCAACGGCATTTGTACGTGACTGGTGACAAAACTGCGGGGAACACAGTACCGAAGACTCGAATGGTATGACATATTGGTTTGCTGACTGCCGCGTAGTTTCTTCGCTCGAATGATAGCTTCTCTCAGCTCCAGCTTTGCTCTGGATACTCTCGTGGAGATGGGCTGCGCCTTCGAAAGAGGGGGTCGTGTTGTCAGTGGGGCAAGAAATTGTGTGCACAGAGACCATATATAATCCTTAGTAGGTGGTCAGCTTCGTGTTGTTGCTTGCTGTATGTCAGTGAATCGTCTCAGGTAGCTATTACTCGCAACAAGGATTCGCGTGATCTGAGCAGACTTTGTATAGCACATCGTACACCTATATCGAACCGTTCCAGCATCCGAACCGTGCCTATCTTCCACTTCATCCCCCGGAGGCAGGACAAGCGGAAAAGCAGATCAAGATGGCTACAATGAAGGCAGTCAACTATCAGGGCCCGTTCAAGGTCACGGTGGAAGAGGTGCCAAAGCCCAAGATTGAGCACCCGGACGATGTTATCGTCAAGGTTACTACTGCTGCAATCTGTGGTAGTGACCTACACATGGTACGTATCGAGCCCATGGTGTGCACACAGAAGGCGACGTTCCGGCCATATTGTGTCCAAGATCTCATGGTCCTTGCTGTGACATGGCCTCCAACTGTGCTCGCGGGCTTGTGGGTTTAAGGATGCAGGAGCTGACAGTTGCCACAACAGTATGAGGGCCGCACAGGCGCAGAGGCAGGCATAACCTTCGGTCATGAGAACATGGGAATAGTCGAGGAGCTCGGCGAGGGTGTGACTTTGCTGAAGAAGGGTGATCGCGTTGTCATGTACGCACTACCACTCACCTCTGGCGTTGATGACTGTTGTGTCTGACTGACTTACCTTCACAGGCCATTCAACGTCGCCGACGGTCGCTGCCGCAACTGCGAGGAAGGCAAGACCGCATTCTGCACCGGTGTGAACCCTGGCTTTGCGGGCGGCGCATATGGCTACGTCGCCATGGGACCGTACCGCGGTGGCCAGGCGCAGTATATCCGCATTCCGTACGCAGACTTCAATGCTCTGAAGCTCCCACCTGGAACAGAAAACGAGAAGGACTTCATCTTACTCGCCGATATCTTTCCCACAGGATGGCACGGCGTGAGCTCAGCGGGTTCAAGCCAGGCGAGAGTATCGCCGTCTTCGGCGGCGGCCCTGTCGGACTGATGGCGGCTTATTCTGCTCAGCTGCGGGGCGCAAGCAAGTGCTTCGTCGTGGATCGTGTGCCAGAGCGCCTGCAAGCGGCAGAGAAGATCGGATGCATTGCAGTCAATTTCGCGGAGGTTGACGTCGTCAAGACGATCATTGAGAAGAACGGCGGGATGGTCGACCGCAGTGTCGATGCTGTTGGCTATCAAGCAACAGCTGGAAATGACACCAAGGAGGTCCCGAACATCGTGCTCGAGAACATGATCCAAATTACGCGGCCTTGCGGAGGACTAGGTATTCCAGGTCTGTACGTACCTACCGATCCGGGCGCGCCGGACGCTGCCAGTGGAAAGGGCATGTTGAGTTTGAGTTTTGGCAAGCTCTTTGAGAAGGTGAGACTCCCATAGTCATACGTTGTCCTGCTCGGTTGCTAACAAGTCTGACAGGGTCTATCACTGGCGACGGGCCAGTGCAACGTCAAGCAATACAACCGATACCTCAGAGACTTGATCATCTCTGGTAAAGCGAAGCCGAGCTTTGTGGTCAGTCACGAAATTGGTATTGAGGACGCCGAAGTGGCATATGACAAGTTCGACAAGAGGATTGACGGGTACACGAAGGTGCTGATTCATCCCAACGGGGGCTTCTGAGGAACAGGAGGCTGAAAAGTAGGGGGCTAGCTTTGCTGTTTACCGTCGGTCCAGGATGTAAGACTATGGCAGTGCAGTTGCTCGAATCAAAAACTGCTAGCAAGACAGTGCCCTCCTGCACGTGAGAGACTTTCGGCGATCCGCTGCGTCGAGCGTCTAAAAGAAGCCTGGTGATCTGGTCGCCTGTCATAAGAAAGCGTTCAGGGGAACGCGAAGGATCAAACTTGTTAGGGTGACGACGAAGGATTGCGTGGTCGGAAACTCCCTCGTCAACGCTAATTCCGTTTGGATTTGCTGTCAATGTCCGTTGAGCTTCCTATTCGATGTGGTAACGTGCTGCCTGAGACCACAGCAGTACTCTGCGCACTTCTGAGTTCGTAGCGCTTCTCCGGATCGTCCAAGGCATGAAGCATCACTTCGTACCGTCGTTAGCGTGGACGAATATGAAGACAAGCGACGAGCCTCGGGACCAGAAGCGGGCAGCGGTTAAACCTCAAGCAGCTGAAAAGTCTGCCTTGGCGTGGGCTTTGCCGTTGGCCATGGCGTGCTCGACACCGCTCGTAAAAGTCGACTGTGGCATTTAGCATAGCGTGAGTACTAGAAGGCAACGTGATAAGACACTGATAGAACATTTGCAAGTCCAAGAACGGTAGCGAGCTCTACTGAGGTTGGTGTAATCATGGCGAAGGCCAATCGAAAAAGGAAGTGGAAGCAACGTGGTGGATTGCCTGGAGGAGTCTCGTTTTCGGGCCAGAACCATTTTTAACCGCAGGATGAGGACGCGGCTACACCCCTCCGTCTCCAAAGGTTCCCCGATCTAGATTGTGTAGGTCAGTAGCATTTGCGATTCTGTGGGTGCGGTCGAAGGAGGACACTAAAAGTTTTAGTATGAATGGACTGCAGCCCTTCCGATTGCGCTTTCCAACAGCTTCATCCATCTTCACTATCTGTTCTCAAAAGGATACCCTCAGGACAAGCTGTCGACATTCACCAATATGTCTATGCAACAGTGGCGATAAGCGACCAGATCTCTGAATTTGGGTATCGATAGGAGCAGGCGAGGGGCCAACTTTTCCAAGGCACCGCCCAATCGCCGCCTACCGGCCAGTCGGGGCGCTCGCCCGCTGACAAAGTGCGACTTTGCTCCAAGATGATGCCTTCAAATGTACCATCTCACTCATCAAACATATCATCGTCATCCCGATCATCCCGATATACTGCGCCAGAATCGAAACCATTCTTATCGACGCATGATGCCAGTCTTAGTCCGGATCTGAGTTTCTCAGAGCTTGACACTGACGTGGAGAATGGCTTCCATACTCTTGATCCGTTGTTGTCAACACTCGACGAGAAGAAACCTTTAACATCAGCGGCAGAGCACGCCCACACTCGTTCCAAATGGCGGATACCATGCGTGAAAAGGACACTGCGTAGATCTCGCAGGTCGAAACGGAGTACTCTAGAGCATTCACCTAGATCGGTATTTTTGAGGCGTACATTGCGGTCGATTGCTTTCCTATTGATGATTTTCGGTCTCATCAACCTCATCACCGTTGTCCTCGGGTTTGGGCTCACCTTCTACTCCGAGGACGACGACCAATTCCTTTTCGATTCGTCCAGTATCCCAGACGACCTACGACATTGGCCCACTGACACGACGGCCGACATTCACCCTATAGCATGCCACAGTCATAACGACTACTGGCGCAAAGAGCCGCTCCTTTCTGCACTGTCTGTGGGTTGCGAGAGCGTTGAGGCAGATGTATGGCTCCACGAAGGCGATCTTTTCGTTGGACATAATGCTGCATCATTGACCACCCATCGAACTTTACGCTCACTCTATCTCGATCCGATCCTCAGTATGCTTGACAAGGAAAACCCGAAACATGCTTTGCATCCGGAGCTGGACGAGCCTCGCAATGGCATCTTCGACACCAAACCCGAGCAGTCTCTCATCCTCCTTATCGATTTCAAGACGTACGCCGACGACACGTTTTCGGCTGTGGCTGCTCAACTCGAACCACTTCGTCAAAGGCATTACCTGACACATTTCAACGGGACCGATGTCGTTCAGGCGCCTCTTACTGTCGTTCTGACGGGGAATGCGCCGTGGAATCGCGTTGTTGAATCCTCAACATACCGCGACATGTTCTTTGACGCGCCTCTCGACCTCATGGCAGACCTTGACGCAAGCTCCGCCACCATATCCGAAGCGACAGATCTCAGTTCTCTGGTTGCCAACCAGAATGGGACTGCCGATTCCGACCTGTACGAGACCACCAGAGCTACTTCAGCAGTCGACCAGGGACAAGGCCGCTCGGGCGCGGCGCCTCTCAATCCAGCCGCCTACTCTCCGGCAAACTCATATTTTGCTTCAGTCAGCTTCAAAAAGGCGCTCTTCCACAAGCTTCCACTTCCCTGGCAATTCCCGTTTCGCTCGACCCTAACCGACGAGCAGCTGGAGAAGATCAGAGCCAGATCCGTGGTGCTCACCAGCGAGGTCTGAAAGTCCGGTATTGGGGCGTGCCGGACTGGCCACGAGGTTTAAGGGAGTACCTCTGGAGAGTAATGATCACAGAAGGCGCGGACTACCTGAATGTGGATGACCTGTGGGAGGCAAAGAAAGGAGGTTGGTTCGATCGTTGGGAGGATGGGCCAGGTAACTGGTGGGGCAGAGGCAGGCGAGGTGGGCGTGGTAGAGGTGGCCGCGAGGGCGCGCCCAGACAACACCGTGGTCCTCCTGGCCACGGACCGCCAAGACATGGTCCGCCTGGACCTTGGAGGCACGAAGCAGACAAGTATCGAAGAGGAGGACCTAGAGCTCGTGGATGGTTGCAATGGGCAAGAACCAGCTCGTAAGGAGCCGCAACTACCACGAGATAAATCAACGCCAGATATGACTTGCATGGCAGGATGGGAAGGGACTAGATACCCGGTATGATCAGGACATTTGCTGGCGGCGCAGGTCTATGCAAGCATATGGTAGATCTAAGTTGAAGCAGATTTCGCATTTCCACGTCTCATTGCCCATGATTGCTGTATCAGGTCATTGTATGCATCTCCGTGAGCTCCAGGGATATCTATTCGCTCCAGCTATTCGCCCGGCCTGACTAGATCTTCCCATCGACCTGCCCGCCATCCTCATTTTCAGTAGTAACGGGAAACAACCCGCCCCAGAATTTCCGTTCCAGCAAGTCCACCGTGCCTCTTCTGTCGTCAGTGAGTGTAGCCTTCCGCAGCAAGTGCTGTGCAACGGCGTCGTCCGCATCGGCCTCGGCATCGTAGTAGAAATGCCGTGGATTAATCTCGACTTGAAAGGACTGATGCCATGAGCTTTCGCGGCCTTGTTTGTGGATGAAGGCGTCGCGCGGATTGCGCACTTCGTCGTAGGAGTAAGTGTAGGAAGTGTCGGTGGTCGCTGGTTTGGAGATTGACTGCTTGACGTGCCCATTGGCCGTGCTTTCGGCATTCTCATGGCCATTGACGGCTGCGCCCGTGCTGGCATTGCTGTTGGAAATGCGCAGCCAGCTTGGCCCGGGACCTCCGCAGATGATGTCTGCGCCAACGAAAGCATTCATCTGCTTCATCCATGCCTTCGGCCGCCTCCTCTGCTCATACAGCTTCGTCGCCTCACTGATACTCACGTAGCCTTTCTGTATCTCTCCAACTACATGCCCCAGAAACGCCGCGTCCTCGATCGCCGTCGCGGCGCCCTGCGCCAACGCCGGATTCATCGCGTGGCATGCATCGCCCATCAACACTATATTTCCCTTGTCGTTGCGGAACGATGGGAGCTTGTGCACGGGGATATGCAGCAATGGCCAGCGTGTCCGATTACTGCTTGGCACCAACGCCCACATCCTCTGCACGATCTCCGGGTATACTTTCAATTGCTCGTGCAGCTCACTTAGGTCAGCATCTTCGACAATCTTGTCGGGCCAGGTTGAGGGGTCGGTATGGTCGCAACCTTGGGAGGAAGTGTAGAAGCAGACCGTAATGTTGACTTCCCGACCGCCGGAGAGCGGGTAGGTGACCAGGTAGCCGTGTGGGCCGCACCACATGTTGAGTTGTTGCGAAAACCAGCCTTTTGCTTCGGGTATGGAAGCGAGGAGGTGGGAGGTCTGCAGGGTGTGACGATAGGCGCAGGCGGGCCCGTAGGGGATGGGGTGGATGGTGGGGAAGAGTTGAGCGCGGGTGGCGGATTTGATGCCGTCGGCGGCGATGAGGAGGTCGAAGGTGTAGGTTGGATTGGGGGTCGGAGCATTGGGGTTGTTGGGGGTCGTGTGGACTGTGACGGTGGTGGAGGAGGTGATGTCGTCGAAGGAGGTGATGCGGGCATTGACGATGATTTGGGCGCCGTGCTGCCGGGCGGATTGTGCAAGGCCAGCGTGGAGGTGGTCACGACGGACGATGTGCCATGGAAAGCCACATTTTCGGGCTTCTGCCTTCGCGTCGAGTTTTGAGATTGGGTGTAAGCCTGGACCGCCACTCCACGTGTTCGCCTCGTCGTGCTGGACTAGGTTATCGCCGATCAGTTGGTCGACGCCCCAGCGGAGGAGAAAGCGTGACGCATTGGGGAAGATATGTATGCCAGCACCGATCTCACCCAGCTCTGTGGCGGCTTCGAGGACTGTGACATCTGCACCCGTGCGAGCGGTAGCGATAGCGGCTGCCAGGCCTCCGAGACCGCCGCCGATGATGCCGACTCGGAGGCGTTTGGCCATTGTCGTTGTCTGTTCAGGGCCTACCAATTCTGGAATTGCAAGAATCCCTGTTTGCTGTCGCTCCTCGCGTGTAGTCACAGACGCAGAATTGGGCGATGAAGTTCTTAGACCAGGCTCTGGGTTCTCTGCCCTTGGAAACGCTTCAGTCTAAGAGTGTCATTGAAAGTAGTCAAGAAATATGTCGCATGTGCTGCTATGCCCGTCGTGCCTGTTGTCAGCTTGCCATGGGTAGCATGAGCTCAACAGAAATCTGAAGGCAAGAGCGGATGTGGTATGCAGACCTACACATCTGCGAGGGCTGATGATCGAGTGCAGAATGAGTTGTCAATAATGTGCGCTGCAAAGGCCTGATCAGCCATGAATATATTTGCGTAGTGCGTAAGATGCGGTCTCTGATATGAGACGGAGATCATCGCTGTGAACGAGCGCGAGGAGAGACTCGACATTTCTCTTTGCACCTAGCAGAGTCTGCTGATGCCCTTACCTACAACGACAGCGAGTAGTACAGAAGTCCTATCGCCCTTGGAATGGCCTAGTGAGCAAATGTTCGTGTTTGCAAACAAGTTGCGTATGTGTGAGGCTCGGGCCCGAAGCATCGCCGGAACAGGCAGGGTAGACGTGAATAGTGGTGACGACATGAGGCTCTCACGCTGTTGGACGGAACTTCAGGCTACGTACCTGTCCATTGTGATAGACGACGGTTAAACAAGTACATATGAAGCTGTGCGCCACCTAGACATTTTGATGTATGATCAATCAGGTACAATAACGCACAGCATGGGTTTAAGTCTATCAACAGCGCGCTGGCTAGCGCCGGCATCGTTCCTCATCGACTTCGCTGCACAGCAGTATGGCATGCTTTCGTCGCCGAACATGAAGGACATTCACGATCGCAACCTATCATTCTTCAGCCCGCAGCCTTTCTTCATTGCTGGATTCTTCTTTCCACAACAGCTGTTCCAGGTTGGCTGGCTGTATAGATTGTGGAAGCTGGATGAGAACAAGCCCGAGCAGCGGAGAGAACTGGAACAGATCGTGGACTTTGTTCCCTATTACAGTCTCGGGAATCTGTGTATCGCAGGTAAGTAATACTACCCTCTTCTGCGGACTGGTCTGACGTTCGCGAAGCATGGATGTTGGCATGGAACAACGAGCGGCTGGACATCAGCAACATCTTTGTGACCGTCAACAGCTTGACCCAGCTATACTACATCATGGCAAAGCTCCCGCCCATGAACACGAAATCGACATCTTCGGTACTTACACATATCGTTTCGAAGACCTTCGCTGGCATCGGCGTGCTCGATCTGCTTCACAACACCAGCGCCGGCTTCTTCCGGAACCAGCCTGCCACTCTGCCCATCAAAGTGTTGACAGGTGTTGGCTTTGGGGTTGCCAGTGCCTTCAGTGATTGGATCTTTGGTGGTTGCTTGGTGTATGATCTTGTAGCACTAGCTGTTGGTCAGTCTGGGATTGCTGGGTCTGGGAGCTGGAGCACGTGGCTGTCGATGTATGCTGTTGGCGCTGCTGGCATTGTCACGGCGAGGAATGTGGCCAAGTAATCATCACTATTTCGAATCTGTGTCAGTGCGACTGGCTGACTGCTTTGCAGGCCACCGTATGTGAGCGAGTATGAGATGCTCCCGCCAGATGATACTGTGTAGGATGTAATACTGATCACATTGATCCCGTGGCTGAATCATCGAGGGTTTCCAGATGACCGGAAACGCGACACGCTATCATGTAACAACAATTGTTGAAGCTCCATCTTTGCCGTGCTGTAATTGTTCATCAGAAGCGACGGAGAAGATGGAGAAGGCGACGGACGGCTTTATCATAGCGAAAAGGTCCACCATTTAGTCAATGCTTTGTGTTGACAATTACCGAGGGGCTCACAACGATGCATCAAGGTTTATAGAAGCAGATGTCGTGCATGAAATCGTAGCGACTTCGGAAGCCGTCGAGGAGATGCGCGCACATGTCGTATTTAGGCTTGCAGCTGATGCCTATTTGCAGCCTATCAGGGTGCCTAAAGATAAGAGAGGGCTATCTCAACCCCACGTCGCGTTCTTCTTACCCAAACACCACCACTGTTTCCCACCGCAAATGCAACACAAGACACATGCTAGATAGCGAGGTTCGTGGTGGTGACGCCTGTCATACCCAGCTGATGCACGATGAATCTGGTAAGCCATCTTTCGGCTCGTTCCTTTGGCCGCTTTCACAGGTAAGGCTCCAGACCCGAGATTTGGCGCGGGGTGTGCCTGCGACCATACTGTGACTCTCGCCGTCCCAACTCATGCCGCCGCGTACTCGACAACTCTGATGTCGCTCTCTCACCCACCGCAGGACATCGGACACACGTATATCAGCGACGTACACTCGCTCCAGCTATCAGCAACTGCCACAGCACAGCCCGTAGCCGCCCCCATCCATATACTCAGCCCGCTTATCAACCAGCACGAGTTGGGCATCCAAACCGATCGCTCCCGGAGTCACGGTGGTGTCTGCTCATCGGTGAACTGTAAGACGCATAGAAGAGTAGAGACTGCAGCACATATCTAGAAATCATCTTTGGGCCAGCGACGTTCTGAAGTCTCAATCAGCGTCAATAGTCTCCCTCGGTCGAGTCGGAACAAGGCTCCTCGCAGTCGTGGAGCCTCAAGGGCAGCACCTGCCGAACCAGATCAAATAGGACTGCCAAACATCCGACACCACACACAGAAGTCTCTCCAGAAGCAGACGAGATTGACAACCTCAAGCCGAGGCACCTATATAGCCCAGCCCGGCGGGCACATCCAGGATGACACCATTCACGACATTATTCGCGCCATCCTTACCACCACACTGTACACCGACCGAACCCTGGCTGTTCGACCTATCTTCATACTTCCATTCGTGCATACCGACACCGCAGGCCGCCATCTCCACCGGTCTTGGGACCTTGTCGATCGTATCATGGCTGTTCGCACAGATGCCTCAAATATACAAGAATTACCAGATCAAATCGACGGCGGGGCTCTCGTTATTCTTCCTGGTTGAGTGGCTGTTGGGAGATGCTACCAATCTACTGGGGGCGTTGTTCACACACCAGGCGACGTGGCAGGTGATAATAGCCAGCTACTATGTCTTCGTGGACGTGTGTCTGGTCATACAATATTTCTGGTACACATACGCGTCTCGATGGGTGTATGCAGAGAGTCTGCACTCATCGAGTAGCAGTATCGATGGAGACGACGCCAGTGATATGATCAATAGTCTGTCGCCGATCAACACCAGCTTCCGTGACGACGCGGAACCGAACATGGAGGAAATGAGCCGAGCGGACGAGCAGCCGACCAAACCAGTCAATGCGCCCCAGTTCTCCAATGTTGACTATGAGCAGTCTGCACCGCGACCGACCAGTATGGGCGAGAAGTTCGGGACAAGCTGGCTAGCATCACCAAGAACAATGCTCTTTGCCACGACTCTATCCACATTGACCAGACCTGCTGCATCGGCACCAATCCCGCCTCCCTCGGACTTGAGCAAGATACATCTCTTCCGAGCGGGAACGAACCTGGAGCTTGCTGGGATGATCCTTTCTTGGTCTTCAACGTTGCTCTATCTTGGCTCACGCCTCCCACAGCTGTACAAGAATTGGACGAGGCAGTCAACGGCAGGCCTATCGCCATTATTGTTCTTTGCGGCGTTCTGTGGCAACTTCTTCTATTCAAGCTCAATGCTCACGAATCCGTACGCGTGGAACGACTTCGAGCCATACGGAGGACATGGCTGGGCAGATGAGCACGGCTCGAAGCGTCTGGAATGGATTGCGAGCGCCGCGCCATTCTTCTTGGGTGCGTTTGGCGTTTTGTTCCTCGACGCTACGATGGGAGTGCAGTTCCTTATGTACGGAGAGACGGAACAGAAGGTCGTCAAAGTCAGAGATGGGAAGGGACATAGTCATTGGGAAAGGGTGAATGGTTGGATGCGAGGCTGGATCCCAACGATCAGTGGCAAAGAGAAGGTGGTCGACCTGGCTGAGAGCCAGAGGTTGCTTGGTGACAGTCGTGGCCATCAGATGAATAGGCGGAGCACGACGGAGTATGGGACTTTGGGGACGTTATGAGGGAGCGTTGTCTCTCATATATTCGAGTATCACAGGGTTCGTCGAAGTTGGCCGCTATTCCGATTGCTGTGTTCCCGTGTTTGTTCCCCGACTTAGAACGCTCGTCGTTGCACTCTGACGATTTTACTGCCTGAGATGGGAATCTTTCCGCAGCGTCTACGTCAATGAGGGGAACGCAGCCAGCAACGACGTCTTCTCCGCAGCGACAAATTGTTCCTGAAGTAGAACGACATCATCTCACTCTCTCATGCAATTACTGATCCGGCGCGTACTGTTTGGACTCCTGATCTCTGTTCCCTTCATGCTCCTGTCACGACTAGCCACACGACCGCTGACCAGCTACACATCGAGTTTCCTCCAGCGCTCCACGCCTACTAAGTCGAACACACTCCGAGCCATGCATATCCAAAGCATCCCCATGTGTACGCTGACACGCCTACTGCCTGCACGAGCACGCTGACACATGACCAGGGGTTGGCTCGTCCAACAACTACGCCTACCTCGTCTCGGACGATGCCACCAAGGAAGCCGTCATCATCGACCCAGCCAACCCTGAAGAGTAAGACGACCGCTATTCCAGACCTTCGCGCCCTCCTCAATAATGTCACATGCGCATCCGAGACCAGATAGCGCACAAAACCCTCGCTGATACCCACTACAGAGTCCTCCCAGTCCTGAAAGAAGCCGAGTCCTCCGTGAAGCTCACCAAACTCATAAACACGCACCACCACTGGGACCACGCCGGCGGCAACGAGAAGATCCTCGCCAAATACGACCTGCCCATCATAGGCGGCAAAGACTGCGCCAAAGTCACAGAAACACCCAAACACAACTCCACCTTTAAAATCGGCGATAACATCGAAGTCACAGCGCTACATACGCCCTGCCACACCCAGGACAGCATCTGCTGGTACATGCGGGACACCAAAACCGACGAAAAAGTGGTCTTCACGGGCGACACGCTGTTCATAGGCGGCTGCGGGCGCTTCTTCGAGGGCACGCCCAAGGAGATGAATACTGCGTTGAACGAGGTCTTGGCGGGGTTGCCGGATGAGACGAAGGTGTACCCCGGGCATGAGTATACGAAGGCGAATGTGAAGTTCTTGGTTACTGTTGAGGGGGATAACCCTGATGTCAGACGACTAGAGAAGTTTGCGAATGAGAACAAGGAGACGCAGGGGAAGTTCACGATCGGGGACGAGAAGAAGTACAATTCGTTCATGCGGGTGGGTGATGAGGTCGTGAAGAAGGCGACGGGGGAGACGGGGGCGGTGGAGGTTATGGGGAAGCTGAGGGAGATGAAGAACTCGATGTAAAAGCGAGCAAGGACGCGCAGTGATGTACAGTAAGTTGGTAGGGTATATGCTGCGATACAACAGATGCCTTTCTGTTCAACACTTGCACAAGCTCATTTATACTACAAGGGAGCCCAACGCGGATTAGCAGACATCAGTCTACTGCGCCCGCGGAAAGATGGGCAGCATCTAGCTCGACCCAGACTTTTCGATGACAAGTCCACACATGCAGTACAGTCGACCCACCAGCGCTGATCAGGTAAACGGCTCATCATCCCAGTTCACCCCCTCCTCCCTTACATCCAGCGCCTCCTTCCTCCTGACCTCCTCATCCGTCCAGCCCGCCACCCTCAAAATCTTCGCGACAACGGCATTCTTCGCCCTCCCATACGCCACCCCATCCCTCTGCCCAACCGCCACCTGTTCCCACTTCACCGCTGCATACTCTTCACGCAGCCCACCGTCTACTGTTAGAACCATCTTCAAATCCACATATCCCCGAAACCCCAACATCGCCTCTGGATCATCCTCCCGGATAATATACACACTCCTCCTCGGCACCCGCTCCAATCAACCAGTTTCATCGACCACCGCCCGCAAATCCCCCCGTCGCCGATCCAACGGTAGTGTTCGGGCCCAGGGGGTTCCCAGATGAGGGCTTCGCGGGCAAGAATGGCGGCAGGGAGGGAGGGGACGAGGATCGCGATGTCGATGTTGGGTTTGGCGGCTAGGTGGGGGATGCTGGTGGATCCGATGTGCGTTATGGAGGTGTAGGGGACGGAGGTGGTGTTCAGGCATGTGTGGAGTTGGTGGGATATTAGGGAGAAGTAGGCGGGCCAAGAGGCGGAATAGGGTTGGATTTCGATTGGGAGGGGCGGCATTTGTGGTGGAGGGTTGGGTAGTTGAGGGTAAGGTGAAGGGGTTGCTGGCTTTCTTGTTATGACGGCAAGTCTCGAGAGCTCGTGTCGTCTGCGATGCGATGTTCACGCTCGAGTGACGACTTAGCGATGGTGATACCGAGATGACATCTGCGGATGGATGGAAAGCTGGCTTCTGGTGTTGAGCCGGCGAATAGGCCGCGATGTTGATGTGCTGGAAGCGTGCTGTGTAGGGGATGTGAGATTGGACTGTCAATCGCATAAAGGATTGAATAAAAGGAGTGAGCAAACCTTTGGAGTGATAGCAAACATTCCTTGCGAGGCGGTCTGTAACTTCTCTGTTGTGGAGCTTTCACGAGGTTGAGTACAACGAGAGTGGGTTGCGACATGATGACTGCGAGTCAAGGTGAGCTCTCTTCACCTCGCTCGGCAGCCATTAGAACTCTGACTTGGTTGCGTGTAATTTTATTCAATTGAAGAAGATGAGACGAGGTGAGGAAACGACTTAAAGATTCGCGACGTCATCGATCAGTCTGTTTTTGAACGCGCATCCGCATACAGGACCTGTACATCTTTTGCGAAGGCTCTCGATCGACGTTGGACGGCACATCTTCGCGCTCCATATGTTTTGCGACCATCATACGCTGGCGTTGCTGGAATGTGTACCATACACGCGACTAGCTTGCTCCTTAGGTTTGTTTTCCAACTCTTGACATGATTTATAGTCGCGGTGAGCCTGCTTCAGTCACGCCCTTCCGCCCACCATCCAGACCCTTCTCTTCAGAGCTACTCCGGTCGTGATCCGGCAGATTTCCATCGTTGATAGCTCGAGCCACGACCTCGCCCTTTGGCTCAAGAGCTACAGTCCTCTCCAAGCCCTCATCGCGTCGCTGAGGTGGAATCATGATGTTGTAGTATCGCGGCATAACAAAGCCGAGGATAATGAGCAGTATTCCTACATGCGCAACTCCGAAGCCAAGCACCATGAGAGGGTCGTTCTTCAGCGTGTAGAACTCTGGGTAAGCGAAGGAGAAGATGATGGCCAGGACTGGGCCGGATACATAGCGTAATAGCACTGGCCAGAAGGATGGGATCGACCAGTTGCGACCTGTGCCGACTATGATGTTAAGGTCGCGACGGAGTTGATTGCCCTGAGAGACATGTCAGTAAAGTGCAAGCGATACTGGTCAGTAGAGTGGTGACTTACCGAGTAGAAAGCCAGAAACCACAATTTGCTAAGGAAGGCATTATTGCCCCAGAATTTCGGAGCCCTGACGGTGGGCGTTCTTGCCATGACTGTCGCAGCGACAGCACAGATGACATAGAAGCCAAAGCCAGCCCCGGCCCCGGCACCAGGATTCCCGGCGCCGTGGGCTACAGAAACGCCAATGACTTGCCCTCCGAGATAGCCAAGGTTGTAGACAGCGAAAGCTGGCAGCCCAGTCTGGTCGATCACGTCTCGCCAGCGGTAGATTGTGGTAGCACTGACGACTTCGGACCAGACAACGAAGATGAGCGCGACGTTGTTGACCCAACGATCGATACCATCGAGCAGATAGTAGCCAAACTCGGTGCAGTACGGAAGGCAGAGCAGGAAGCTCAGCAGCGTCAGACCTGTGACTATGACCGGCCTCGAGTACTTCATGCCTGCGTCCACCAGGAGCGTAGCTGTCGCGTCGAGCATCACGAATGCACTCGAGAAGCCCAGCACGACCAGCGTGAAGAACAGCAGCACAGCCCAGAAATTCGCGCCAGGCATCTGGATGACTGCTTCCGGGAGGGTGAGAAAGCCCACGACAAATGCACCGAGACGGACCCCGTCTTGCGGCCACCGACGAAGGTAGCCAACAACGCCGAAGACTGCGAAGGCGGCAAAATTTTCGAAAAGTACATTGCTGCCGCAGATGAGGATGGCGTCCATCACAGCATTCGAATGCTTCGCGTTGTACGAGGCATAGCTCGTGAAATAGCCGAAGCCAATGCCGGTCGAGAAGAACACCTGACCAACAGCGTCTGCCCAGACCGTGCCGCTAGCGAGCTGATCGCTGCGCCACGTCGCCCAGAGGAGTCGTACACCCTCGCCAGCATTCTCGAGCGACAGCGCTCTGCCGACAAGGATGATTGTGGTGATGATTGGCAGGCCCATCGTGAAGTACACCACTCTTCCAGTCATGCCAACTCCGCGGAAGATGGAAATCCAGATGAGAAACCAGATGAAAGCGCTCCAGCCGACTGTCTCACCAATCAGTCCGACCGAAGGATACTCGATCCACTTGAAGGGTTCGCCGTCGACGTCCATGCCTGCTGAGCCAGGTATTGGTGATGGGTTTGCGATCACATCATTGTTATAGAAGTCGTCAAGTCGGCCTTCCCATGGCAGCGGGCTAGTGAACGAGTTGCGGAAGTAGTTCATAATCCATGCCAGATTGACAGTGAAGTACTGCACGACAATGAAGCTGACGAAGACAGGTCCCAGTCCAACGCCCTTCAGGCGATGGTTGATGTTGTTGAATGCAATCGTGCTACCTCCGCGATAGGCCTGGCCGATAGAGATCTCCAGAATGAGAGCTGGAATGGCAATCAGGAACACGGCCAGCAGGTACGGGATGAACCACTGTAAGCCATAGTTGTTGTAGACGACAGAAGGATACCGAAGGAGATTGCCCTGACCAGCACATCCTCCATAGCTGCCAGCAGGAACGCTGTGCGCGAGGGCCATTGATCACGTCCATCATCCGACTTAGCTGGAGGAGGAGCCAGCCAGGCTCCGACTTTTCGAAGAGTGCTAGCCATCCTGCTCAGGTGCGTAGACCAGAGCTGCAGTACGGCAGTAGATGATGCGCAGAGCCAAGCGGAGCGCAGAAATATTCGAGAACCTCATTCTGACCGCGACGAGTCCACCAAGCGTTTTGTAGTACTCGCGTCATCTCGCGACATTCGCCAAGGTTGAAAATGTAAACCTCCATTATCGTTGACAAGCACGCACAGCAGCCCCGACATGGGTGCGTGCCCGCCCATCGACTTGGCAGTCCACAAAGCACATGGAGGATGACGGCCAAGCTTCGGTGGTGTGAGCACGAAGTTGCGATAAAAGCACTGGGAGAAAGATCCCGCTCCGCTAGGCGACAAGAACGGTGGAGCTGAACGTCATGCCCAGCCCCAAGGTGAAGATTCTGCCACGTATCCGCTCTTGGCTCGATTACAGTCTCTGCACTCGCGATTCGTATTGGACTTTTGTTTGGGCGCTTGGCTTTGTCTACGGACAGAGACTTGTAAGTGTTCTACAGAGCGAACAGCAGTCACCGACGTAAATAGAGCGATCAGGGCGAAGTTTACAAAGGCCTCGATGGCTACTCGAGTACCCTTGTGAACCATACCATCCGATTCTGCCAACCATCTTCCAGCTCTGGCTTCTCTGACTCTGAATTTTTGGGCTGCTTACCCTCATTATTACCTGCAGCTTTCTCATCAGTTCCGTCAGTCTTATCTGCTGGCTCTTCCTCCTCAGGCGGATCTTCCACCCTTGCCAGACGCATGCCTACTTCCAAAACCCGCCGCGTTTTCTGGTCCTCATCAGCACTCACTATGAGAGCTCCAGCACCGGGCTTCACCGGCGTGGTCTCCCATATTCCCTCTCTCTTATTGACTGGCGGTCCAGGACAGATGTCGTTATCTGGCAGGCCCCAGCCTTTGTCGAGCTCGGGAAACGAACATTCGGAGAACTCGCCGTGCGAGATGGCCCATTCCATTGACAACGGTATCACGTTCTTCGGGTGCTTTGATATTTTCGACGTCGATGGGTGTAGCAAGAAGCGATAGACAAGTCCTCTCCGACCAAGCGGAGCCATCACGAGAGGCGGCACTGTAAGTTTCGGCTTCTTTATGTCCTTTGGCTCCGTTTTTGGGCGTAACATGTCTCGATCTTCCAAGGTGGGCTTTCGCTGAGAGAGCGCAGTGGCTTGGGAGGTGGACGCAAGGGTGAATGTACCATACGCGGCATGGTGATACTTGCCAGCAAAGTCAAGCTTGTCGAAGGACTCCGAAGGTACCCCATCGATAGCTGCCTCATCATTTTCACTTGCTGATCCAGGACCCGGCATATCCTCGAGTTCCTTCAGAACTCTGGCTTCCGCCTCTTTCGCCTTCTTCTTCGCCTCATCATCATGGTGTTTCCGACGCCTCCCCTCCGACCAGCCCGCTCTCCTTCCCATCAATTCTTTTGTGACAGCCTCAATCAAGAGGTTTGCGTTGCTACTGTTGCCAGCAAGTACCATCCCAAAGTCGTGATTAGGTAGCATGGCAATCACAGTGGCGACTCCAGGAAGGCCGCCACCGTGTGATATCATGATGTCGCCGGGTAAAACATGGGGATCGGAGTACCAACCCATGGCGTAGCCGATAGGCTGGGCGTGTGCATTGGGGGTGGCTTTGAACAGTGGTGATGGCTGGAGGGTGTGCGTCGGCATAGCGATCAACGGAGTTGTCAAGGTTCGGAAGAGATGGGTTGTTAAGGGGTTGCTGGGGCTCTTTGACTTGGTTTTGGGGGTGTCCGAGTCGCCATCTGCGTTGTCAATGGCTTCTGGCGGAGGTTCAGCAACCTCGAGCATAGCTTTGATCCACTTGGCGTAGTCTCTGACACTTGAGATCAGAGCACCAGCGGGATCAAGGCCAGCAAGTGTCGACCAGTGGCTCGGATAGTAAAGTCCAGACTCTTCGCTGTCGTCGTCGTTACTCTTTGGTTTGTCAGGGTCTTTGTTGTCTTCTGTCGTATCTCTCCAATGGTATGGTCTTGACCACTTACTCTTTTCTGGTCCGACTATCACACTTGCTCGTTCAATACCAAGCCAGGTGCCGTCCATCCCTAATGGATCAAGTAGCCGTTCGCGGAGTACCTGGTTGAAGGACTGCCCAGTCACTGTTTCAATGACCTGCCCCAATACCCCATACATCATGTTGTTGTACTGCATCTTTGACCGAAAACTATCTTCCACTTCGACTGCTGGCTCCAAATGTCGCAAATCCTTGGTGTTTCGCGCCAGATCTGGACCTTGCCATGGTCCCCACAAAAAGTCGTGACCAGCTAGGCCCGAACGATGCGAGGCAAGATCTTGGAGCGTCAAGTATCTCGTCAGGAGCTGGGATGTGGTGACGAAGCCTGCGGAAGAATTTGTGTCACGGGCGTCTGCCAGCCTCTGTCCTTCAGTACGTCAAGTCCCGGGTATGTCTTGGACGAGGGCGTCTTCGACTGAGCTTCAGCGATCAATATTCCGAGTAATGCGCATGTGAAAGACTTTGTGGTCGAGCACATTGGAAACAATGTGTCGCCCTTAGCTTTGACATCGGGAAGAAGGGCCAGTCCGTAGCCGTCGGCATGGATCTGGCCCTGTGACACGACGGCGACCGAGAAGCCGGGGACGTGATGCTTTCGCATCAATTTCTCCAGCCATGTTCGGAAAGAGGCATCCAGGTACGCTTCTGCATTGTTGTCTTGGCTCGGTCCCATTATCGTGATTACCTGAGCCTTCGAGACTCCGGCAATACTTTTGGTCCTGGAGAGGACGTGTAGTACTTATGGAAGCATGGTAGTCGCATCTTGTCCGAGGAGATCATCGTTCGTTCAAGTTTGTACGATGTTCCTGTTCAGGAAATGTTTCAAAGATTTAGTGCGTTGTTCCTGGATGACGTTGAAGATCCTGCGACGTTTGACTTTCATGGCTGCAGCTTCTATACGAGAAATCACGAAGTCGCGTCTGCTTTCCAGCATCGGAGCATCAAAAGCGGATCGAACCGAGCTCCATAGGACTTACTGTATAAGTCTTCTGTTCCGACGAGCTTGTTCAAGCTACTTGTGGGCAAAGGCGTCCGAAAGATGAGCAGCGGCCAGGAAACGAAGATGCCTTCGACTTCCAAGGAACGGTTCAAGTTGCGGGGAGATCCAGGCATGAAAGATCCATTTTCTCATCGGTCGGAGATTGAAACAGCTACTTCCGGGCTCTCACCACAGTCCAACCCACGTTGTGCAACCACTCACCATCCTCGACACCGGCTGCATGCTTGCCCACAGCTGCTACAGCTGCGCTGCGCCTAGAAATTCGCTGATTCGTTGGCCCTCATCAATACAACAGCCGGTGAGAGGGCCAGCGCAAACTGCCATGAATCGATGCCATTGGACGCGCGCCGGCGTCTTGACTGACTTGAGGTCTTCCAATGATTTGTGCCTTGCGAACAGCCTGACAGGCTAGAGCCTGCTCTCGCTGACAGTGACTTTCTCGTGATGATTTCGAAGCCTGCTAACAAGCCAGTGTGTCCACATTCCGACGACTAATTGCCGTGCAGTATCGAAGCAACACAGATATCGACGTTCGGCGCGAAGCGTCCTACCCACGACCATCCCAGAGTCCGTCAAAGGCTCTGGCCGAGCCGCAAGAGAGCAACGAGGCATGTCTGTAGTTTGCAAGAAAGCAGATCTGCACCAGAGGATCCCAGTGTGAGCAGCGTCTATGCTCGAAAGCAGACGCGGCGGCAGACTCATGGGCAACCTTTTCGTTTGCGACAGTGTCTAAAAGGCTACGAACATTGATCTTGACAACCGCAGCGAAATGGATCCGTTCTCAGCTTTCGCAGGTCTCGGCCTGGCTTGCAACATCATACAGCTGGTGGAGGTGGCAATAAAGCTGGCGAAAGAGTGCAAAGAAATATCAGCTACAGGTTCGACGAGGGACATATTAACAACGACAGAACTGAGCGATCTAGTGACTAAAATCTCGAACGCAAGCAGCACTTTCCTACCCATTACGTCGCCCGGTAATGCGATCGATACACAGATCCAGGAGTGCGCCACACGATCCCTGCAGGCGGCGTCCGACCTAGGAACGCTCGCTCGCGACATAACACACAGGAAGGACAAGACAGAACGGACACTCATGGAGAAAGGCTTTCGAAGCCTCCGGAATCGCTCGAAAATAGAAGCGCAACGGAGAAAGCTCGTTGAGCTACAGTCGACACTCCAGACCTCACTACTGAACGGCATACGGGGCGACATCCGGGACAGTGGAGCGCTCACCGCTGTACAACTCACAGCAGTTAACACCAGTATTGACGCTGTCATTGATGGAAACAAAGCAGCAACTGCGCAGCTTTTGCACGCGATAGAAGACATAAGAAAGTTGTATAGAATTGAGCTAGCGCAAATGTCTCAGTCAATTAACGCGCAGACGATGTCGACTCAAAAAGCGATCACAACCCATCTTGCTTCAGTCGACAACCATATCAGTGCGTCCGAAGCCATTGTCATCGACCAGCTCAAGGTCCTCAATCTGGACGACAGGCAACGCCATGCATTGGAGCGCCTTTATAATATACTATACTATGATAGCATGCACGAAAGGGAGAACAGTATCCGAGCACGCGTAAACGACTACGGTGAGACTGCCAAATGGCTTTTCGGTGATTTCGGAAGTGTTGGCGGTCAAGACAGCCAGGGCCATCCCATCATGAATGACATGCAGGGACACCGCAGACATGCTGTGTACAAGAGCTTCGAGACCTGGATTCGCACTGGCTCAGGGATCTGGTTCGTGGAAGGAAAACCTGGGTGTGGAAAGTCAAGCCTCATGAGTTTTATTCGCCAGAATCTCGAAGAGGGTGGACGAGCTCGTCGCCTTGTGTCTGAATGGGCTGAAGGCAAGCCATGCAGGATACTGAGCTTCTTCTTCTTTCGTCCAGCTACGTCGAGGCTCGACAGGTCCTTCGAAGGTGTTTGGAGGTCACTGTGTGCCCAACTTTTATCCATGGACGAATCTCTGGTTCAACATGTGCTAGACGATTCCAGAACACCCCAAGGTATCAGAGCTGCCACGTCAAAGGATCGCATTGCCAAGCCCATATGGCGAAGCGATGACTTCAGGAGCTGGTTCAACTACATGCTTTCGCAAACGAGTGGATGCGTGATTATACTACTGGACGGGCTGGATGAATTCCAAGAGTTCGAAGGTGGTGATGAAGGCCACGGCGCGCTCCTTGCTACTATTCAAACGCTAAGCACAGACCATTCACATGTGAAGCTTATATGCTCTTCGCGACCAGTCGAACCGTTCAAAAGCGCATTCCGCACGAATTCGTCTTTCAGACTTCAAGATGTCAATGATACAGATATATCCAAATTTACCTTCTCGACACTACATGGCACACAGGCGTTCGAATTTGCTCGTGACGTCGCCAACCGTGCCAATGGTATCTTCCTGTGGGCTCATATCGTTGCCCACGATCTTGCGAAGGCTGCGCGCCGTGGTGCTGGTCGTATCGAGCTGACAGAGCGTTTGGACCATTGCCCTGTCGAAATGCGCGATCTCTTCAGACATATGGTCGCCCGTCAAGATCATTTCTACAGGTCGAAACCTCTGCCTATTTTGTATCTGATCGACATATGTACGCAGCTTCCACGGGGTGCCCAGAGGGGCATCACCTTATTTGAGTTGCTGTTGCTGACATGTGGGGACTACTCGGTCGACAAACTGCTCAAACCAATGCGAAACGCCTTTTCGGAAGATTTTGTTGGTGCTATAACGACTCGCGCTGCTGGTTTCGCCGACGAAGTAGTCGATCGATGCGGTGGTCTGGTCATCGTTCGCCCCTGTACGTTCAATCCAACAACAACCCTCTCCTATGCATTCAATCACTTCGTGCGTCGGAGTAAGAGCGATCATCAGTCTCTATGGACTCTTCTAGACCAGGAGGTGACTTTCGTGCATCGAACGGCCCACGACTTCCTGCTCGAAGAAGGGGCTTCTTTTCTCAGTCTTAGCGCAGCCTCCATGAAGCGATCCTACGGTCTAGCTCTCCTAGCTCTTGCTAGTATCGGGTTTATGAGCCTGGACGATACCTGTTTTGCCGACACCGAAAATGTCAACGTTAGTGACATGCTGTCTGACTTCATTAGTGGCCTGAATTATGCTCTACAAGACCCAGACCGTACAGACGAGTGTTGTGCAATCGCGGACTTATGTGTTCAGCGCCTCGCGACCCGTTTGCCATTGAAGGACTTTGGTCGGCAGAAGCTAAGATGGTGGCCACGAGACATTCACATCGAGCCACCAACTTGTTCTGCATTGCCGCTCGATGTTCAGATCGCAGTGAAAATATGCTGGCCAGACGTCAGAATAGTCCGCCACTGGTTACTTCCACGAATCCAACGTGTGGAAGGCACCTTGAAGCCGGTCGCTGCTGCGTACGCCTTCGTATGCATCTCCGAGCAGCAGGCCCTTGAGAGTCTGTTTGACTTGCTGGCATTGACAAATCCTTGTACGATTCTTTCATTGACGGATGTAGAAAATGAAGATGCCTCTCGGCAGACCCAGGACCATCCTTTCTGGGAACACTTCTTCGCTTATGGCATCTTCTCGCTACTTGCCGAAGACAGCTTGCGCGCACGGGCCCTTGAGACAGCGCGAAGTTACTTCAATCAGGGTGTGGGAGAGCATGAGACTTGCACTCGTCGAATAATGATGAGACGCGAGGGCAATTATCGATCTCTGCGGATCGGGCCAACACGTCAGCTAGGCTGGGCTGCTGACTATATTCATAGCCTCTTCCACCAAGATAAGTGGCTAATTGAGCAGCAAGTCAGCGACTTGCCTTGGTCTGCTGAAAAGCCCTGGCGGTTGGGCGGGGAAGCAAATATGTATAAGCCGTCGGGGTCAAGCACCTGGATTCGGCTTACGAGTATGCAAGCGCAAAGCTTCAATCTCAAGGTGACGACGGAGAAGGCGTATTTTCACATACATGAACGGCCAACGGTGTGGTTACGACCACGGCGAGGACATCGATGCTATTTAGGCAAGGAGGTGGCGTATGCTGCATGACTTGTGCTCGAGAGGACTGATATCGGATCTTGACTCGGTCAACGAATACTTAAACGCGAAGACCAAGACCGCGAAGATTCAAAACGCGAAGGCTCAGACCGCGACCAATCAGCAGGGCAAGATCGTGAAGACAAAGATGCTGACACGCGAAAGTGCGGAAGGTGAGGACTCAGACAGCAGATATAAGGAAAGGTGAACAACGAGGGGAATGTAAGAACAAATTTGCACCTTTTCGAATTGTGCCAACTCAGCCATCCATCTTTGTCCGATTTCCTGCGAAAGGCTTGCTCGTCAAGGTACTACCCAGCCATTCCTCATCCGTGCCCAAGTCACGCAAGGTAAAACACCTCCTCACAACCCAACCACCATCCCTTCTCAACATCCGTGCTCCCCCGACTCCCCTCGACCCTTGTCTCCTGCATCGAATCAGTCAACCGCCACCACTTCTGCACCTTCGGGTTCGCCGCCATTCGCGCCATGTCTCCGTCGAAGTCCGTGCCGGTGTATTTGAAGGTCGCGAAGAGGGTGTATAGTATTGAGGGTGAGGAGGGCGGTATTAGGTGGATTGAATCTGGTACGGTGATGGTGGTGATTAGCGCTGAGCTCGGCTTGCAGATATGCCGATGGGCAGCCTTGCGATGTCTTCGTAGGAACACTCACAATCAGAAATATTGCTGTCCTTGATCTGTTCGAGGACTTCAGGCCACGCCGCGGCATGGAGCTTTTTGTATTCCTCGAGGCGCGACGGTTTGAGGTAGATCGTTTGACCTATGCGGCGCGGCGCGCTGGCTGATGACGGATCGCTGTTGGACATGACGATTGTTGCTTGTTGCTGCTAGCAAGTCGTGGTTTCAAATTCCCGGGGTGAAAGAAATTTGAGGGAACCAGGTAGTGATGAGATCACGTATGAATAACCTCGTGTGGAGACGGCGGCAGTGGGCGAAAGGATAATATTCGCGGGGGGCACTTGCGAGCACTGTGGGGTAGACAGAGCGTCCCAAACACGTTGTCGTATGTCCATGACAATGGCTTCATGACTGAGATTCTGGACCCAACCACAGCAATGAACCGCTGTCTCCTCATCGATTCGGCGCTAACTCCCCTCTCAACGACCTCACAATCTCCCTCAGCGTTCCGCAGTGACCCCGTGGCATATCCATCGGCGGCTGCTCCTTCGCTTCCCGAGCCAGCAGCATCATCAGCACGACCCTGTATTCTTCGTTGACCACCTCTGCGGCCTTGACAGGCTCTCCTTGTGACAATCGATCGATCGTCGCCTCCGGGATACCTAGCGCGAGCTCGAGCCGTTCGATTAGATCCTCGCTGGCCTGCACCAGAAACAGCATCTGCAGGTCCATGCGCCCTTCAAGGCTATACTCGCCGAGCGTGAGGCCGTGGAAGAGGTTCTTGAAATTGTGGTTCGCGGGACTGTAGTTGGGAGCACGAACGATTGGAAGAGAGTCGAGTAGTGTCCACAGTATGACGCGGAACAGGCGGACAAGCATGACGAACGAGGTGCCGATCGAGAGGAGCACGGCAATGTCACAGTCTAGTCTCGGAAGGGCCTCCTCCACGCTGACAACGCCGGAGGTTTTCGCCTCGGGTGATGGCGTTATCGTCTCGTTACTGTTCGTGATTGCCGTGTTTGTCTGCGTTACCAGGCTCGTAGGTTCGTGGGTGAAGCGGAACTGCAATGCAATCTCTAACAAAAGCTTGCCACTGTTCAACAATCGACTCACGAAGAAAGCCGGGTCCACATCATCGAACGTCTGGCCCGGTAAAGTCTTGCATTGATCGATAGTGCGGCAGCCTCGTAAGGCATCCACATCCAGGTGCAGACCATGTGAAAGTTCGCCAAGCTTGCGCATCAGCTGCGAGCGTCGCTCCAGTAGTGAGACGTAGTCATTTGCCCCTGGTGTGGGCAGTCGTGAATTGTCGGCGGTTTGTGAAGGCTGCGAAGTGCTGAAGATATCATGGTGTGCCGAGGTCGAGGAGGGCGTATTCCGTGCCGTGCTCGTAGGAGTCCTCAGCGAGGGGTCGATTATGGACGTTAGGTCAGCGATGTCATTCAGCTTCGTGGACGGTCGTCCGGCTTTGCGTGCCGCACCGGTCGTACATGGGTGGCCGATGCGAAGGCATCGTCGACAACTGGAGCAGCTGGGCTTGTCCTCGTCGCGTAGGCATTTCAGCTTCTGCGAGCGGCAGCGGTCACATGCTGTGCGCTGGAGTCGGCTGGGAGTAGTTGAAGCGTCCATGGAGTGTGATTGTGCTATATTACGAGGGTGGCCGTCGCAAAAAGGTACAATACCTGCAGAAGCGCCTCAATCGGCCCCTGGTCGGGTGTGATTCCGTAAGCGAGATCTAGGCTACCACATAAAATTTGTGCATCGTGGCTCGGCGTTCCTCCGAGGACTGTGCTTTCCGCATCAAGACCCATGAACTGAGAGAGGCTGCACCGCGACTCTATGGCAGGAGCGGGCTGAGCGCAAGCGACAGTTTCGCCATCACGGGAGTAGTCCTCGAGTTGACAAGGTGCAGCAAACATCAGATCCGCCAGAAAAGCATGCCAAGTGGAGCAAGCGGAGAGCAAGAAGTAAGGTTTCGGCGCGATTCTGCTCTTCCCAGAGTCGGTTTCCTCTATGCAACAGCAGCAGTCCGCCGCGTAGAGCACAGGAGCACTTGCGTGCTGCGAGTCAGATTGTCCGACCCAAGCAGTGAATCTACCCTTCGCGACTGGCTTCAAACATGACCGTCCAGCCAGCAACCCGCTACGGCTGGGTTGGACTTGGCAACATGGGCCTTGCAATGGCCACGAACCTCCAGCGCCATCTGTCTACTCTATCCGAGGGAGCCCCGCTAGCATACACAAACCGCACGCTCTCACGTGGCGATGGTCTGGCCGCGTCGGGCGGTAGAGCATTCCAGACTCCGGCTGAGGTAGTGGCGGCGAGCGATGTTGTTTTCTTTTCTGTGAGTGCATACTGGAGATGCTGATGTTGCTGTGGATGCGTTTCCAGCAGTCCGTTATCTTTGTACGCTTACATGGGTCATCCTGCCTTAAGAAATTGTCGTCTTGAAAGGCTGGCGGAGGATAAGATTCCCAAATCGCTCACACCGCGCCGTTAGCTGACGTCACGTGAAGCTATCAGATGACGCCGCTGTACAGTCCACAATCGGAGGTATCCTTGCAGACATCTCTTCACTCGAAGGCAAACTCCTAGTCGACACCACGACCATCCACCCAGACACCACCACCGCCATCTCCGACCTCGTGACTACTGCCTCCGGCACTTACCTCTCATCCCCCGTCTTCGGCGGGACGCCTGTGGCGGTATCAGGTTCTTTACTCTTCGCACTCGCCGGGCCCTCGACCGCGATCCAACGCGTGAAGCCACTGATCGAAGCCTGTCTTGCGCGTTCAGTCATCATCGCCGGACCGAATCCGAGAGACGCAATGATGCTGAAGGCCACAGGCAACCTGATCACTGCCGGCCTAGCACAGCTGCTGAGCGAGGCCTTCGTGCTGGCCGAGAAGTCTGGGCTCGAGACGTCCATCGTGGAGGAACTCGTAAAGCAGAATTATGGGGCGTATGCTGCGAGTGTAGCTGAGAAGCTGAGCACGGGTGTGTATGCGCCTGCTTCGGGTGAGAGGCCACGCAGTGATGTACGGCTGGCGGTGAAAGACGTGCAAGTGGGTGTGGACGTTGCTGGAGCGGTGGGTGTTGATCTTGAGGTAGGTAAGCTGGCTCTGGAGAGGCTCAAAGATGCAAGGGATTGGGGCGAGAGTAATGGACGTGGACTTGACAGTAGCTCGGTGTATGGAGTGGCAAGGAATCGAGCTGGTCTGGACTTTGAGCGGGAGGATGTTCTTGAGCAGAGAAGGTTACAGAGTGAAAAGCCACAGGAGAAGGACTGATGATCTGTGAATGCGGTGCAGCCAACGCTCATTTGAGTCGGACACTGGTTGCTGTCATTGCAGGACGTAAGAGCCTGCTTGATGCGAAAGACGGAGAAGAGCACGGCATTCGCATGATGCGACACATACTACTTGCGCAGTGATATGTGGCCTAGGCACCACGTTGCTTGAGCCCAAAGCGGATCGTCAGCACCACGTCACAGCACATATTAACCGGGAGGCAGACCGATGGGGGAGTCGTCGCAACTGTCTCATACTGCTCTGAGGGATCGTATGCCGAACCAGTGTGTTTTTGTTTTTCCCCCGAGCGGCAAGCATATAGAGGGCTTAGATGGGACGCAGGATGGAGTAGGGCATCTTAGGTTGTGTCGAGTCCGGATGCATGAACGACTGGGTTGCAGTGTCTCCGACGAACGAAGGGAGATCCTCGGCTTCGTGGACCAAAGGATGGATGTCCGAGTGGTGGACAAACGACAGGGTATCGTCGAGGTGACGACCCCTCATCCAAGCATCGAGATCGCCTTATCCAAAGGCAAATTTCAATAGTGCCAATGCGGGCATGCTGCACTGTCTGTGTTGAGGTCTCGAACGATTTGGCGAGACAATCTGTTGACAGCTGCAATGACCCGTGGATGCTGCGAAGATCAACCGGCTGGAGTGGAAGGGAAGATTGATGATCACTTCTATATACAGCTGGGTATGGTGTGGGAGCAGAGAGGAGTTATCGTGTTGTGGCTGGCGCTCGAGGCAAGTCTCCATCACACAGGGGCACACGGCAATGCATGCAGAGGGCAGGGGGTCGACAGGAGTGTAAAGCGAGCTCCACTGATGATTCGCCTGTGGATGATTGTGCCATTGTGTTTTCTCGACAACAGCATTGAGGCATCGGACAGTCGTGGCTGGCGCCGTAGGCGAGTCTCCGTCACGCAGGGCCACGCGGTGATACTTGCAGTTGGCAGGGGCACGACGAGATTGTGATTCGATCTCCCTGCACAGCACGCCGCCCGTAAATGGTATTTACCATAGATGTTCCGCAACAGCGACATTGAGACACGACCGATCGTGGCTGGCGTGGTAGTCCAGAGCCAGATGGCGACTTCAGTCCATTTTCGCTGATCCTTGCGGAGTCGCAAGGCCCTCCTTCGCCGTCCAAGACAAGCTCATGAAACCGACTCACGGCAGCTCTGTTACATAAGATGTCACTCGCCAATCACTGAACAAGTGTGGGAGCGGCGAGGCAATTTGAGCCTGTTAGAGGCTCTCACGCCCTGAGACTCACGGAAAGCTCCAGTCCATCAGACCATGCGGCATGTAGATGCATTGCCCACAGAGGCAGGCGACTCGACTGGTAAGGCAACGATCGCGACGACATGATCAAGTGTTCAGCTGGATGCTGAGATCTAGCGACGATGCCCAGCTGCATCGAGAATGCAGATGCGCGTAGATGAGACATACCAGCAACGACATCATAGGCATGGACATTCAAGTACGCCCACTGTGGCGACGCTGTGATGCTGGAAAAGTGTTTCCAGTTTCTATTCATACACAGCCTGGTTGGGGGCAAATGTACAGTCCCTTACGTAGCCAGTCAGCCACGCCTCAGCTCTGACCAGAATTTTCGGATCTCGGGGTCGCTTCGGCGGCCTCTCGCCTGCTTCTCACTCGCCAATCTGTCGCTTAAACGTCGCGTATCGTGTTCGTGTCATCGCAACGGCTTGCCAGGTTGAGTCTTACATGAAGCTGTGGTCTCGATATGCCAGGGCCTGTCTGTGCAGTAATGGGGAATCGTGTTGGTCCCCTACTGGCCCGCAATGCCACGTGTCATCTACCTACAACACAGGTATATGCCAGAACACCATCAAGGAGTTGCGATTGAGATAAGCAAAAGATGAAGCTAGCGAGACCTTATCGCCAATGAGAAGGACATCCAGCAGCCCATGCGAGATGCATCTGTGCCATCTTCAATGCGATGATTCGTGGTGCAGTCTTCCGAACCAAGCGAAGTAACTAAGAAGGATGCTTGCATTGGTGTCGCAACTCAAAATTTTGACACTTTGCGAAGTTCTCGCGGAGATGTGCCTGCACTTCCAGCGGCATTCAATTGGTTGAAGCAGAACAACACAGCCCATGAACGTGCGGCAATTGGCTCAAAATTGCGGCGGTATTCATTTGCCATGTTCTTTCAAGGATTTTCCCCCTCATTCTGGTCCTCTTGCGTCAAATAGAGTTGCGACAGCAGGGCGACACGAGCTTTGGGTTTTCGAGAATAGAAGCCTTCTGGAAGGGGGAGCCGTAGCAGCAGAGCGAAGTTGGGAGCTTGGACACTCTGTGATGTGATTGTGGCTTCAGCTGAGCGAATTGTCTGGGCTCTTTTGTTGATCCTTTTGTACTCGCTTCTTGTTCCAGCTGCGGGAATCCAATAGTGAGGGACGTGCCGCTATGGTTTTATGCGGAAGGAAACCGTATTGTGGTGAGAGGGTCAAGATGTGAAGTATGAAAGATATAAGGGAAGGCAACTTCCTCTTCGAATCGATCGCCAGTCGATCACTCGAGATATCAAAAGCTTCTGTGAACATCGACACGCTTCACCAACATCCACGATTATCGTGATGGCAGCACAACAGATCAAGTCAGAGGTCACCCCATCGGTGGAAGAGCTCATGTACATGTACGAGTCGGACGTCGATACGGTAGGTCGCTCCTTCCATAGACAGTGATACCATACTGACGACCGCGGTAGTGGCAACCAGCATCAGATCCCAGCGACCTTGCCTTCCAAATGCAGTACACCAACATCACAAATGAATTCAACTCGTCATCATGTCCACAGCTTTCGTTCTCAACAGTCGCCAGTTCTTCCGCAAGCTTGAGCTCCAGTCCCGACCCATCAACACCCGGCGTTGAGGAGGACGAATCATCCACCTTCGAACTCAACTGCAAAGGCTTCGTCAACTACAATCCCAATCCCACATCATCAGACCTGATCCAGCGCGCCGGCACACGGAAAGACCGTCGGCGCCAACAGAATCGACTTGCGCAGAAGAAGTACCGCGCCCGGAAAGAGCGTCTGATCACCGATCTGCAAGGCGAGCTGGACGGTCTCCGCCGAGAACGGGACGCTGCTATGCAACTGAATGCCCGACTCATGATGGAGATCCGCACTTTGCGGTATACTTTCATGCCTGGTGCGGCCGATCTGAGCAGGGTGACGACGCCGCAGCCGCAGATGGGCATGATGATGTACGCAGAAGGTCCTTGAAAGTTTGTCGCGGGATGGTGCGAACCTAGAGCTCGTATCATGGAATCGAAAGGACTATATCCGCAGCCACTGGTTGCTGATTGAGCTGCCCACACATACGCACTCACGCAAACCGAAGCGCGTTTACAAGCGCTGATGTCGTCGCCGGACCGAACCATGGTGACCACATACAAGGTTCAGGTTGACGGCATCCGGCAAGAGCGGCAGAGCCCAGCGATGAAAAGGCGAAATGCCACAGCATCGTCGAAGGCGTACTTCGCGATACGTGTCGCTGCTGTCGCTCCGCGGGGAAGCAACTTCGTTGCGTACTAGTCAGCAAACAAACAGGTTAGCAGGCAGTGACCTTGAGAGGTATGACGGAAGACAATTCAATGATACTTTGAACCACAACCATGTTGTCCAACTCGCATGCCATTTGTACACCCTTGCACATCTATGTGATAAGTACAACACATTGCCGAAGAGAAGAGAGGGTATCGTGACCGTCCAGCTTTTCCCACTATCGATGGACCACCAAAATATGCAAACGCTGGAATGTTACAACAAATGGTCACAAATGTACACAGGCCTTCGTCGACGATCACTTGATGACTCGAGTAACCAGACCTGTGGCCACAGTCTTGCCCGACTCTCTCACATTGAAGCGGTCGCCACTCTGAAGGGCGATTGGCTTGAGGAGCTTCATGACCATCTCGACGTTGTCGCCAGGCATGACGAGCTTGGTGGTATCTTCGGTGCCCTCTGGCCATTTGAACTCACAGGCGTCTGCAGACATAGTGTTAGCGACGGAAACGGAGACATCCTCAGGTCCTGCCTGAGCTCAACGGGCAACTTGGATTGGGGTCCGCGAAAGACTTACCATCACCTGTCCTAATAAAAGCCTGCGGTCTGAAAGCTTCCGAGAAACCTGTCTTGCGGCCACCTTCTTCCTCGCTCAGAACATACATAGACACGAGTGCCTCTTTGGCAGCCTTGACTGTGCCTGGTGCAGCAACGACCATGCCTCTTAGAACATCCTCACGCTTGACGCCTCGCAGTAGCAGACCGGAGTTGTCGCCAGCTCGAGACTCGTCGCAAGACTTCTTGAAGGTCTCGATATCGGTGACCTTGGTTTTGATCGGGGTGTCCATGTATCCCACGACCTCGACCTCGGAATCCTTCTTCAAGGTGCCTCTCTCGACACGGCCGGAGACGACTGTGCCTCTGCCGGCTATCGAAAAGGTCTCTTCGATGGACATCATGAACGGCTTGTCGAGATCTCGCTCGGGTGTGGGGATCCACTCGTCGACTGATTTGAGGAGGTTGTCGATCTGGTCAACACCGATCTCGGGCTTCTTGTCTTCGATGGCGCAGAGGGCGGAGCCGAAGATGATGGGGGTATCGTCACCCTCGAAGCCGTAGGAAGTCAGGAGCTCGCGCATTTCCATCTCGACGAGTTCAAGCATTTCCTTGTCTTCGATTGTGTCCACCTTATTGATGAAAACGACAACTTTCTGGACGCCGACCTGGCGGGCGAGCAGAAGATGCTCTCGAGTTTGCGGCCTAGCAACGTCAGCTGAGTCCCTACCATGCGTGCCGTTCTGCATACATTTGTCCGTCACCGGCAGCCACAACGATGACAGCGCCGTCCATGTTTGCAGCACCTGTGATCATGTTCTTGATGTAATCGGCGTGACCAGGGCAGTCGACGTGCGAGTAGTGTCGGTTGGGAGTTTCATATTCGATATGAGCGGTCGAGATGGTGATACCACGCTTCCGCTCCTCCGGAGCTTTGTCGATAGAGCCATAGTCGAGGTATTTGGCGAACCCCTGCTCGGCCTGTCGTTTCGTGATGGCTGCGGTTAGTGTCGTCTTTCCGTGATCAACGTGGCCAATCGTGCCTGAACGAGTTAGCATGTTGAAGGACCTTGGAGCGATTATAGCGTACCAATGTTTACATGGGGCTTGTTCCGCTGGTAGACAGCTGCATAGTGACGCGCAGCCAGTCTGTCGTGGCCGAAAGCTCTGAGGACAGGGTTGCCGCCGTAGGTCTGGCCGGCGACCCGGGAGGAGCGCAGCAGCTGCGTGACAGAGCGAGTGAATGTCATCGTTGCCGGTCCACCTACGATGACTGCCCTCCTGCTCGATGCAATCGTGTTTGCTTGATTGAGCTAGAGATGATTTGCCTCATGCGCAGTAGATCAAGTCGTCTTCGAAAAATATCCCGGCTATCGGAGAAACCTTCCGCCGGCGCCTCTCTTTTCGACTTCCACTGCCTCAATTGTTCAGACATGCCACCCAACAAGACACACTCGAGGAGCATGTAACGGAGATGGGAAAAGGTCAGCGTCCCCAGACCAACTCTGCTCGCTTCAGCATGCTGACGAGCTCTGACAGGAACCGACAAGCTCTACGTACGCGCCAGTCCCTACAGCCTGAGAGCGAGTAGCTAATACCAGCAGATCACCCACAGCGAGTGGAACTCGAATGACGCCTACTCAGCGTCCGCCGGGTCCAATGTTCGCGCCGACAAAAGCGAGCACGCGGCTTTCAAGCGGCTGCCCTTCAACTACTGCGCCTTGAGTCTACAGCCCTTCGAGACACCAGTATGCACGAGCGAGGGCCTCATATTTGACCACGAGAACATCATCCGATGGCTCATGAAGCATGACACCAATCCCGTCACGGGCGGACCGCTGAAGCAAGCTGATCTGATCAAGCTCAACTTTGCCCGGAATGAGGGCAAGGAATGGGTGGACCCGGTCACATACAAAGTACTCACGGATAACACTCACATTGTGGCTGTACGGCATGGTGACTCTGCCAATGTCTTCGCATACGAGACAGTCGAGCGCCTCAACATCAAAGCGAAGATGTGGCAGGACTTGGTCTCGGACGAGAAGTTCCAGCGGTCAGACATAATCACCTTGCAGGATCCTCAGAATTTAGGGTCTCGCAACCTTGCCGACTTCAAGTACCTCAAGGATGGAGAGGACTCTGGAGTGCCGAAAGAGGAGGCTAGCATAAACACTGGCGCCATGGGCAACGCTGCGAGCCTGAAGATTATGAAAGCCAAGGAGGCCGTTGCAAAAGCTCGAGCAGACCGTGACAAAGCCGCTGCGGTACAGCAAGCGGCATCGAGAGGCCTCGCCAAGTCTGCGGCACCACAGAAGTCGGTGCAGAAGCCATTCAACGCAAAACATTACACCACAGGCCAGGCCGCCGCTTCCTTCACTTCTACGGGAATATCGGTCCACACTTCCGCTTCGCTAGCTCTGATGTCGGACGAGGAATATCTGCTGCGGCCTAAACGCATCAAGAAGTCTGGTTTCGCCGTCGTTCAGACGAACCTAGGAGAAATAACGATCGAGCTGCTGCCAGAGCACGCACCGAAAGCTGTCTACAACTTCATTCGACTGGCCCAAAAAGGCTACTACAACGGCATCGTCGTCCACCGGAATATCAAGAACTTTATGGCTCAGACCGGAGATCCGACTGGCACTGGTCGAGGAGGCGCAAGTATTTGGGGCAAGAACTTCGAAGATGAATTCGATGGTGAGTTTTCCTGTTGACGTGGATCGGTTGCTACCCTCCGCGAAATGAGCTTCCATTCCTTCAGTGCCCAGTAATCGGCGATCGCCTTCCGCATATGCTCCCAGTGCAAATTCCACTAATGGAATGAACAGGACCGCAGCGGCATGACGCGCGAGGCGTGGTCAGCATGGCAAACAAGGGCAAGGACACCAACTCGTCGCAATTCTTCATCACGTACCGCAAAGTACCGCATCTCGATCGAAAGCACACCATCTTCGGACGCGTCGTTGAAGGCCTGCCCACGCTGAAAGCAATCGAGGACGCACCAACTGATGATAAAGATCGACCTACCGAGGAGATTAAGATGCTAGACGTCAAAATCCTCGTCGATCCGTTTGACGAATTCATGAAGAAGCAGAACGAGAAGCAGGAATTGGATCGTGAGCGGGAGGATCTCAGACGGGAAGGCAAGGTTGACGACGAGCGCACGACGTGGACTGGCAAGCGAATAAGGAGGGATGGCACGGTAGAGGATACCGGAGGCGGCGTCGGTAAGTACTTGAGGCAAACTGCTGGGGATGGCGGCACGGTCGATGATGCTGTCGATAGAGAGAACCTGTTCCAGGAGCCCTCACGGAAGAAGGTGAAGAGTGCTGGCGGCTTTGGCAACTTCGATGGCTGGTAATCATGTAATCGTAGCAACGCTGCCAGCGGTGCAGGAAGGAGCGCATGGCATCCATGCTTGCGATTTAAGCGGTCGCTCATCTCAAACTGCCATGGACGACGCTCTCTTCCACGTCAAGAACGCCCGGTCTCAGAGCTGGCTGGTTCCAACGAGTTATCCAACGCTGTGATTCTCGCGTCCACCCCAGGTCTCTTCCCGGCAATCTGTCTTGGCTGTGAGCTTAGCCTAACGTCCGTGGATCTCAGTCACCGGCTGTGCTGACTCGGACAACATTGTGCGCTTCACTCCAGCTGCAGAGGCAGTGCGTCCTACGCTACGTGTTTGCGTTCATGGAATTGACTCAACGAAGAATTGAGGTCATTTGTAACCGCAAGCTAAGAATAGATCCCTCGCAAAACCCAAGAAGGCATCGCCACTCGAACCAATCACAGTTCCTATTTCTAAACCGCGGGATCTGATCGTCTCACTTACGTGGAATCTTAAATCGAACTCGTAGAGATCATGCTGACACTCCAGAACAACTCTCTCTTCTCAAGAATCACCCAGCTCGGGGCACTGAGCGAGACGTCATTGCCGCGGCTCTTGCGAATCCCACGAACCGGAGCTCAACGTTTTAGGTAGGCAATCAGTGACGAGGACGACGCGATGCGCTGAACCGTCACAACTTCAATTACCACCGAGTATTACTCGACCAGCTTCTGCTGAGACTCCGACACTGGCGCAAAGATGCAATCAACCCTCCGCGCCGCCTTCATCACCGACCTCCTCCTACCACCACCACATTCACTGCCAACTCTAACACCCTCACAAATATCGGCGATCGGCTACGATGCTGCTGTCTCAATCCTTCACAGTCCCGAGCAATTTATAAGGTCCAATCCACTGGTCACCGACGTCCGCCGCGTACACTCCCCGTCCGACTCCAAGCTCTACATCGATGTCCCGAAGTGGTGCTCAATGTTCAACCTCAACCACCACGGCGACCCCGAACGGGGCATCAGCAACGAATGGCAGCAATTCGAGATTACCGACAAACTCAGTTGGGGATTGGGTACTTCTGACGTTGTTTACACTACAGCAATGCGGCGGATACCAGGAGGGTTCGAGTCAGTCACCAGTGCGGGCAGTGGCGTGAGGATATATGGGCGGTTTGAGATCCTGAGGCCGCATGAACTTGGCCGACTGAGTTCGAATCCGACGAATATCACTAAGGCCGATGATGCTGCAAAGTCGCGGCCGTCGTCAAGCCATGAACATGATTACAGCTCCGGAGCACCCAACACTGTTCCTGGGTGGTCAGATGATACGTCTGCGCCGACAAACCAGCCACCTCAGGACAGCGAGTCAAGTGCGCACGATACAGGGCTGATTCATTACATCGAGCACAATGAGACGCGATGCAACAAGGTCTTGTCAGTCTACATCAAGGCCACGACCGCAAAGTCACATCGAACCATGCACGAGAACTTCAAGCGGAGATGGGGTGAGATCGTGAAGCAGCAGCTGAGCGAGGAGGCTGCTGCTCGGGCAGGTCCTGGTGGCTCTGTCATTGGGGCGCCTGGTCTGCCGAGAAGTAGGGGGAGAGACGAGCAGGTTGGTACTACTAGTGGAAAGAGTGGTCTGGCTGGTGCAAGTGATGGCACTCGGTCGAAGGAACACTCGAGAACAAACAGTAAGAGTCGGACAACGTTGGGATAGCGACGAGCGACGGAAAGATGATCGTCGAGTCTGAATTGAGAGGACTTGCATTTTGTCGTTTGCTCACGCTTTCTGTTTCTTTGCATGACATCGGCTGAATTTGGGGCTTGGCGTCGATGACGCTGCGGCATCCCATTTCGCTCCTTCAATTTCTTGACTGCCAGACGCCGATCTTGTACTCTGCCATACCTACTTCCTGTCTGCCAAGTTGTGTCTACTAGTTCTCTGTAATAACACTGCCTCCTCGACATGCGCTGTCAAATATGGCCGCCGAATTCGTAGGGTATACGATTCTTGTCACGCTCCGCACGCCGGCAAACGCGCAACTCCAAGGAGTCGTCGCAAATGTCGTTGATCAGAATCTGATCTTACAGGATGGTGAGTCTTCTCTTACAATGATATCGAAAGCAAGCTAATTGAGACAGTCCTGCTACTTTGGAGCGGCCAACGAATCCCCTCGTATACCCTGAATGCCGACCTCATCGCCGACCTCGAGGTGGCACCCTCACAGCCATCCTCTTCCTCATTACCCACACCGACTGCCACATCACACCCATACCCCGGGGCCTCCGCGCAGCATGTACCGTCAAATGGCTCGCAGACGTATCAGCAAACGGCGTACCAAGATCCTGCCATTCTCAGCTACCACAAGCCGTCACATCAACCTGTCTCGCCCATTATGATCGCAGACGGCATTGTCCCTAGTCCAGTGTCGCCGCAAGGCCGAGGGATCGTCAAGCAGAGCTCTGTGTCGAGTATAGCCACGTCGCAGCCGCTCAAGCCCAACAGACGAGACTCGGAAGCTACAGCGATTCTGACGGAGCCCTTCGATGCTCTAGCGTTGGGAGTCAATGACAAGAAGGTCGCGAAGAAGCACCGCTCTACACCCTCACAGGCCGTGCCCGGCATCATCGATGTCAAGAGTATGCACGCGCCCTCCATAGCGGCACCAGTGAAAGAGAAGAAGCCGGGAAAGGGCAAGGGCTGGCGCAGCACACCTCTCATTGAAGAGCGGCCAACACGACGTCAGCGCTTACGGAAAGCAGAAGAGACCAACGGGTGGGCTACTGAGGACGCCACTGACATCCAGGACATGCCCGAATTCGATTTCGCCAGCAACCTCTCCAAGTTCGACAAGAGACAAGTCTTCGACGACCTCCGCCGAGACGACCACATTCCCACTGACGAGCGACTTGTCAGCTTTAATCGACTAGCAAGACCAGGCACAAACGGCGGCAAGAACCTGCATTTCTCCGAGAACGTCCTGGATGGAACAAATAACGGCAACAACGATCCATGGAAGAGTGAGGCAGGCGAGACCGAGGACGACGGCCACGTCGAGCCAGATCACTACTCCAGTGGCCGGGGCTCGAGAAGAGCAAACTCACGCAGACCGCACACATCAAGTCGAAAAGCAAGCCTACTCTCCAGCCACGTCGCAGATCCTCGCAACGCAAGTCCTCGACCTCTATCCCGCGTCGCCACCGCCACGACCCTCTCCAAAAGCGGCCGCACGTCGTCCCTCAATGGCCTCCCACGCGCAACCTTCCGCCTCGCCTCAAACAACAAGCCCGTTCACTGCGTCTCGCCGCTCCAGATGCTCGAAATCGAACAGCTCTGCACATCCGATCTAGGCCTCTCCGAAGAACAGCTCTCCGAGAATGCAGGACGGAGCATCGCCGAAGCGATCCTCAAATCCAGCCCGGAAGCGAAATGCATCGTCTTCCTCGTCGGAAACCACAAGACAGGCTCCCGGGCCGTAGCAGCGGCGCGCCATCTCCGCAACCGCCGACTGCGCGTCACAGTCATCCTCCTCGGCGGCGAGCGCGAAGACAGCGTCCTCGAAAGTGTCAGGCGGCAGCTCAACACTTATAAGAAAGGCGGCGGGTGGGTGGAGAAGTGGGATGAATATCAGTCCAAACTCACCAACGCAGCCACGACCGCAACCAAGGGTGCAGCAGCCACAACGCCAGATATAATAGTCGACGCCCTCCTTGGCATCCACACCACTTTCGACGAGCTACGAACCGACGACCAGGCCGTGGCGTTTGAAATGACGCGTTGGGCGGGCCGGAACGGGAATATCCTCTCAATCGACGTGCCCAGCGGCGTGTCCGCCAGCTCAGGCCTCCTTTCCGAGGCCGACGAAGGTAGTGGGCAAGCAGTTGTGATGGACGTGAAAGGTGTGATCTGTCTGGCTGCGCCGAAGACTGGACTGCTGCAGACGATGGCGAATGCGCATGCGGAGGGATTTCCGATGGCGTGGGAAGTGGTGGTCGTCGATATTGGTGTCAGTACGAGTGCTGGCAGCGACATGGGAGTGGGAGTAGGAGGAGGCAGGGCGTTGATTTCGGGGGCGGTTGGGTCGTGGATGTGAAGTTCGCGGCTGGGTAATGGCGGCAGCAGTGTGGTTGTTTTTGGTCGTCAAGAGCATTTTTGTTTTACTCGCACGGCGCTGGGGGTGGCGACTGGACGCCAAAAGCATTTTTCAGACCTCGTATCAATACCAGAGAGGTACTCTATCCTACGCTATAGCGCCTTGTCTCATCAAGCAATAAATCGCCTGTTCAATCGGAATCAACAACCACCAGTGCGCCAATTCCCCGATCCTGCCCCTACACCTCAACCGTGTCCTCCATTCGATAAACCAGCTTCTCCCCACTATACCTCCCCTCCTTCATCACCCTCATCCCCTCAATCGCGCCCTGCAGCCCGCCACCCTCCAACCGCTGCGGATGTTCCCTCAACTTCCCCTCTGCCCACAACTTCTCTGCGATCGGGGCAAAAGCTCGGACATGTTCGTGATACGACGGTTCGGCGGGGTAGTGCTCCCCTTCGAAGATATACGCTTCCCCGCTCGCGCCATACGCGAGGAAGAAAATTGAGTCAACGTCTGCTCGGGGACAGGGTACGTCGAGGAGGTTGACGTATTTCGCCACAGTGACATTCGAGCCGATCGCTTCAGCGCAGATTGTGGCTGTGCTGTCTATAGACACGCAATCGAAGACCAGAGCCAGCTGGTCATTTGTTGCCTCGCGGATTTGGGAGGCGATGTTGCAGGAGGTGTGGTCGAAGACGCGGTCCGCGCCGAGACTTTCCACGAACTGCATGTTCTTGGGCGAGGCAGTGGTCAGGACATTCGCACCGGAGAGTTTCGCGAGTTGAATCGCAAGGGTCCCTGTTGCTGTGCTGCCGCCGTAGATCAGTACTGTCGGGTGCTCTCTGGAGCCATTGATCGCTGCGCCTGAGGCGTTCGTCGTACTTGCAGGGAAGGGCAGGTCGAGGAATTTGTGCAGCGCCAGCGTGGCCGTCATGAGGCCGCAGCCGACGGTGCAGGCCGCTTCGAAGGTGATGTGGTCGGGGATGTGGAACTGGATGTCGCCTTTGACGACGATTTGGCGGGCGAAGGCGCCGGTTTCGGGCCGGGCGTCGTTTCCTGTATTCAGATGTGAGTGAGTTGCTAGCGGCGTGAGCTGGACGTGTCGTGCGGATTCCGTACCTCCATGACTGAAGCCGCAGATCCGATCGCCTTTCTTGAACTCTCGCTTTACGGCTTTGCCGACTTCGAGGACGTAGCCGGCGTAGTCACAACCTACCAGAGTGCCGTCGTCGCCGGGTGCCTCAGCGTCGTCCAGTCGGTTGGATTGAGCGCTATAGTGCGTACGTCGACGAGGATTTCATCCGGGCGGATCTGTGGTGTTGGGATCTCCTCAAAGATGGCACGGCCGGTGCCTCGGCGGATAAGGCCGATGTTCTTGGTCATAACGGCGTCAAGAGCTATAGTTGCGCAAAATTCTGTCAAGTACTTGCAGAGACTTACCGTTTACCTGTACCTTCCTCCTGGCGCATACATATATTCCCGGTGTCAACGCTGTGCTTGATGATGGCAATTCGTAATAGAGCGCCATTTGTTTTCCACATGAAGCCGCGATGTGCCTATTGCGAAATCGTAGCCCGCGTCCCAAGGCTTGGGAAGAGCATGGTGGTATTAGAGTAAGCCAATGTCGAGAGTCCGTTTAACATGTGTTTGACCGAACCGCGGCATTAGTCATCGACCATCCATGGCCGGATCCGATACTGCTTCACTCGGACATATCTGTACGAAGGCGATCGTGACTTGGAGGTCTGCGCCCATTGTTCAGCAGCTAACACTGTAAGCTATGCTCGTTGATGTGTTGATGTGATGCAGAGTGTTTCGACTGACGTGATCTTCCGCCAGTGCCAAGCCTCACCTCGGCTGATTGGGGTACGTTGAAAGGTTGTTCTTGCGCGTAGGACTTCACACTGACGAGAGAAGTCGTTGGCAGTGATTGCTCGAACAAGGAACGCTCAATATATCTATCTATCCTTCTATCTACTTCTATCTATGACATCGCCGGTTCTACGAGGAATAGGGAATCCTGTCACTTTCGCGCCAGTAATTCTCGAAGCTCTTTGAGGAGAGCGTCGCCCTTGAATGCCGGCAGATTCTCCTTCTCCTTGAGACAGTCGCTGAGCTCCATCGCATCACACAGCGCCTCAACGCCGTTGCCCTCCTCTGCGCCATAGAGCAGCATGCCGAGAGCCATACACATGCTCTGTAGAGTCTCCCGGCTTTCGGTCTCCTCGAACACTGCGCTCACGAGGGCAGCCTCGACGTCTTCCGAAACTGGAGATGTATCGGCTCGATCTTGCACGCGTTCGTTGTGATTGAGTGCTGCTAAGTTGTAGATCACTGCGGTAGCAGCCTGGCGTGCTCTCTGAGTCGTGGCGTTGGTGGTGGCATCCTGGGATGGCACTACACAGGTAGCGGCCAGCTCTTCGAGCTATCGCGGAGCTTGTTTGGTGTTTGGCTGAGTGATTCCTGGAAGACGTTCGACGTCCAGAGGTTACAAGCGAGCTGGCATGTTACGAGGCGGAGGTTCGCTGGTGCTGTTGACCAGGAATTGTTCTGGAAGAGCAGGGTGAGTAGTGTCGGATTGGTTGTTAGGTATGAGGCCACGCGTGGGTCGATGGCACCGATGCGGACGAGGTCGACGAGGGCGAATTGGGCTTCTGTGGGTATTTTGGGGAATACGCTGGTGATGGCGTGTGTGATTGTCCCGAGGTCAGGAAGCGGGGCGTTGCTGATCCCTTCGGTGTCTCGTCGTCGAATGTACTCAACGAGCTGTTTGATCGCGATGTGCGCGCCGTATGGCCCATCTTCGCCAGGAGTTTGTCCAGTGGTGGGGTTTTGGCGAACGTGGTGGGCGAAGTGACGAGATTGTGGAAGCTGGGACAATTGGTATGGGCGTGTCGATGCGATGACGACGCCATTTGAATGAGCAGGCGAACGTTTCCTCGGAGAGCAGCGCTGTCGGCGCCCGACCACTGTTCTAGCTTCTGGCCCTTGAGGAAGGTGATGAGGGTGGGTGTTGCTCGTATCGAGTACTTGGACCCAATGTCTGTGCCTGGGAGACGTCGACTTTGATGAATATGCACTTCTCCTCCGGTGTCGACTCGGCCAGTTCATCATAGAGTGGATAGAGTATCTTGCATGGAGGACATGTCGCTGAAGTGAAGAACACGATAGCACTTGAAGTGGATGCTCTTGACATCAGACTGTCGAAGACCGACATAGATGTAACGTTGTAGACCTGCCCTGGCCGTGGCGTGGGTGCGGTGCCGTTGATCAGAAGCGGCTTGAGTTGTGCGGCAACAGGAGCAGACGAACTTGTGCCATTGGTCTGGAGCGGGGCTGAGACTGCAGGCTTTGCGCCATTCGTCTGCGGTCGGGGCGCATTGTGACCGGACACGGCGTCTGGTGCTTGAGTCATCGTCCTCATACTCTGATCGATCTGCCCTCGTAGCATCTGGCCCATCGGTGTCCGCAAGAACGTTTCAGGCAGGCTTCGGATCTCTTCTGGGATGCTCTTACCGACCAGGAACATCGACAGATCTTGCGAGAAGTTGTTACAGTTGTGGACGAAAAGATCGTACGACTCAGGCGTGTATATCGCTTCCAGTGATTGGAGGTACTCCTCGATCACATCGGCGGTCAAATGTGTTTTGCCCAAGTTGACCACTTTCATCGGCCGGCCATGATGCGTGGTTCCAGGTATCTTGCGATGAATCCCTTGGCCAAAGAAGTACTCTACGCGATCCAGGACTATTGACGTGTGGTAAATCGCGTCGATTTGTTGTCCGATGAGGGCCATGGAAAATTGTCGGGCCATCCCCTGCCGGGCTGTAAGCGGATGGTCTGAGGGAGCGACATGGGGAACCTACCCCGGAGAGATCATAGACGTAAAGTTCGACGTCCATGGCGACGTGTCCTGTATCTTCACAATGTCCGGACGTTATGCTTGGAGTGTGCCACGAGCGGCCTGGGTCGCCAAATGGCGGAGGCGGACTCCAGATTCCGGTCAGATCAACGATCAGATCAGTGGTCACCTCGCTGGCTGCTATTCATATAGACGCGTTTCTAGTGACAACTATTCGTGACTGCGACTTCATGTAGAGGCGAGGACGAAGATAAAGTGATATGAGAGCAGGCAACCTTCACGACGACACCCTGGCAGGCGACAAGTGGCTCGTCATCTGCTCAGCCTTGCGCAGCCTCGTTTGTTCTTTCGCCACTGTGCTTCCATTTGCGGTGACGTCGTCTTCCGCTGCTGCTTCCAGACCATCACGCACCGCAGTGCCGGAGACCAGCAAGAACAGCGATTCGAAGAGTAACACTAGTGCATGATGGCTGGACTTGACAGCCCGTGAATGCGGGTCTTGGCAGCTCTCGGGCACCACGCGCAGTATGGTATGTCGCGCTTTGTCAATTCGAATGATGAACATGCTGAACTTACACTCATGGCAGCCTCCGCGTCGACAAGTCAAGCCGGCGGCAGCACCGGCGCCACGGCGGTCCAAGATCGCCAAGGAGAACAATGTTAGTGTTGAGATAGAAGGCGAGATTCGATCCGCGTGGGAAGCGTTTCGTATTCTCCACGTTCCAAACTACGAGAAGGAGAAGGAAGGTGTTATGCGGACCGAAGACTTGAAGAAGGCTTTCACCGCACAGAATCTGAAGCTCACCCAGGCCGATATGAATGACGCCATCGAGATCCTGGACCCCGAGAGCGAGGGCATTATCACTTTCGAGCATTTCTTTGAGGTTTCGGCGTTACATCAACACCAACGTGAGGAGGCCGAAGGTGATGGTGACTCGGAGGACGATCAACTGGCGGTGCACGATGCGGAGGTAGAGGAGGCGATGAAGCTGTTCACAAATGGCAGAAGAGACCGATCACGCTGCACGACCTACGGCAGGTCGCACGGACGCTGAAGGAGGATGTTGATGAGAGCATATTGCGGGCGATGATATTGGAAGCGAATGGAAACAAGGGTGTCACTGCGGGGGTCAACAAGGAAGACTTCGCGGATCTCGGTGGTCGCGCGGGTGCTTTCCGATGAGCGTGGGTGTACTATATGACTGTCTCCTTGAATCAGCCGCAAAGCTATCGAAGAGCGTTTGGCGGAAGTAGAATCTTTGGAAGCCTCGAGAAGAAGATTGAAGAGGCATGTTTTGGTCTTGCTTTCCCTGTCCACACTGACTCGTCCTGATGTGATTTGTAGACGGCCAGCTCTAGCATATTAAGAAGCGTATCATTATGTGGTAGTCGCATCAATCATAAGACGCGAATGCGGAAGGTGCTGTGGTTATGGTTGATGTGATGAAGGAGGAACGAAAAGTTCTTACACGCGAGTGGAAGCAAGAAATCGGTAACAGGCTTGGCACGGGCACTGATTCACCGCCGTTCTAAATAAGACCGGTTGACTGAAACCGCCACACTGCACTTTGCACCACCGAGACATCTTGCACCAGGCAAGCACAGTCGTGCTGGAGAGGCAAGGGCTGATCAGCCTTCTGGGTACGCCGCAGCAGAGTTCCCAGTGCGCAGAACTTCTCCGGCTGCGAATGTTGTAGCAATGGGAATCTACTCAGAGTCGGCAGTTCTTGCACCCTGAACAGCACGGATGCATGCAAATATATTTGCAATCACACACCATGCCGGGAAGTATAGACCTACACCTGCGTTTTCGTGCCAGAGCTTCCCCGTCATTTCTGTGACCACATGGCCCTCGAATAGCTCGATGACAACCAGCTTGACATCCGGAGAGGGTGCCAAAGCACCGACATAAGCTCGGGGAGGACAATGTCTTGGGGCTTTACTCAGACCGGATGACCAGCTGGCGAGCCAAGCGCAGATGCTTGGCTGCATGTGCCTTTCTTGACGCGACCTGAACCACTCGACGCGCTCAACGTTCATTACTGTACTTCTCCACGGACTGGCTTCACGGTCAACTGCGTTGAATATATCAGACGCAGGACCAACATGCGCGCCATTTAGCTGCAGTCCGTCCTTTCTGACAGAACCAGTCGTTATTACTATACCCGAGCGTCGTGCCGAGCTCTTCGAGCTGTCTCTCGAAGGCATCGAGTTTCCTGCGACTGAGAGCCTATGCAGAAGAGCAGGTGCACAAGTGGCCCAAAAGAGCCAACATAGCGGCCTGGAAAACATGTGTACTGCGACGCATCATGCATTGTGCGTCCCCGAAGCCGACCACATCCTCAGACCTCCAAGTTTACGATATTCGGTCTTTGCACCCTCCATCAGACCTATCTCCTCTCGACCTACGCCGTCCAAATCAGCTACGCAGGACCAGACAGCCCTGTTGCTAGACAGGCCTGGCACAATGCTGACCATGCTGTCTTCGTTCAAAGCAAACTCCAGACGTCGCAATGCCGCTCCTACGCGCACACTTCATGGGGGCCGTGTATCGCACGTCCTGTATCGAAATGGTGCTAGCAGATGCAGCAGTTGTTGCCCCGCAAGGAACGGCCCTCGTCCTGCCTACAAGCTTGATGTTCTGATCTTTAGTCGCCCGCTATGATGTCACCCTGGCCCTAAGCGAGCACATCATGGCACTGGTTTCAAATTGCCATCGGGCTAGCACGCAACAGATTGTGCCACGATACCAAAGCTTGACTGATACAAGCATAGACAAGCCACGCTTTTTGCCATCTGCAGATCGATCAACGGTCTCGACAGGCTACTGCAGACTACAGCGGACTCCAACGCGGTAAGTTGAATGCGGTGCCAGCGAACGCCAGCCCTTGTCCTTCTGCCTTCCGGACATCTTGAGTCGCATGTTCGTGACACTTTCCTACCTATATCATGACATTGCTTGGTGAAGTTGATAGCTAGCTCGCGACCCACGGTCGTATGCTGCACGACCAGCAAAATCTGCTTCAGCCCGTCATGTCTGACACGAGTCTCCATCCGAGGATCTCAAGGAGTGAGACCTCATCGCCATCTCGATCATCCCTCAGGGACAAGTCGGGGGTGGCGAAAGCCAAGCTTCCCTGGCACGAACGACAATGGCAGCGTCTCAGCCGCCTCGGCACCGATACCTGGGTGGTCGAATCTTGCGCACTCTCCGTGTCTGTCCTGTCCGCAATTGCAATCGGCGTGGTGCTTTGGCTCTACAATGGCGAACCAGTTCCTCACTTGCCGCATGGCGTGACGCTGAACGCGATTGTGTCCGTCCTAGCTAACATCTCGAAGTCAAATCTCTTGCTCGTCCTCGGGAGCGCAATCAGTCAACTCAAGTGGGTCTGGTATCAACGCGGCCGGCCTTTGGTCGATGCTGAAGTCTTCGAGGAGGCCGCACGAGGCCCGTGGGGGTCGCTGAAGATGTTGTTCAGACATGGCGTCACCACCATAGCCTCGATCGGGGCTGCCGTGTTAGTACTCCTCACAGCCTTCGAGCCGTCCATCCAGCAGGTCTTGACGTACCCAAATTGGAGTACTTCTGTCAATTCCACCCAAGCCATTGCCAACCAGACAAAGACGCTGCTGTCCGATGACATGGACAAAGCGATCAGCGAAGCGGTTGGTGCTGGAATGTATGGCGGGGACTTCACACAAAAGCCTTTCTGCCCAGCCTCGAACTGTACCTGGGACCCTTTTCCGTCGCTTGGTTTGTGCAGCTCCTGTGGTCCCCCGGAAGTTGCTCCTATTCTCGAAGGCTGCGACCTTAGCATCGACTGGTCAAGCGGTTCGCCATATTCCACCACGTGTAATGTCAGCTATTCCGACTACAATGTTTCGAGCCAGATCACGGTCGCCGTTTACAAGACAATAGAGACATCACCGGCCTATTCCAATTCAACGGAGAGAACGATCACATACCAAATGTCTGCGCCAGACTTGGTTGTCACAGAGCTCTTCCCAATATGGAATCAGAACGGCATTCTCATACCATCGAACCGAACAATCCTGGGGATTTCTAATCCGCTAGTGGCGATCGGCTCTGTGGCTGTCTCAGTGGACCTCGACGAGTTCAAGATTGATAAGGCTCAGACATGTGTGCTCAGCTTTTGCCTGCAGGATCACCATGTCAATGTCACAAACGGCTTTACGTCCGTCGAAACGATGAATACCACCTTTGGCAACGTTTTCCACCCACCTGACTCCCTTGACGCCAACTTCACGGTTCTCTTCACGGGTGCGTTGACAGGGGAGACGGATGACAGGGAGTCGTGGTGGTGCTGGTCGCCGCATGACAATGTTTTCGAGGACCCCGGTGTGACATCTACTGGAAACGGGAGTGTGGCGGACGGCCTTAACGAGCTCTCGGAGACGTGGTCTCGAGTTGTAGTCGCTGACGAGGATCATTTCGCCTTCTGCTCGAATACGTGGTTCCGGAAATGGGGCCATATAGTTGGTCAGAAACTCGAAGGCAACGTTTCGCTTGGGCGTGGCGTGACTTGCAATGTCGATAACTTGAACCAGACAAAATGCCACTTGGGGCTGATAACGCCACAGTGGTCTCTTCGTCGTCTGATGGCGCACAGCAAATGCACAGCATGGGTGCCGAGGAAGTCCTGAAGAACATCGCCGCATCCATCACGTTGCTGGGAAGCAGTCGAAGTCCGCACACCATCACGGGAGCGACCGTGAACGTACTGCCGCACGTACATGTCATGTGGGAGTGGCTCATTCTTCCAGGATGCCTGATTGTAGCAGGGACTGCATTCTTCGTTGCAACTGTGTTGATCAGCCGGAAGCGCAATGCTCGACTGTGGAAGAACTCGATATTGGCCGCTTTCTTCCATGGTCTGGACGATCGTACCACAATGAACGCGCCCATGGGCGAGAGTGTGACGGAAATGGGCAAGGTCGCAGAAGTTGCGGTCGTGCGCTTGGAGGAGCACAATAGGGAAGGAAGGACTGTACTGGTCAACGCGGAGCAGCGCAGCAGTATGCGGCAAAGATTTGCGCAGGCTGCGGCCATCAACCCTGATGAGGCGGTTTCGCCGCAAGCTGCACGTCTCATTGCCAGGGATGCGTCCAGCATGAGGCAGCCGCGCACCTGGTGAAGTCGGCCAAGGGTCTTGTATACCTCAACGTTAAGTCGCAGATCATGGCGGTATCAGACATACGAAAGCGCCAGACCCGCGCAAAGCATTCAACGGCTTTAGAACATCATGCTTAATCTCGGAAGTCACGCCCGCCTGATAGGGAGGCTGCGCTGCAATCATAGCCTCTCTGCAACAAACAGGCGCTCACTTGGTCCCTGCTCTTGCTCCGTGTGGCATACCAATGACTAGCTAGCACGTCAATAATGTCTTCCCATCCAGTGCATTCGACTGACCGTACGAAAGCGGTCGTCGTTGCGCCGATCGCCGCGCCTTCCGCTGCCATCCAATCTGTGTAATCTCAACAGCCGCGCGACGTCGAATTGACTTTGAATGTTGCTGTCGCGTAAGGTCACCCGGGCGAGCCGAGGCACGGCGGGCGCGTCGCACCTCATTTTGGTGTCTGCGGGGCGTGGGCTGCATTTTTCTAAGCGCAAACCGTGGGGCTTCAGTCGTCGGAGGAAACATCCGCTGCACTTACCTAACTGCAAGCGATCAGCATCTCGTTGCCCGCCATTCGTTGCACTTTGCACCATGACTAAAGATAGGCCCGAAATACGATCGCGCGTGCGCATTCGGCCTCGCTTAATTAGAGAGGCTCGTGATTTCGCCGGATCATCCACAAACGACATGATAAAGATTTGTGCTTGTCACAAGGACCGCACGACGCCCTTGGCGTTCAACTTGCTCAAATGGCTGCCGGCGTGGGCTTTCAATCGCCATCAATGATCAGCGAGCACGCCGAGAAGATCATCGCGGCTCCATGGGCGCCACCCCGCAAGGAAATGAAGCTCTTGTTTGTTGTGCGATCCGGCAACTCTAGCATCAAGACGCAAGAATCCCAATGGCAGATCAACCGCCATGCTCAGCGCAATGCTCAGTCAAGGAAAGAGGCGCGTCACCGCAGGCCTCTGCCTGCAAGACCGGCGATGGAACGCGTACTACATGTCCTAAAGCCGGAAGCTGAAGAAAAGGCAGAGGATGCTCCCAAGCCGCTGTCGACGAAGCAACTGGCTCTTACGCAACCTACTGAAAATGTCGACGATGTCCATGCAACGAGCCTGCGGAATGTTCTCGACTGTAGAAGGCTCGATCCCTTTTCGAGCGGCAGAACTCCTATGACGCCGCACATGGAATCGATCTTCGTGCACTTCGCCAACGTGCTACTTCCAGTCATCGAGCCAATACAGTCGGAGCGGGACGACTTTCACAAGTGGCTGGTACCAGCTACCATGGCAGAACCTGCGTTGTTGTATGCTCTGACTGCTTGTTTTGCCTACGATATTGAGATGGGCTCCGCGTATGGTTTTGGGCCCACTGCTCGAAAATCATGGACCACGGAGAGAGTGATGTACCGGATCAAAGCGATTCAAGCATTGAACGAATGCCTCGCCGATGAGACAAACGCATGAAGCCTTCTACGCTGCTCGCAGTCCATTACCTCCTATGGCACGAAATATTCGCCGGAGACGAATGCGTGCATCTCGACGGTGTGTTGAAGATCCTCCAGCTTCGGGGTGGATTCTCGGGTGTCCCACGCAAAGGAATCGAAGGTGTCATGCTGGGCTCTTTTTGGCGCTCCATTCGGACTCGGACTCGACCGATACTCCCGAGGATTGCAGATGATCTTTCTATTTCCGAAGAACTGTTCAATTCTGTTCTAAGCGGGTGTGAACCGAGTACGGCGCATATGGGCGAAGCGTTCTTTGACGCCGATATCAGGGACTGTCTCAGCGAGTCTATGTTGAAGCTCTTCAGAGATGCCAGGCCAACGTGGATATGCTTCGAACGGATTGGGATCCACACCTTTACATTTGACGAGAAGCGTACTGTCAGCATGAAGCGAGCCGATATCGATCAGCGTTTCGCCTCATACCCATTCGACCATTTCGACGCATTCCGCCCAATTCAGGAAGCCTGCAGACAAGCCTTTATCATCTACAGCAATGCGCACTACAATGTGGTACAGGCTGCCAGCAAAGTTGGGCGCTGTCTCGTGCAGGACCTCAAACGCGCTTTGGAGGCGACAGACTTGCGAAACTGTTGGGGCGATGCATGGCAAGCACTCCTTTGGCACTGTTCCTCGGTGCGCATATGAGCTTCAGCCAGCGAGAGCGGCCGTGGTTCGTGACCGCGCTTGCTCGAGTCGCGCAGAGAGGCATGTTCCGAGATTGGCTACAGGTTCGAGCCGTACTTGTTCGGTTCTACTACGTCGACCGTGTCTTTCAGCATGAGTTTCGCAAGATATGGGAGGAGGCCGATCTTTTGAGGAGTCTGCTCGCGGAGATGTGCTGATTCTACGGCCGAAGATGGAAAGCATAGCCCAGCCTGAAGTGCTACAACGACAGCGCGAAGCCAGACCAGGCGTCATTTGTGAGGCTGACTAGACCTTGTCCGCAATCGACTCGCCCGTCTTTCCATCGAACTTGAACACGATCTTGTGCACTTTCCGCTGCTCGAAGTCCTTGTACGCCTGTGGCGCTTCCTCAAGCGACATCGTCTTCCCACACAGGAACGCCACCTTCTTCTGTTCCTGGACCAGTACTTTCAGAGCATCCTCGAAGATTGAGCGGACAGGACAACGGCCGAATGCCATTGTGACATTCTTGCCGTACATGAGCAAGCCGTTAATTTCCCACTTCTCGGTATGGACGCCGATAGAGCTGATCTGTCCAAACGGCCGGATCATGTCGATAGCGAGGTAGAGCGCGTCCGCATGGCCAACGCATTCGATGACTACATCGGCCCCTCGCCCGCCGGAAGCTTCTTTAATCTTGGAAGCGGGATTATCGTTGAGATTCAACGTTTTCGCGCCAATCTGGAGAGTCAGCGCGTACTGACCAAGGGCTAAGTACTCACCTTCTCTGCCTCCGCCAAACGCTCCGGGACGGAGTCAATAGCGTACACAGTGTCCACCATGGTCAGAGCAGAAGTGATTGCGCATATTCCAACTGGCCCGCAGCCGATCACGACAGCCGTGCTTTCCTTTCGATCCCGCTCATTCAAGTTCTTGAGGAAGCGGGCAGCGGCAAAGTAACCAGTTGGGAAGATGTCCGCCATAAGCACAAGCATCTCCTCCGGGATGGTTTTTGGTGCTTTGACGAAGGTAGTATTTGCGAGCGGGCATCGTACGTACTCCGCTTGGCCACCATCCACAGTGTTGACAGGAACACTGTTCCCAAAGAGCTCACCTTTGCTGCATCGGGAAGCCTGACCGCGGACGCAATAGTAGCATTCCTGGCAGGCCGTATAGAAGGGCACGACGACCTTGTCGCCGATGTTGAAGTTGCTGACTTCGTCGCCCTTCTCGACGATCTCGCCGACGAATTCGTGTCCGCAGATGAAGTTTGGCGGGCATTTGAGATGACCTCGGTAGAAGTGCAGATCGCTGCCGCAGAGCGCGGTGCTGGTAACTTTCAAGATAGCATCAGTCGGCTTTTGCAACTTTGGGTATGGGCGGTCCTCGACGGCAACCTGGATGTTGTTAGCGCGCTACGATGAATACTGCAGGGAAGGAGGTTGCTCACTTCGTAGTCGCCCTTGAGCACTACTGCTCTCATTGTTGATGGAGGCATGCTTGCGGCTCCGTCAGTCTGGCACTACGTCGATGTCCTCTGATCGATGAATTTGGAAGGATGGGACACGATCTCGAACAAGGATGCACGGGTTCGTCTGCTCTTGTTCGATGTGAGAATGGTCGGATGTTGCAATCTACCTTCCCAACGTACCTACTTCCATTCTATTTCCCATGCTGCTCTTGGGGACTTCCCCCGCAGAATCCCCGCATCCGAGCAGTGGTTGTGGCGCTGCTCTAGGCAGTTTCGGCTCTAGGATTCGGGCCAAGTTGGGCGAACGTCATCATTCAGGCTAGCTCGACGTGTGCCTGCGGCGAATCTCTCCAGATATCCGGACGCGATTTCTTGTGGGCAATTGCTGTGTTGGATTCAGTGCGACAGTCCTGCCGCAGGGGCTCACAACTCCGAAAATCCGAGTCCGTCTGCCCTCTCCTTCCTGATCGGACAAGTGCTGCAGGAAACCTCATCGCCGCCTCACAATGACCAGCAATCGCACACGAGAGGCATGCCAGAGCTTGCCGAAGTTGAACGAGGCCGGCGTCTCCTGGAAGATGCAATTTTGCACAAAAGAATTGTAGCAGTGTCAGTTGAAGAAGACCCACGCGTGTTTGTCGATGATTCTGCCTCGATCCTTGCGAAGGCCCTCCCTACCCGAACCGTGCTCGCCGTGAAACGAAGAGGCAAGAACATATACCTGAGGCTCGATGGTCACGGCCCGACCTTGGCCTTTCATCTAGGCAGTACGCTTGCTACCGTGATTCACGCGCACCGCTGACCCGCCCATAGTGACAGGTTCGGTTGCTATCAAGGATGGGGAGTTTCACTATCGACGACCGCGATATATCAAGCGTATAAGCGCATCATGGCCTCCATGGCGATGGAAGATACTGCTGCAGTTGGGTGATGGCACTGAAGTTTGCACAATCGACACCTCGCGGTTCGGACGCATACGAGCAGTGGATGCCGAGGACGCAGTCTCCGTTCCGCCGCTTTCGCTGCTGGCGCGAGATGCGTGGTCGGATCTACCAAGTGCAGAGGACTTCAGAGCAGATCTGACTTGCCGCACAGCACCGATAAAAACTGTACTGCTTGATCAGAACGCCGTAGTGGCGGGCCTGGGGAACTACAACGTGGACGAAGTCCTGTTTCATGCCCGCATTCATCCAAGACAACCGGCCTATACATTGGACATGGAGCAGACCATCGCATTGCGCTCGGCCATTGAGCTCGTCGCCGCGAAGGTCATGGACATAGATGCAGACACGAAAAAGCTTCCGAAGACATGGCTCTACAAGCACCGCTACGGGCGGAAGAATGGCGTGGGACAGGCCTTCACAATGGTGAACCGTTCTCATCGCCGCGTCTGTCATCCACTGACTTCTATCTGTAGGAAGATGGGACATCGACGCAAGTGACGCATGATCGCATTAACGGTCGGATCACAGCGATCACGAGCGTTCAAGTCCTAGGCGACTACAGCAACATACCGCTGCCCGCGAGAAGAAAGAAGACAGTTGTGGATCCCGAAGACCAGGAGACCGACTCGCTGGAAGACAGCAACCTGCAGGACACTCCTAATGTCCTGGATGATGGACACGACTTCGCAGAGCCGACGCGAAAGCGAAGAAAAGTTGTGAAGGCAAGTCGACCGGCACAAATAGTGGTTGCTGATGCCGCGCCAGAGAGCACACCTCTCCGTCGCTCCCAACGGCAGGTGAAAAAGGTTGCTCGCAACCAGATGACACGATGAGCATCTCACTCTTAGCACCTCTCACAGCGGATGAAACCCCGACCAAGAGCGATATGATGTCATCGGCAAACTTGAGTCTCCAAGTGCGAAAGTGCGAAACCATGCCGTCTGCTCGTTCTCTCGTGAATCCCGAAAGCCAACATCCCAGCAGAGCCGCTCGAAATGGCCGTCGCGGCGCTCACTATGTACAGCGAGCCCGGCGCGGTACGAGCAGCTTACGAAGGACTGGTCCAGGAAGTCGCTCGACGATTCGGCGTTGCATTGCAGCCGTTCGTCGAAGCAGATTTATCCTCGCTGTGGCTGCATCCGGACTTGCTGCTCGCCCAGACGTGTGGCTTCCCGTGGGCATCGAGTCTACAAGGCAAGGCAAAGCTGGTTGCGTCCCCGCAGTACACACTGCCTGGTTGTGAGGGCGCGACCCACTGTTCCTTCGTTCTCGTGCCTGAATCAAGCCCAGCAAGATCTTTGGCAGATCTGCGCGGCACACGAGCAGCGATCAACAGCCAAGATTCGAATAGCGGCATGAATCTCTTTCGACATGCTATCGCGCCTCTTTCGCAACAGGGCAGGTTCTTCAGTTCCGTGGTCGAGAGCGGCGGTCACATACGCAGCATGGAAATGTTGCAGCAAGGCCTCGCAGACGTTGCAGCTGTGGATGCGGTCACCTATGGCTATTTGCAGCGAGATGCTCCGGAGCGGACAGCTGGCGTGCGAATACTCGCAAAGACAGCAAAAAGCCCAACACTACCTTTGATCACTGCTGCGACGCGGAGTGACGAGGAGGTCGACCTTCTGCGCCAGATTCTTTCAGACGTTGTGGTCGATCGGCCTGACATTGCTCGGACTCTTGCAATTAAGGGATTTGAAGCAGCGGCCGAGTTGAAGTATCTTGCCATACTTGAATGGCAAGACGAAGCTATTCGACAGGGTTATCCGCGGCTCGCTTGAGTCTTCGTATGGTTTTGCTCAACCATTGCGCGCGGATTTTGCGAACATGCCCAGCAGATTCATCCTCGACAATCAAATGAACCACTGGAGCGAGGCCGATTGGTGAGTGTTTTCTAATCCGGCACATCGTCGGGCTCGCGGGGGGGACCACCCACAAGTCGGGGCGGGCCAATGCGGCTGAAAGAGCTAAAGCAAGGTTTAGGTTCAGGCGCTGGCGCCCCCCAAGATAAGGCTTGATATGCTTACAAACTCCCTTTGTGGCACGAAGCTCTCTATCCGATGCTCGATACGGGCCAAGACTCTACGCACTCATTGAGATGAAGCACCAAGCCGGCGAGCTTATCCGTCTTCCTACATGCCATGGTCTATCATGGTCCTTCGGGCGGCTGTGAACGTTGCCGGCAACGACGGGTGAAATGCGACTTGCACAATCCATGTCATCGCTGTCTACTACGCGGAGAGCGGTGTAGCGGACCTCGAAGATTCAGCGCAGCGACGATATTGCACTCGGAAAGTTCAAGTACGCCACACCCGGTCGACAGTCATGCTTCCTCAGCAGTGGCGAAGGCCCGCGTCTCACAGAGGTCTCAACAATGCTCCGCAGTGAATGCTGGATCTGACGTCAATATCGCTTCCTTCGACCGCGTGGCCAAAGAACAGCTCTTGACGAGTCACGTGTCCCGGAGTCCAGGTCAGGGTCAGTACGGCAACGCATATCTCGGTCGTATTCGTATGAGTGCAGATGTGAGCGAGCTCATACACTTCTGGCGAGCATGCATGATTGAAGATGCATGCAAAGGAATCATCATGTCTCCCAAATCCTCCGACTTGGGTGGTATCGTTTGGGAGCATGCGCTCCAAATCCTGCTCAGTAATTTCGGCGGACATGCGCTTCTCACGTGCATCGCACGGACGCACTCGACTGTCACTTCGTCAAACACAATGAGGCTGTCTGAGATACGTGCTCGGTCAACTGCACTCAAAATACTACGCGAGGAGATCCAAGAGCGAGGGCCGAGTCCTGATGCTCTCAACTGCATTCTACTGATGTTCAATACAGAGATTCTGGCGAAGGACCACCAGGCAGCGTTGAGCCATTCCATGTTTCTCGCTGCTCATGTGTTCAGTGCGGCGCATCTGGACTACCCAACGATCAATTCTGACATCCTTCGCCATGTGTATCTCACCTCCGAAATACAGCGTGCCACACAGACCTTCACAAGGCCTGTCATTGATCTCGCGCTTTACGATGACTGGCTTACGAAACTCGACGACGAGCAAATCTATCCACCGTTTGTGCCGAGTCCTGAGAAACTTGATCATACAGACACGAAGGCGCTTGAGGATGTATATCTTGCGGAGCTTTTCACAGAGGCTCGACACTACCACAACCTACTCAGCATGCCGTTAGCTCAGCACATCCCATCCATGAAGCTGTCAGTGCGCCTGCTGCTGCTTTGCGGACGACTCCTTCTGTATGCACAGCGTGTGATCGGTGCTCTTACGCTCTCGCGGTGTACTGCAATACAAGCCTTTAGCTGCAGACAACGCGCTGCAGCTGCCATAGCGGCCTTATGGTGGCTGAGATCGCTGACGCGATTTGAGCCAGGACATCGGTCCAACCGCACGCCGACGACGCTTGAGCTATGTGTAACAGACGGCATGCACTTGGCTCAGATCATGAAGACCTTGATGGAGGAGAGTGAACCAGCCGTACCTCTTCGATTGTTCAAAGGAAAGTTTGATGTCGATAGGAAGGCCTACAAATTTCCGGCAAGCTTGCGCCTTCGCATGTGGATTCACTACATTGGCAGCACCATCGAGGAAGGGATCCCACCGGCCAATGACGACAAGTGGTCGCAGATGTACCACCATCAGCGCCTAAATTACTATCGCACAAGGTCTGGCCTTGCTCAGGATGGAGCGGTGGAGACGGACGTATATGGATTGATGCTGGGCAGATTCTTGCCTTATCAGACACAGATGACTATGGGGCCGACATGGTTGTCTCTCGTCCCTAGGTTCTGCATTGCACCCCGAAGCTCTCACAGAGACTCAGCCTATATGTAGAACGTTGATATATTTGCACTGGCTGTGACTTCCTATTCTGCGAACTCCGCACTCCCCTCCAGCGTGACTGCGATATGACTGAAGGTCTGGCAGTACCGCTCGTAGCGTCGATCGAGTCGATGGCTCCAAGCCCATGCGTTGAGACCGATGGTGTCCGGCCGTGCCTCGAAAGTACACCACTCGAAAGTGTGCATAATTTATGCTGCTGTCGAGCATATAAAGTTTCGCAAGGTCAGAGCGCTAGGCTTGTTTCTCGAAGCGATCGGTACAGCCAGGTGCCGATTGGTCAAAGCTCGCCACTTTACAATCTGAAAATCGCGTCACGACCTTCGTGCGTCCTTTGTCAACACTCTGCCTGTCACTGCATCAATGATTTCTGTGGAACAAACGGGCGCGCCGAACTTGAGCTTGCGCTGGCACTTCAGCCACATCACGCTATGGCCCGATCATCAGGTCGTCAAGCTGATTAAAGAGCGGAATGGCGCGTGAAAGTGCGAGCGCTTTATCTTTCGTTGCTGATCGAAGCTCTCGCCATGCATAACTCAACGCACACCATTGACGGACTGCAAGGTACTAGTGCGAAGAGTTGTCGCGGTGCGCGGGATCTGCGGGTTTCTAATCAATGACAAAGCGTGCTGCAGTGACTCGGTGGTCTTGTTGAAGGCAGCCGGAACTTGTTGAGCCTCATGGGCGGACTGGCTTCTCGACGCACCGATGAAGGGCTCTCATTCTATTGTTGCGCATATTTAAGCCCATGAGTTTCAGCTACAGGTGCCAACTGCAATGATCCCCGTGGCAGACGCCTTTCTTTCCTCGATTTCAGGAATACAGCTGTCATCTCAATTCGCCACAGCGACGACAATGGGGAAAGCTTGGAGTGCGAAGGATGTCCCTGACCTAATTGGTAAGGTAGTGGTTGTCACAGGAGCGAGGTACGACTCTGGGTCAGCGGCAACTCACGTCAGCCTGACTGAATGTGCTGCAGTTCCGCGATCGGCTTGCACACTGCTAAACACCTTGCTCGCAAGGGCGCCAAGGTGTACATCACTGCAAGATCGTCGTCGACGGGTTCGAAAGCGCGCCAAGAGATCTTGAAGAGCTCTCCGCAGATCAAAGAAGAGAACTTGGTCTTCCTCGCATTGGATTTGGGCTCGGTGCAGAGTATCTCAAACTTCGTCGACGAGATCAAAGCGAGGGAGCAGAAGCTTGATATCCTTGGTAGGATCACCACTTGTCTTTAACTCTGCGGTCATGGAGCAGGGGCTGACCAATGTCCGTCGTAGTCAATAATGCAGGTCTGGCCACAAAAGATCTGGAAAAAAATGATGCTGGCTGGGAGTTATGCATGGCCGTTTGGTAAATCCTAGCCAATGCGTTCGTGATGTGTCTCTACTTATACTATGCAGCTACGTCGGCCATTTCATCTTGACTAACAGCCTCCTACCTCTCTTGAAGACCGCTGCCGGAGCTCCAGGTGCCGATGTGCGGGTAGTTACGGTCTCCTCTGGCGCGCACTCGGTCTTCCTTCCCCCGGACTATGCTATTGACTTCCACAAGCCAGACTTTCTGCAAGGCAAACTACCCTATGAGCCTCTAAAATACCGGCTCACCATGAAGAACATGCTTAAGATCGACGGTCTGCGGTATGCAATGGCAAAGCTTGCCTGCGCTGTCTTTGCCCAGGAACTACAGCGACATTTCGATCAGCAAAGCCTGCCCATCATCTCTATGTCATTGGACCCGGGAAACGTGAAGAGCGACAATGCTGTGGGCATCTGGTCAGGCCTGGTACAGCCGCTGATGAGATTGACGATGCTTGACCAAGACACGGGCTCGTTAACGTCGGTGTTCGCCGCCGTGGCGCCTGAGGTCAGAAGCCAGCCACAGAAGTACAAGGGAAAGTACATCGCTCCCATAGGCGTGGTCACGCCTGCACATCCAATTGTCAAGGATCCGAAGCAGTGCAGCGCATTCTGGGATACGACTACAAGGGAAGTCAACCGCTACTTGACGGAGCATGGACATAAGGCCCTGATTCCGTGGTAAACTGATGCATATAGCTTCGAAAGATGACGCCGGGTTTACTTGAGCTCCAGATACTGGCCCGCTAGGTCCTTGATCGCCGTTTCCAACGACTTGAACTCGATGCCCAAGGTCTTCTCCGTCTCGCTCGCATCGAATGCCATCTCGGCCGACTTGATGGATCCACTGGACACGAAAGTCCCATCTTCGAAAGCTTCCGGATAGTGTTTGCGTGCGATCTCCTTAATGTCGTCCCACTGCCACTTTTCTTTCGACCAACCCACGCCAAAATTACGAAGGGGGCCCACGTCTGGTACATCCAGAGCTCGCACGTGTACCTCAGCTACATCATCAACGTGGCAAGCGCTATTTGGGAAACCTTGGTCGATGTTGGCGCCTCCCAAGGCCAACTTCAAGAGCATGCCATTCGAGCCCTGCGCCAAATCAGCCCTTGTTGTTGCATTCTCGTTTCTCCCCCAAACGAATGATGGCATGATGTTGATGACCGCGAAGCCTGGCTTCTTTTCTTGCACCCAGTCGCGCGTTCGGTTCAGGGCAAGTTTCTTGCTGGCTGCATAGGCGAAAAATCCGGGCTCCTTTGGCACCTCGGGATCAGGCTGGAAGTCGCTGGCCGTGTAAGGGTCCGGAGCGAACGACCATGTTGCAAGCGAAGAGGATGTGATGACCACTCGTTTGACAGAGGAGGCTTTACTCGCTGAGTCGAGGATGCTCAAGGTACCCCGAATTGCGGGCTGGACGATGTCGCGTTGGACGTCTGTACCGGCATCCGACAGTGGTGATGCGATGTGGATTATGTAGCTGACTCCTTGAACAGCATCATCGAAAGCGCCGTCCTTCTCGAAATCTGTGACATGGACGAATGACAGCTGCTTGAGATACGGCTGAGTTGCAGAGGCATTGGCGATCAGGTCTTGCTTGCGCTGTGAGCGTACGGCGGCGCGAACATGATACCCCGAGCTCAGGGCCTGGATCAAGGTACGGAATCCTATCTGACCGGACGCTCCTGTCAAAAGGACGAGTTCGTTCGGCATTTTGTCGACTGTCGTGTGTGTGGAGTGCGATCTGCTAAGAAGTGATAACAAGGTGGAGCGGGGGAGGGCAGAGAGCGATGCGACGGGTACAGCATTCAATTAAAGTACTAGAAAAAGTCCCATCTGTGAGTGTATATCCGTTTGCCTTTGGGGCGATTTGGTCGATTACTGAACGGAAAATTAGCCAAGCATTTGTCGGGTCACGTAACGACGCATGCTGTGAAGTGTACCAAAGTTCTTGGCAATGTTGAGTAAACAACGCTCAGCACAGACCAGCATTTCAACATTGTGAAGGCGGTGCGACATGAAGTGCAATGGTATGACTCATCACATCTAATGGTGTAAGAGCTTCCAGGACGACTCTGCGACGACTCGTACGAGAGGTAATCACTGGTCATCACGACCAATCTCTGTCCTTGCCCTGAACATCCTGCCCGAAGAGGAACAATGTTGATTAGACCTGCAATTTCGTGCCGCATCTGGCAGAAACTCATCGCTCAATCAAGATCGATCAATTCCTTTGAGCGAGACCCTGGTCTGACCATGAGCAAACACACGAAGCGCTTCAAGATACAAAAGCGATGGTTTGCAAGGGGTTCTCTGAATACGCACCCACAACACAACGTCTTCTAAGCTCTGTGTAACCCGTCGAGATCGTTGCATGATGTGGGAAATCATCAGAGAATCAGCCGTTGGACAGTCACTGCAATTTCTGGGCGTCCGTGGCAGCCTTTGCCATCCGGAAGAGAAGTCTGGATTTACCTTGCCTTCCACATGGGACAAGCCGCAGCAGGATAACAGTGCAGGATCCGGCGCACCCGACCAAGCACATGCCGACACGAGCGACTCCGTATCGAATACAGGCGGCACCGGTACACCGAATGACATCGAGAAGGCTGACGGAAGCCGTCCCACACCAGCTGCGCAGGTGCCTCTTCTGGTGACCTGGTTCAACGAAAGCGATCAAGCGAACCCTCAGAACTGGTCCCTTGGCAAGAAACTCTTCATCTCGATCCAGCTTTGTCTCTACACCTTCACGGTGTACCTTGGGTCGTCTCTCTATGTGGCCGCAGAGACAGACGTCGAGCGTATCTACAATGTCAGTCCGGCTGCGTCGTCGCTTGGGCTGGCGCTGTACGTGTTGGGATACGGTGTCGGCCCAATGATCTTTTCGCCGCTGTCTGAGATCCCCATACTGGGCAGGAACTGGCTATACATCGCTACCTTCACGGTCTTCGTCATTCTCGCTATGGCAGCAAGTCTGGTCGATGACTTTGGCGGCTTGTTGGCGCTGAGGTTCTTCCTGGGCTTCTTCGGTAGCCCGTGCCTGGCGACTGGAGGAGCAACACTACAAGACATGTACGCGCCCACCAAGATGCCCTACGCATTGATGTTCTGGGTCGCCTCTGCAACTCTTGGACCCGCGCTTGGACCAGCCGTTACCGGTTTTGCTGTGACCAAGATGGGCTGGCGATGGAGTGCATGGGAGCTGCTGTGGCTTTCAGGGCCGATTCTGCTACTCATGATTGCGTGCTTTCCCGAGACTTCTGCAGACGCTATACTCCTGCGACGAGCACGACGGCTGCGCAAGCTGACTGGGCGGACCAATCTGAAATCGGAGTCGGAGATCAGCATCCACAAGATGACTGCACGCCAGATTGCATTTGAGGCGCTCATCAAACCATGGGAGATCAATGTCCTAGATCCGGCCGTACTCTTCACGACAGTATACATGGCCTTGATTTACGGCATATACTATTCCTTCTTCGAGAGCTTTCCACTGGTCTACGCAGAGAAGTACGGCTTCAACCTGGGCGAGACCGGACTTGTGTTTCTCATTGTGTTGGTCGCGTTGGGGCTGAGCATCCCTGCGTACTGTGCCTACTTCTGGTTCTACGCCGAGGAGCGCATGAAGTCACAGCCGCATTTTGGATCGCCAGAGTCGAGACTTGTACCAGGGTTGATTGGGGCAATCATCATGCCGATCGGCCTCTTCATCTATGGTAAGTTGAGCCTTGAACAATGACGTCTATACTAACGCAGCGTAGCTTGGACAAGCAGGCCATCTGTACACTGGATTGTCAGCATTATCGGTGTCGGTCTGAATTCGGCTGGCCTGTACATCGTGATGCAGGTTCTCTTCTTGTACATTCCGTTCACGTATCCACAGTATACGGCATCACTCTTCGCCGCGAATGATCTGGCGCGGAGCACGTTCGCAGCAGGCGCGGTTGTCTTTGCTCGGCCGATGTTTATCAATTTGACAGTCCAGGGCGGCGTTAGTTTGTTGGCCGGGCTTGACATTGTGTGTGTTGGTGGGATATTCATGCTGTACTTCTTTGGAGCGAGTCTCCGGGCCAGGAGCAAGTTCGCCGCGGGCTGAAGGCTCCAGCTGAGGTGGTTACGATAGTCACTAGAGAGCCGAAGGGAATGTCTGGCGTAGACTTGGCGCATAGGGCGGAGAGTCATGTATACTAGCTTTGGTTTATCGCGATGAATCTTCCAAATGGGTGGCCAGGGTGGCCAACGAGTGAAAGACGTGGCGGGCGCCTTCTGAAATTGGCCATAGCACACGATCTTTATTAATCAGCTAAACTTGTTCCAGCTTCGCATCGTACGTTATTCCCGCGAGTTTTCGCGCCTTGTCCATCCATTCCAGCACTCTCAAGGACTCGTCCGCGCCTATGGTCTGGGGCTTCCCAGAGAATACTGCATCGGCAATCACATCAGCCTGATACCAGATCCCCCATCCGGACACTGGCTTTCGAATGACCTCCTCCCGCTCGACCCCGTCTTCACCAACATGGTCCCGCCCGTACCACTGCACTCGGAGTTCTTCTGGCCGAATGCATGGAAACGGAATCGCAACGGAGGCCTCGGAGCCTTCGATCCTGACTGATGGTGCAGCCTTCTCTGCCTGTAGTCGCTGGTAGAACGCGGGCTTGCTTGAACCGGGAAGTGTCATACTCATTGTCACAACCGCGGTAGCATCGCCACCAGCCAGAATGACTGTTGTAATGTCGTCAACATCTCCTGGCCTTTGCGGGACAGTGTGTGTGTGCGCGTGCACAACATCGGCCTTCGATGCCTTACTTGTGTTAAGCGCAACATCTGCCCATGTCAGAGCGTACACGCCCTGATCAAGCAAGGAACCAGCGCCAGCACTTTTATCCAGAAATCGTGAGTCGTTGGGCAATTCTGGGCCGACAATCGGGAAAGAGAAATCTGAGAACACGCGCCTCACATCACCTATGCGAGGCAATAGGTCTTCTTGCAGATACCTGGTCGCGGGAAGATATCTCGTCCACATAGCTTCCATGAGCACGACCTTCTGCTTTTCCGCCTCGGCAATGCACTTGCGATACTGGGCAGCGGTCATGGTCGCAGGTTTCTCGACGAGTGCGTTGCGCCGGCGTGCAATGGCCGCCAGTGTCTCTTCGTAGTGCAAGGGATGCGGAGTCGAGATGTAGACGATGTCGAAGTCTCCTTCTTTCAGCATCTTCTCCCACGAGTGATAGACCACGACCGAACCTGCGTCGGGAATCTTGTTGTCGCCTAGCCATTTCTGTGCTCGCTCGTCGGAGCCAGTAGTACTAATTGCCACAAGTTTGTGGTCGTACTGCGCGCCCTCTTGTGAGAGAAGGTCCTGGAAGAATGTCGAGGCGATGGTCGATAGCGACAAAGCCGCCCATCGACAAACGCGTTTGCCGTTCGCCGCCGCAGACATGGCGAGACTTTGCTTCGGTGAAAGTGCTTGTAAGCAATTAACTCGTCCGGAGAGATGCTGTGTGTGTGAAGCGACACAATATCACGCTCAACGCGAAGGGTAAAACATCCTACCTGTATCTATCACCATCTGTGGAGTCGTGGGGGCGAAGATCACACGGAGTGTGGTGCGCTTCATGAATAGGCTTCAGGACAGCATGCGGGCACATGCTTTACCGCGCGATGTGCCATGTGTTTGCGACACTCCGAAGAGAAGGCAACGATCTGAATTCTGGATTCTGGGTTCTGGGCGTGCGGAGAACACGTGCACAAGACCTCTCCAAACTCTGATGCCGGCCCGCCGGTAGAGCGGCTAAACGGCGCATGGTCGTGGCCGAAGCAGCAAGCTGCCAGAAGAGTTCCGGTCCAATCACAGCGTGACGGTGACACCGCAGTGGGCGGCGCCCGACGTCACTCAAACTTTTCCTTTGCATGATCGGCTCTCGGCGACACGAGCACTCGGCCTCATTGCTGTGACAGCTGCGTGACTTCGGGACATTGACAACGGCTTGGCTTGTCGAGAATGGTGGTGCGTCCACCGGCTACACCCAGCGTGTCATTTGGAGAGGGCGTGGAAAATTCATCGTGACTCGACCACAGTCACGAGGAACATACTCGACCAACAAACTACCAACAGCATGAATCTGGTGAGTAGAATCATGGTGTTTCATACCATCAGTAGCACCAGGGCAGAATGTCTAATTGTGTCTAGTACGATCTTCGAGGAAAGGTGGCGGTGGTCACTGGAGGCGGGAGAGGCCTTGGGCTAGCATTTGCAGACATTCTGGCATCTGCTGGCTGCGACATTGCCGTCCTGGACATCACCAGCGATGCGCCTTCGCAAGTGCTCGAGCTTTCCAGCAAGCATGGCGTCGTGTCACGGTACTACAGAGCCGATGTGACAAGCTACGAAGACGTGGATCGAACGATATCGCAGGTTCTTCAAGACTTCAACAGAATCGACATAAATATCAACGCAGCAGGCATCGCCATCGACGAACCATTTCTATCGACTTCTGCTAATACCATTCGAAAGACTTTCGACGTCAACGTGAACGGGTCGTTCTTTGTCGCGCAGGCATGTGCGAGGGCCATGGCGGACCGCTACAAAGCTGAGCATGGCACCGAGAACGCGACTCAACCGACTACCGGGAGCATCATCTTCATTGCCAGTATAGCTACACACGTTGCCAGTTCTGCACAGCAGATATCCTGCTACACCGCATCGAAAGCGGCAATCAAGGGCCTGATCAAACCTCTCGCCATGGAGCTGTCCAAGTATGGCATCCGTGTCAACAGTTTGAGCCCAGGATATATGATGACGGATATGATGCGAAGTCTTGATCAGCAGCAGCCCAGCTTGGTAGCTCAGTTCAAGAAGGAGACTATGTTCGGTCGAATTGGTTTGCCGGAAGAACTCCAGGGTGCGATTTTGTGGCTGGCTTCCAGCAGCGCCAGTGGGTGGTACACAGGTCAAGATTTGCTCATAGACGGCGGCGCGTCTTCGTGGAAGCATCCAGCGATATTATAGAAGTAGCAAGACTTGAACACGCAGAACAGTATCATACAAAGAGTCCACTAGAATAAAGGAGTCCTCGGGCAATCTCAACGGACGAGCAAGCAGCCAGGGTTTTAGCTGGTCAGAGTTTAGGCGCTGCTTATAGGTGTGATATGCCTGGAGCTCGGCCATTCCTAGCGCTAAGCCATGCCTAAGATCGCCTTGAAGCACCTTATTGGGGAACATAGGCGCATCATCAATTTTTTTCTCCACGCCTGAGACTTGCCCCTGGGACTTTCCTACAGCTGTATTTCACTGTCGAGCTCCAGGCTTGCAAGGCGACACAAGATTTCAGGAGCATGAAGTATGCACATCAACAATGTATCTAAAGCTGTGTGAGATAACTATCTATAGATTTGAATATCAGTTTCGACCAAGCATGCCTGCTACATCTCTGTCTAGATCTGCTTTTCACCATTCGCCGAAATTTCGGAGTGCTCCATGTCAGATGCGGCTGATTTACCTTCACCGAATTCGCCAGTAATCGACACCCGTCTGGGATCCAAATGAGTCTCGCCGTTGACCTCGTCGAGCAGTCTCCGTGCAGCAACAGCAACATTGCCACCAGCCTCGTCCACGCGTCGGTCGTGTTCAGCCATGTTCTTGCTGGCCAGCAGGCTGTCTGAGGCGAAGAGCAGATCAACCTCTTCGAGACTGCGTCGCGCAGTTTCGGGGTAGAAGAAGTGGATGATGGGCATCACAACAAAGTTCATGCAACCAAAGAAGATGAACGACCACCACCCAATGTTGGCGAGCATAATGGGGATGACGAATGTTGTCGTACCGCAGCCAATGGCCCATCCAAGGATAGTGTAGGAGTATCCCTTTGCACGAACCTCCTGCGGCCAGATCTCAGTGCCATAGATCCAGCAAGGCACAATGTTGAACATGCAGAAGAAGAAGACAAATGTGAAGGTGAAAGCTGATCCAGCAGTTCCCACAGTTTGCGAGAAGTTCGGATCGGAGACAAGACGATCTTGGGAGGTCTTGATCAGTGCGGCGACCAGGAACAGAGATACTCCCTGGATGGCGAACGAGATTTGGAGAGACTTGCGGCGGCCAAGTCGATCGATGACCAGGGCAGCTGCTGCCGTACCAATAACACCGAAAGTGTTGAGCAAGCCGGACAGCCAGGATGCCTTGTAAGCACTGAATCCAGCAAGTTCGAAAAGCTTCGCGGCCCACGAGACCATGACCAATATGCCAGTCCACTGTTGAATCTGCTGCAGCGCCAAACCCAGCACGGCGCGACGCCCAAGGTGCAGCTTGCCGGAATATCTGCCGCCGAGTGTGATGTTGATGTACTTGTTACGCTTGTGATGAGATGCTTCGACAATAGCTTCAAGCTGCTCGAGCTCTTCGCGGACTGAGGGGTCGTTGACGTCCTTGTCTCCACGGATCTTGCACAAGATCTCGATGGCTTCTTCTTTGCGGTGATTGGCCATGAGCCAGCGTGGCGACTCAGGAAGGAAGACGATCGTGACGAGGACGATCAACATCGGAATGCACATGAATCCAAGAGGGAACCGCCATCGGAACTCGAGGCCGCTGTTTCGGATGCCAAAGTTGATCCAGTTCGCGATGAAGATTCCCAAGAAGTTGGAGACGAAGACCAACGAGAAAGTGGAACCACGGTCATGAGCTTCCGAAAGCTCCGAGACCCAAGAGGGAATGAGGACGTTGACGAATCCAATGCCGAGACCTGAGATGACGCGGGCGCAGATAAACATGTTGGCGTTGACAGAGCCGGCTTGAAGGGCGGAGCCGATCAAGGACGCGAGAGCACCCATGAAAGCCCCTGCCTTTCGACCGTACTTGTCACCAAGATGGCCACCGATGAAGGCACCCCAGATAGCGCCAAAGTAGTAGGCGGCCGCAAGTCCACCTTGCTTTGTGGAATTGGTAACAACCCCGTTAGCTCCGATCTTTGCCATGTCGATGAAGGCAGGTGTACCGGAGACAGCGCCGTAGACTCCTTGATTGTAACCTTCGTAGATGAGGGCGACTGCACTGAAGAGGTTGAGCGAAAGCAAGACGCCTTTGCCTGGCAAAGCTTTCCATGGCTTGAAGGCCATTGTGATGGTTGGTTGTCAGGAGCACCTGGTACAGCGAAGCAGCTGGGCTGTGTTGATGTGTATGAAGTTGCTGAGATGTTGTTGGAAGCTGTGTGCGTGCGTATCGAACAACGAGGAGGACAGCGCAGGGATATATATCTCTGTCGTCGTATCTGATAACATATAGATATGAACTCTAATGAAGATGAGCTGAATTAGAAAGTTGTTGGTGCACTGACAAGAATATCGAATGAGCTGTTGATTGTAAATTGGTATCGATTTCTCCGGGTTTTGGAGTGAAGACCGATTGCAATCTGTTCCGACGTCCCCAGATTTGCGGGGCGGAGGCTGCCGCGGCTGACTGGCTCATGTCAATTCGCCCAATCACGCGGCACATCCGAAAATTTGTGGACGGTACGGCTAAACAGTCGGCACGGCTGAACGGCTAGACCGAATATTCCGTCGGCGAATCATGCAGGACAAAGTTGGTTTTGTTCTCGAGTCTCGATCTGTGGAGCATGGTCCAGAACAACATCCTTCGATAAGCGATGTGCACGGTTTCTGCCGAAAGCAATCACAACGTGCCTTCCGCATGGCGATCGACTTCAAAATATCTGTACTCTCTTAAACTAAAGATGTATCTCTGATGCGGTTTTGCTCTTGTATTCACCCACCTTCAAATCGCGCCAACGTCAAACAACGATCTCAGCGATCTTCGAACAATAATGAACGGTAATACACACGGCGCAATGCACAACGGAGTCAATGGCAACTCCAATGGCGCGCTGCGCAATGGAACGAATGGTGCTGTGACCAACGGCCACCATGAAGTTGGACTGGATCTCAGAGTACTTGGCCTGAACAGCGGAACAAGTATGGACGGGATCGATGCAGCCTACTGCAGATTCAGGCAGGAGCATCCATCGGCGCCGATGCACTTCGAGCTCCTGGCGTACGATGAGGTCCCTCTGGAGCCTAAGATAAAAAAACGGGTCATGAACATGATTCTGCACAACAAAACGACACCGGAAGAGCTGTCAGAAGTCAATGTGCTCCTCGGCAAGACCTTTTCGCAAGCGACTACAACATTTCTGCAGAAGAACAACATACCGAAGGAGGAGGTCGATGCAATAGGTTCGCATGGCCAGACTATTTGGTTGCTCAGTATGCCGGAGCCTGGCCAGACCAAGTCGGCGTTGACCATGGCTGAGGGCGCTTCATCGCGTCCGAGACTGGTATTACTACTGTTACAGACTTTCGAGTCTCAGATCAAGCTGCGGGACGACAAGGGGCGCCATTAATAGGTAAGTGCCTAATTCCGGTCTTCCAGACGCCAGCCGTGGAGGCAACGCCCACGACTGCGGGGGTTCTGAGATAAGATACATGGCTAATGCAAGGCGCAGGTTTCTTCGATGCCCTGGTTCTCCACCACCCGACGAAGCTCAGAGCATGTCAGAACATCGGGGGCATAGCGAACGTCTGTTTCATACCTCCAGACAACAGTGATGGCACACTTAACAAAGAGTACTTTGACTTCGACACCGGACCAGGAAACGTCTTCATTGATGCAGCGGTCCGCTACTTCACCGACGGTGCGCAGGAGTATGACAGGAACGGAGAGATGGGTGCTGCGGGTATCGTCGATCAGGGCCTCGTTGACGAATTCCTTTCGCGTGCTTACTTCAAGTTCGATCCGCCGAAAACGACAGGCCGCGAGGTCTTCCGGGATACCTTAGCACACGACCTCATCGCTCGTGGGCTCAAGAAAGGTCTGACACCTAACGATATCGTCGCAACAATAACTCGGATCACTGCGCAAGCAATCGTGGAGCACTACGAGAGATACATGCCGACAAAGTATGGACCGCTGGAAGAGATCTTTATGTGCGGAGGCGGTGCAAAGAACCCGAATATCACGAAGTACATGCAGCAGTGTTTCCCACAGACGCGGATTGTGATGCTGGACGAAGCAGGGATACCAGCTGATGCTAAAGAGGCGATCACATTTGCATGGCAGGGCATGGAGGCTGTCGTTGGCCGCAGTATCCCAATTCCGAGTCGCGTCGAGAGTGACAAGCAGTTTGTGTTGGGCAAAGTCAGCGCTGGCGACAACTATCGGAGGGTGCTTCGACAAGGGATGCAATTCGGTGCAGAGCATGATCATTTGGAGCCAGTTACAGAGCTGGTGAACTACATTGGAGGCAAGGTGTTTGACAACAAATGGTGAAGAAAGGCGTCAGTGCATTTTCTAGGCGTTCTAGGCGTAGCTTCGCAAGTGCGGGGGCCGCGACATGCAAAAGCGGCAGGCGAAGGTTTGACTTTTCAGCCCAAGTCTTGGAGCGGCAGGGGCAGGAGTGGTCCTGCCTCGGGCACGAACTCCACATTATTCGGTCGCGGCGGCGAACAACATCTTTTCTTAATCCATAGCTCAATCGTGCTAGACACTGCATATCAGCTACACGACGATAGTAACGTGCAGAATGTAAACGTTTGAGGAGACGACAGGTTTGACGTGACCGCTCAGCTCGCTCAACGCGTCGACCAGATGGCCTCAAGGTCGTATTCGATGTCGTCCACCCGACCGCGACCCGAGGCCAGGCTGAGAAGAGCTACGAAAGCATGTGATTACTGCCACCGGCGCGCCATACGGTGTCAGTGGTCAGATGACATGTCGCGATGCGTCCGATGCGTACAGTTTGACCAGCCTTGTACATACGACCGACCCGCTAAGAAGCGCGGAGTGAAGCCAGGATGGAGCAATGTCTCGCCCATTGCAATGACAGACGCCTCACACAGTCCAGCCTCGGTGCATGATACGCAGACACGCATGCGATGGAAAGCACCAAGTATCGCGACTCAGGCCGTCGTCATGAGCCTGACAGAGGTCTACTTCGAGATCGTCTACCCAATCTTTCCATTCTTCCATCAACCCACATTCCTCCGCAGAATCGCTCGGGCCGAGTACACATCAGATCGGCATCTATTCGCTGCTACGATGGCTCTTTGTGCACTCACTGTCGCCCGAGTGCAGGACCAGGCCCTCTACAACAACTCGTACGATACCGAAGAGCTGACCACAGTTCCATGGGAAACGTTCTACCAGGCGGCAATACGGGCTAGCGTCGATGTGACTACCGAGAGCAGTACCCAGAATCTCGATTTGCTGCGGAGTTGTGCATTGCTGTCTCTGACTGCCGTACAATGCAGCAAAATCCGTGATATGCAAAGGTTCCTGGGCAGGTATCATACATTGGTTGCCATGGATCGCCTCCAGGATGAGTCGAACTGGCCTGCTGGAATAGGAATTGTCGAAACTGAGGAGAGAAGGCGACTGTTCTGGTCGATGTATACATTCGAGGTGTACGTGTCCGTCGTTTGGGACAGCGTCACTCGCGTGCGCGAGCAACAGGTTAAGGTCTCGTACACCACGGAGCTTGACGACGAGCGCTTCAGTGACCGAGGCTATGCTACAGTCGAATCGCCAGCTGACCTACGACAGAGCCCAAACAGCCGCCAAGGTCATGTCAGCAGCAAGAGCTGGCTCTGTGGATGGAACTTCACCACAGATCTGTATCGGATTTTAGAGCACGTCATGGCGAACTTTCGGGATCGTCAGAGGCACCAAGGCTCGTTTCCAACAAATCTATTCGTGGACAGATCTGATGCTTCAATCTCTTCTATCAGAGATTCGATCATGCAGCTGTACCATGATCTGCCACATTGCTTCAAAGAGGCCCCTCAGATCACGTGCGACCCAGCAAGCGACCGCTTTGGGTTCCAGGCCGCCAATATCATCGCAACAGTACAGCTACTGCGAATGATGCTTTTTGCTTCGGGTGGTGGCAGTCTCGAGGAGCGTTGCAAGATTGCGAGCGAGGTCATCGATGCTTTCACTCGGATCCCTGTCCCATACCTGCGTGCCATAAGCTCGCCTTTGCTTTACCACTTGGCGGGCACTGGCTCTATACTTGGCTCGGTATTCGAGGAGCCCATGACCGAGCTTGCCTACGAGCAAGTCCGAGTCGTTCTGCTTGCTCTTGCTCAGCTTTTGGAGAATCTTGAGTCTGGCATACACGCGACAAAGAGTGCGCAGCGACTTCGAGACCTGGTTGGGCAGATTGACCAATACATGAACACTCAAAGAGACCAGTCAAGCAGCATTCCTGCAAAGCTAGCCAGCGAGTTCATGGAAGAATGGCCTTGGACTCTGGATTTCATGCAATTTACCGACAGTCGAAACTCTCCGGTCGAATATCCGATCCCGTGACGTTCTCGATGCGAATTACCAGACCAGCATTCTTCAACAACATTATAACCGCCTGAACGGTCTCGGCTGAGCCTTGACATGAGCGAAAAGCCATCAAGGTTTTCCAGGAACAAGCCTCCAGATCTCCACAGCATCTGCCGCTGCGGGGTCAGCCGCCACCGTTCAGGCGTTCAGCCGAGACCGGGGCCGCCAAGGCGGTCGACGCTCCGACCGCAGGTCTTTGAGAGCAACGGGCATGGTTCGATCATGCCGTGCCACTGTTGCGGACAGTAGCCCTGAGCCTCGATGTCCTGTCATTCAAGCACAACACGATCACTATGCGCGACGAGACGTACACTCACATCGTCGTCGGTGCCGGCTCGGCGGGCTGTGTCGTTGCAGCTCGTGTTGCAGAGAATAGGAACTTCCGAGTATTACTCATAGAGGCGGGCTCGGACTGTGATCCAGAGACATGTTCGCCGCTTGCTGGTGTCCGGGACTCCCGGCGTGTGCCGATGAAGGGCCAGTCTGAGCTCTTTGACCCAGCACTCGACTGGAACATCGATGTTAGTATTCCGGGAGGGCAGTCGATGCAGATCCCTCAAGCCAAGGTCGTCGGAGGAGGCAGTAGCATCAATGGAGGCACAGCTCTGCGGAATACGGTGGCTGACTCCGAAGAGTGGGTGCGCATGGGCAACGATCGATGGAACTTTCGAAGTGTCTATGAAGTGTACCAAAGCCTCGAGGACGATTCATATCGAGGCACAAGAGGACCACATCCGATCGCTCGCGCGTCTCGTGATGAGACTGGCAGGATTCAGCGGGCATTCCTAGATGGGGCTTTGGCATGCGGCATGCCGTCAGTACACGATCTGAATGCCACTGGTGCAGAAGGTGCAGGGCCGTCGCCAGTTTGCCGGCGTGGCCAGGTTCGCATTAGTGCCGCAAATACCTTCATCGATCCGATCCGGATTCAATCCAACCTGACCATCATGTCGAATGCGCAAGTCGACAAGGTTCTGTTCTCGGGAACTAAGGCTCGGGGTGTATTGCTCACAGACGAGAGGATACTGCATGTCTCACAAGAGGTCGTCGTGTGTGCTGGGGCCATTTTCTCTCCTGCCATTCTGCAACGCTCTGGCGTTGGACCCGCGCCATTGCTCCAGGATTTGCAGATAGACGTTCTCAGCGACTTACCTGTCGGATGCAATCTGTCGGATCATCCTTGCATACCAGTTGTGTCGAGACCGAAGCCAGGAGCGTATGCACAGGGAGACTCGTCGCTGGAAATGCAGGCGCGGTGGTCTTCGACACGGCATCCAGGAGCGATCGACTTGCAAATGGTCTGCTTCAGCTACCTGTTCGTGCCCGCTGCCGAGACGCAGACAGGCCGCAGTCTTGCAGGCACTGCAACCGGCCATGTCGCGGGGATCGGCTGCAATGTCAATAAGCCAACGTCGCTTGGAAACGTCACCATTCGGTCGACTGACGCGATTGAGTACCCGGTGGTCAACCCTGCCTATCTCAACACATCGCATGATCGCGAAATTGCAAGAGAGGTTGTGAGGCAAGCCTACCGTGTCATAACATGTCCAGCCATGCAGGACGTGCTCGAGGAGCCATTGACGCTGCGCGAATCCATTGTCGAAGACGACGCTGCTTTGGACGAATGGATCTCGTCACAGCTGTCATCGACATATCATTTCTGCGGAACGTGCAGAATGGCTTCGAGACGTGAAAGCGGAGTTGTAGATCAGAGTGGCCGGGTATACGGGGTGGATGGATTACGAGTTGCTGATGCCAGCGTCATCCCGACGGTACCAGCAAGCAACACAATGTGGACAACAATGATGTTTGCGGAGCGTATCGGCTGCAGTATACGTGACGCAATCGACGTTGGTACGGCCTTGCGGGCCTCGCTCTAGTCTGGTTCCTGTATGATCATTTACGGAGCAGGAATGCAGGAGGAATGCGGAATTACTTGGTATTGGTCTTGGCGGCCTTCCCCAGGAAATCTAAGAACAATTTTGCAAGCTCCTCCGGACACTCTTCTGCCAGTTGGTGACCGAAGTCTAGCTCCTTGTACGTGACGACTCCTTCCTCACACACGTTCTCCATCTGTGATCTCACCTCTGCGCCAATGAAGTCTTTGCTACCAATCGCCAGGACCGGCAGAGTCAACCTCTTCTCTGCAGCAGCCTTATTGTCTCGCACATTGGCAGCCGTCTCTCTGTAGATGTTGAATAGGGAACGCAAGCCACCTGGCTGACTCGCTTTTGCGACGTACTCCTCAATTGCATCATCCGCTATGCTCGTTGGATCATACGCTTCGTTCTTGATGAACCAAGTGAAGTACTCTCGCTCTCTCCCGGTAATCAGGAGCTCGGGTACATCGCGTACACTGTAGAAGGCGACGTGCCACAGGTGTGTCTCGGGGCGCGCGCTATCAAAGGTCGCCTGCAAACTGTTAGCCAAACATGAACTCTGACACTGAGTGGAAGTAGTCCTCTCGATGGTCACTTCGGCCAGGACAGGAGACTCGTACCCATTCCTCAAGCCCAAAGCCTGGAAGCAGCATCTCTTGGAATATCAGCGAAAGTACACGGTCTCGATAGCGAGCTGCAAGCTGGTAGGCCGCTGCGGCGCCCCAGTCCTCTCCAACAACGTGGTACTTCTCGTGGCCAAGCTGCTGCATTAGCTCAGCCATATCGTCCGCAACTGTCGCCATCGAGTAGTCGCTGTCCGGGTGGGTAGAGTCCCCGATTCCTCGTAAATCCGGTACAACGCATGTGAAATGCGGACTCAGGTACGGTAGCACTTTGCGCCAGTAGTATGATGTTTTCGGGATTCCATGCTGAAGCAGTACGGCGGGACCACTTCCTGCAGTGTAATAGTGAAGACGGACGCCAGTCGATAGCCGCAGACGACCGTGTCTCACCGGAGTCTGCTGGTGGTCGACGATGATTTGACCCATTCTGTATTCGATGTTGTTTGAGTAGCTTCTGAGTTCTTGTTGGGCAGCCTTGATGAGTACGATGTCGTTAGTATGCTGATGTAGATGCAACGGCTGCCGTAGAACTGGAAGACACGTTTCAATATGCAGTGCCTTTCTCGTTGGCTGAGTGCCGTGTAGGACATCTGATCACGGACAAGACTTCGCGTACATGCACGCATCAACGCGTTCCCTCCCGACAGCTTGACCGCGCCACCTCCAGCAACGATTTCGGACGATCTCTTGGCTGTGGTAACGGGTGTGCTCTCGAGTGGCCGCGGCTAAACGGCAACGGCTGAACAGCGGCCTGGTTGGGGCCCGAAATTTGAGTTCAGCGTCCCCATACTTTCGATTCTCGGGTTTGAGACTTCGGAAACCATCCCGTGCGAATCATGGCGCTGCTTCGTGCAGTTGGCGATCAGTATCACGATGCGCACTTCTGGGGAGGTTGCCGCAACGTGGGAGTCATGTGGGCATGGCACAAATGTACAACGCGGCACCACAGCCCGGCAAACTTGTGCGGCGATATCGCGGGGAAGGCTCTCAGAATATAAATCGATGCTGAAGGACTTCTGCACCGTCTCGACCTTTGTGTGATACAGAACTGACTGTGGAAAGTCTCTCATTTGGTGCATCCTCGCGCAACTCATCGCTAGCTACAATGACGTTCAAGCCATGGCGCCACGTGCCAGGAAAGGCGTTGCTCTGGTTGCTGAACCTGTTCTCCGCAATCGCTCTTATCTTCGAAGGTTACAACCAAGGCGTGATGGGCTTCGTCAATGGCTCGGCTGGGTACATCGAAGCCGTCGGCCTCGGTTCCGATGGGGTCGTCACCAACTCAACGAAACAGGGAGGCCTTGTTGCGGTGTATTACTTTGGCGCCATGTTTGGTTGCTTCATTGGCGGCTGGTATGGCGATCGTTTCGGCAGGAAGAAAGCCGTTGCAGTTGGAAGTGTTCTTGCTCTTATCGGTGGAGTCTTGCAGGCAGCGTCGCAAAGCAGCAACATGACGATATGTGCCAGAGTTGTATGCGGTCTCGGTATTGGCTTTATCAATACGGTATGTCCCCTGTCAAAGCGCTCGGAGTTTCGCTAATCTCATCTCAGATCATCCCGGCTTGGATCTCTGAGCTTGCACAGTCACACAACAGAGGCTCCTCGTTTGCTCTCGTGTTCTGTGCGAACTATGTCGGAATTGTGATTGCGTACTGGCTTGGTTACGGGCTGCGAAACGACACAACAGACTTCAAATGGCGCTTCCCACTCGCTTTCCAGACGGTCCCTGTTATTATACTGCTCCTTACAGTGGCCTTCCTCCCGGAGTCCCCACGATGGCTGATAGCAGACGGCCGCCGGGACGAAGCACTGGAGATACTTGCCAAGATTCGCGGCGATCGTGCGCTTTCCGACCCAGAACTGGAGCACGAGATCTCGCAATTAGACGTCATTGTCGCCAACGCCAAACACCCACGCTATAGTCTGATCAACATGTCTTTCGGAAGGCATTCGGGACTGCTGCACTTGGGGCGGCGCGTGTCCCTCGCTGTTGGTATCATGATGATGATGGAGTGGACAGGAATTCTGGCCATCACTGTATATGCCAACACGCTCTTCCAGCAAGCAGGCTTCAGTGCCGAGAAGGCATCGTGGCTCAGCGGACTCTGCAACACATTCGGCATCATTGGCACTGCGGCCAGTATCTTCACGATTGACCGCTTTGGACGCCGCAAATCGCTCTACTTTGGGTTTTTCATCCAAGGTGCGGTATTGATGCTTTCGGGAGGTCTGTCGCGCCTAGGAGAGGAGCATCCCAATAATTCAGGCGCATACGGTGCGGCTGCGGCGGCGATGGTGTTCATTTACACGTTCTTCTTCGCACAAACGGTGTTGATGATCGCTTTCCTCTACCCGACAGAGATCTGGCCGCAGGAAGTCAGGGCACGAGGCAACAGCTACGGCGTGTTTGGTTGGGCAGTCGGATGCGGGACCACGACTCTGGTGATCCCGAGCATGTTCAGCGCCCTTGGCTGGAAGACATTGGTTGTTTTCGGTTGCTTCAACTTCGCCAGCCTGCCATTGGTCTACTTCTTCTTTCCGGAGACATTGGGACGTTCGCTTGAGGAGGTCAACTTGCTATTCACAGCGAAGAGCCCATTCGTTTCGTCAAACAAGCAAGAGTACGAGCGGAGGCTGCGGGATGCCGGCGGCGACGTGCTTGCTGCGGAGAGAAGTCTTCTTGCGGAGATCGATGGGCAGGAAACTGCACAGAAGTCTGCGTCCGACGAGGAAATTGCCGCGACGTTTAAGCATGGCCGAGTTACAGAAGACTTGAAGTGATGGAAGCGATGCTCGTTAAGACATGGGTTGCTCGCCTTCTGCGACACTTGACTGCGGGTGTGTTGTCGTATGCTGCAAACTTCGCAAGGAGTTTCTCCAATTCTGAGACAATTCGACTTCGTGGAAGACGCGACGCGACGTGTTCACGTGTTTCTACCTCGGCTTGTTTCCGTCGCAACATGGTCATTCTTCGTGCTGCAGCCTGAGCTCTCTCGTGTCATCAGCAACGCATTCGACCTACGGTGAATGGATTTCTTGCACAGATCTCCACCTCGCAGCTGCTGCCACGCGACAAGCACTTGCGCTGGAACTGATCCTGGTTGCAAGAGGTCAATCTGAGTGAAGCGATCTCCAGAACTGGCTTCTTATTGATTACCCTCGACGCCCGACACTATCATCGAGGCGGCAGCATCACCGGCGCTGCTCGTATAGTGCCCTATTCCAGCAAGCTGCCCGGACTGTCCCCCTGGTCCCCCGCTATCGGCACGCTGTACATTAATTTTCGTGATGCGCAGCGGAGTCAGATCGATGCTTTCGCATTGCTACCTGGTCTAGCATACTTCCGACCTCTTTGGGTCCGCCGCATGTCCTCCGGTCCGCTCGCCGTGGGTCTCAGCTTAGGTCACGTGTCAGTTGTGATTGCACCGGAACGCCCTCAAGCTGGATCTTTGAGGTACTCGAGCCCTTGCAGATATGACAGAACGGCAGTGATGCCGACAAGTGGCCAACGACTCCACAAATTGAGGTCCCGCAGCATCCTGTGAGGCAAGTAGCTGCTCAACGACCTCACGCCGGGGTGTGAACGAGCCGGCTCCCGCACAACAGTGCGGACCTTACGCCAGACATTCGGCAAATACTCGGCGCTGTACTTCTGTCGGAGTGAGTCATACTCCTCACGATCATAGATCGACCAGAATTCCTCTTCGGTATAAAACGTGTCTGCATAAAGCCACTTCATACCTTGCAGCTCTCGCAGTTTCGCCTCAAGCTTCCTATTTGATGGCAATCTGCCCTCATCTGGGCACTTTGTCCAAACTCCGATGTTGAGAAGTTGCTCCCCTGTTGAGCGTCCGGGCGTTTCCGAACACGGTACGTGAGGATTCAAGCTGTTCCGATCGTTCTGCTTCAAAGGACACAGCCAGAGAGGGTAGAACTCGTACGTTTCGTCCAGCCAGTCCAGAAATTCAACAGCCTTGCTGTCGGGCAGTGAGAAATCCTGGATGATGTACGCAGCTCCCAACTTACTTGCGTGCAATCCATGGTAAAGTGTACGGGTGTCCATCAGCCAATTCAATAAGTACCGTGTCATTCTGTTGAAAGGTACGCCGAACCACTGGAAGACGAACTTGCCCGTCCAGAACGCGCCACGATCGTACCGGAAGAGGTATTCAGGAAGTGTAGCGAGCTCTCGGTGAGGTGATTTGCATAGGGACTGCCTTGACATCGCGTTCTCGGCGTGAAGGTAAAACCACTGATCCCATCTTTGCGAAAATGTCACCATAGGCGGTGCGACCGAGGATTCGTACTCGTCCAAATTTACCATGCGGCCGGAGACTATCACTCCCTGTGACTTCGAGAACATGATTCCATCAACGAAATCAATCGCTTCGAGCGATGACAGCTCCGCCATCAGACCCTGCGCATCAGGAAAGGAGTCGACTGGGTGGTATGTCATCTCCACGAAGTCCCGAGCCGGCAGGAGCTTTATTTTCAACAGAGTCACAGTAGCTATCGTGCCGAATGTCCCGCTACAGCCGTTGAAAAGATCGGCGTTCTCATTCGGCGATGCTGAGACGACAGTACCATCTGCTTGAATGGCCTCGATCCAGAGGACGCATTGATCGAAGAAGCCATACCGGAAGGAGCTCGACTCGCCTCCAGTTCCCGAGAACGCGCCCCCGACAGTGATACCAGGAAACTCGGGCACCACGGGCGGTACCAATCGATATGGTGTTGTGAAGGCAACAAGCTGGTCCATGGGGACATTGGATTCCACCACACAAGTACGCTCTTCTGTGTCAATCGAGATTACATTGTTCAGGGTCGAAGTATCGATTGAAGTCGCATCCGAGAAGGTTGTGGATCTGGTGCTATTTGTGCTACCATGGTAGATACGGAATGGCAGCTTCTGGCTGTGAAATTCGGCCACCTTCTGTGCCAGCGGCACTATCTTCTGGCGATGGGCTTCCATGTTGTGGTGATAGTCTCGAGTCACCGACGGAGCTGACAGAAACCGTGGGAAGCGTCATGGTCATTATTGCTGCGACGCTTTCTTCGGAACTCAAAGACTGTGGAACTTTGACTTGTACGACTTGGCTTCCGGGTCAATTTCTTTAGGCTGGGGGAGAACTCTGCTTTCAGCTTCCACGTGCAAGGAGTTGGCACACCGCCACTCACCGATGACCTCGACCAGCAGGATGCCGGCCATATTGGTAGTATACCACGTCGCAGGGTTGCGCATGGCATCATATCCGCCTTCACAGCGAAATGATCTTCATCGGGCGTCGAGTGGGTAGTAGCTTCCACAAAGAAATACCAAAAGCTGAAGTGTTCACAATTTCCAACTGCACAGGCCCAAACCGAACTGCGCAAGGACTCAGAGTTTACGCCACAGTTGTTAATCTTGGACCCTAGGTAAAGTGCGGCAGTGCTACGCGATCAGGACGTGTGCCACAAAATTCTTGGTTCCAAGAACGACTATGCACAGTGAGAAACATTTGGTAGGTGACCACACATTGCTGTTGTTACAATCATGCATTCTTCCACACATGGGGAATGTAGCCCAATCTATACAGGGCGTTACTCGAGTTTAATGGGTCCACGAGTAGGGTTGAGAGACCTTGAACCCCCCACCCGAGGTTTGTCCAGGAAATGAAGAAAGCTACCTCTGCCATTAAATCACGATGATTTGAATTGCAATTTGGACCCCGCGAAAACCGGACGACACGTGCCTGGCCCAAAGTTAGAGCCCTTTTGGAACACTCGAAGCGGCATTGAGTTCCACGCGATTGCATGTTATGCTTTTGTCGTTCCTCAGCTCCTCGCATCTTCAGCCAGCCTGACAACATGCATTCCCGGTAAGTACTGCATCAGATCCTGTCGCATCCTGCCAACTTCGCAAGTCACTATGTCCCCACGCTTGTTGACAGGCGGTGACCGTGAGATGGCCTCGCAGCCGCGATGACTACACAAACACTGGTGCCAGGCTCTCGGTTCACGCACTTTGCATACAATCCCAACATTGCTGCCAACGCTGCGGTTGTTGCTATCTTCTCCATACAGACCGTTGCCCAAATCTTCCAAGGTATTCGTTACAAGACATGGGGATTTATGTGTGCAGTCCTCGCTGGACTCGTGCTCGAAGTCGTCGGATATACCTCACGACTTCTCATGCATGCCGATCCATCTGATCGAAAAGCCTTTCTCATGTATGCTAGGCTGCCAGTGTCTGTCCGAAGCTAACGAGTTGTCCAGGAACAATATCACCCTCATCCTCGGGCCTGCATGCGTAGCGGCGTCAATCTATTTGTGCATGGGCCATCTGATAAGAATCTACGGTCGAAGCTTGTCCATATTCAGCGTACGTGCCTGGAAATGCCTGAATACTTCGGCTGACAAGCACAGCCAAGGGCGACGTTCGCGGTCTTCGTTTTATGTGACCTTCTCAACTTGGTCCTTCAGGGTATCGGAGGCGGAGTCAGCTCGACCGAGCAAACACCGAGAGGCATCCAGGCGGGCATAGATATTGTCATCGCAGGTTTGGCGACACAGGTCACGTCTCTGCTTCTGTTCATGGTCTGTTGCGCCCATTTTACGTGGCGGATATATAAGTATCCGGAGAGGACAATAGAGCAACATCGAAGCGTGCGGCAGTCCCTGCGATTCCGCCAGTTCTTGTTCGGTAGGTTCTTCCGACTCCACGACACAGTCGCTGATACGGTCAGGCATTGCTCTGGCAACTCTCTGTGTCTTTACTCGGTCAGTGTTCCGTATAGCCGAGCTGCACCAGGGTTTCACTGGGCCCCTGGCGAACAGCGAGATCGATTTCATGGTATGACTTGCGCCTTCGAAACATGGATCGATTCTAATATCCAGACAGATCCTTGAATGCGGGATGATGGTAATTGCAACAAGCGCACTAACAATTTTCCACCCGGGTCGGTCCTTCCAGGGCAAATGGTCCCTGTCGGACAATTATCGCGACAGTAATTCGTGTGGTGTATCATATTCGATACACGAATGGCAGAGAGCGCCTAGGGACAACGCAGCAGAGAAGTCCGAGCAGAACATCAAGCCTTTTGCTGTGGAAAAGACGATGGTGATAGACAACAATGGTAGTCAAGATAGGTTGACAGTGTAGAGATAGCGGTGAATGAAAGTGTATGTCTCTCATGACATGGCCCTCACCCGGTAGTCGGCAGGACGTGTCGCACGTCTGGTTCGAGACATTTCAACATTCAACGAACGGCAACAAGACTGTGCCAGGATGCTGATGCGAAGTGCGGACCCATCGGTCGATCATCGATTCTAGACTAGTGATGCACAAGAAGATCGAACCGGAAGGCCGTCCTTGGTAGACGCGTACATCAAGCTCGCAGCTGGAACATTTGATCGCGACTGCATCGAGAAAACACGGACGAACATCAGGCGCTGCTGTATCTGCTCCCGTGGCTGGCGTTGTACCTTTCGTTGAGGCGGCGTTGGTTGAGCCTGGTGTGCAAGGATAGCAAGGGCCAAAAGGCAGGGAGAGCTAACGGAAAGGGTGGTTGAAGACGACGACAGCACACAGCAGCAAGATAAATCATCACGCAGAATTGGAGAGGTGTTCCCAAACTCTAAGCAGCGGATCCGCAATAAATATCGTTGTTCACGTAACCAGCACGCCTGTGACCTGCTGGCTGCTTTAAAGTGCCTTACAGCGCCGCATGCATCTGGCGAATCGACTGCAGAATTCGGTGGACAGCCTCGACCTGTGTAGATGATAAACACGTTGTCCTGTCCAGCTGACTTCCATCGCACAGCGCTATAATGCACCAAAGATCTAGGTGAGCTTCATGACGGACCAATCAAGGCACGCACACCATCAGGCCCATCCTGGACTATGTGGTCGCGCTGCACGGCTTTCAGGTGATTCAGTATCAGGTGTATATAGCCTCGTCGAGCATGCTGAAGAATATGCGTAGAGGCCCTCGCAAGAGAATCCACACCAAGCACAGCTGTATTGCAAGCGTTTCTTAGGCCATCATGTCGAACAATCAAGTTTACTACAGGACCATTGAGGTAGACTCAGTCAATGTCTTCTATCGCGAGGCCGGTGCAACCTCTCTGCCCGGACTGCTACTCCTACATGGCCACGCTTCTGCAAGCCATACGTTTCGAAACATCATTCCGGAGCTATCAAAATCGTTCCGTGTCGTGGCACCCGACTATCCTGGGTTCGGGAACTCGGATATGCCAGACCCAGAGCAGTATGTCTATACTTTCGCCAACATCGCCAGCACTATCGACAAGTTCACCGAGCAAATCGGGCTCAAGACGTTCTTCTTGTACATCTTCGACTACGGAGCGCCAATCGGGCTTACTATCGCGGCGAAACACCCGGGTCGGATTGCCGGCATCTTTTCGCAGTCAGGGAATGCATATGAAGAAGGTCTGTCGCCAGCATTCGCAGGCCTCCGAGAGTGGTGGGCAGATGCTTCCAAGACAGATGCTCCCAACCATATTCTATCACTCGACGGCGTAGACTGGGCCTACAAACTTGGGGTCGAGCCTTCTCTAGTCGGTCCAGATGCTGCCGCCTTGGACAAGTATTACATATCACGAACGGGAGCGCACGATATCCAGATGCGTATCCTGCGCGACTACGAGACGAATCTCAGTCTCTATCCGGAATGGCAGGCGTATCTGCGCAAACACAAACCGAAGCTAGTCGCCCTGTGGGGAAAGAACGATCCTTTCTTCATTCCTCCCGGAGCAGAGGCTTTCAAACGTGATGTACCAGACGCAGACGTCAGCATTATTGATGCTTGCCACTTCCTGAACGAGAGTCATCCACAAGAGGTCATCAAAGCAATTAAGAAGCTGCTCTGAGGAAACCAATGGGCCTATCCGCCTGAACAGTCAACGGAAGGGCGCGGTCGCCGGAGCAGTCTGTCTAGCTAGCGATACGAAATGCCAGCGCGCCTCCATTAGACTGCACTTCCGTACACAGACGACGTTGGGCCACTTGTGCTGCCACGCGTGCAATCCATACAATCACGACCATGCCTGCCAACCTGTGCCGGCTCTGTGTAGTCTATTCTTGTCTCATCTTTGCCTGAGCACGTTCTGATTTGCCTTTAATGACTTTACTCAAGTCACCTACTGGCAAGGTGACCGGGAAGTCTACCGATTCCAGCAGCTGGACAGCAAGGAGGTACCAGACCATCGAGGTGAGTGCGAAGGTACATGCGCCGGATGCCTGGGACATTGATCAGCCGTAGCACGATAGCGGCTGGGCTGGGGATGACCTACAACAACCAGCTTCCCTCCTATCTCGACATTGCCTTCCGCCAGGTTCCAGAAGGCGCCGGCACCACAACAGAACGCCACAATAAGGGTCGTCAACGCACTAACGAATACGATGTTGGTGCGAAGACTACAAATTGTGAAGATCACGGTGAGAACCGCCAGAGACATATAGTAGAATCCTGTCTCGTCAGTACACCATGAACTTATGGCGGGTGAGACTTACCGAAAGTGGCGAAGTAGGCGGGTTCGTCCATTCCTTGGAAAGTGTTGCCAACAGGGTTGGAGTATTGCGAGCCGACATTGAACCAAGGGATCAGCTGTGTCCCAGCGACGACCCAGAACGTTCCGTAGGTGAAGAACAAACACATGGAGAAAGTGTTGCCCAACACCCACTCAGCGCACGCAGCGAGAATTTGGATTCCACCTCCGAAGAAGATCATGACGGGGCTTCTCTGTCAGTTGAGGCACGAGATATTTGTAATTGCCGACTCACATCAGAGCACCTCCCAGACCTCCTGCTCCACGCCAGCCCATGCTTGAGATGGAGTAAGGCGTCGCCGCAATAACGAATCCAATGAGGGCAACTGGGGTTGGATTGGCAAACTGCGCGTGTCAGCACCCATGGAGTACGTAGAATAGCAGGGTTCGCGGACTTTCTTCCTCAGATCTCCAGCGACAGGTTTCTCAGGGTTGAGGTACAGCTTCTCAAAGACATCCCTGGGAATCCAAACACTGTCCGCAGTTGCGACACGGCGAACAACATCGTCGTGACTCGATGTGTGGTTCAGCTCCTTGTTGTTCTCCGAGTTCGGGGTATCCATTGCTGTGGTGCGGTGCAAGTAAGGTACAGGATTGAGAGTCTGCTCGATCCGGAAGGGATCAAACAGGGAGTCCTACTTATACACGCGTGAGCCTGTCGGCTCGGTTGTCGTCTGGGGTTCATGGGGAGACATCGACATACCGAGGTGAGGAATACTTTGTGGGGACCCCACGCTCCCAGATTGCTGTGGATTGCGACGACGATCTGGGATAGAGGACCACTCAGCAAGGGAAGCTTCAGCCATTCCTTACCAGCAAAGTGGGCTAGACCAGGAGGTGGATGCATACAGCGTCCTTAGCGCCAGGTAATCGCTGTGCTGTGCCCAAGCTCGGATGAAGCAGCACGTGGTAACTGCACTTCGGTCATGTCGGTGGTAACAGAGTGCACACTAACTTCCACTAGAGGTCGTCTGGGTAGTATTCTGTGCCGCAACCGGCCAAACGCCGCGAAATAAACTCGATGGCCACGCGTCTGTACCTGTCGCTCGATCAAGAAGGCGAATACCATGCCTTCGAAACATGCAGATCCAAGATAAACATCGCTGATCTATAGGGTTGGTGACTGCTTTGCGGTAAGAATAGTTTGGCACCTACCGCACGGAATATGCGACAGCTGCTGCGGCCAAACTATTGTTGTTGAGCTGTAATTGATCCAAAATCATGCGTCAGTAGTCAGCGACTCGAATATGGAGTATCATAGCTGTTGACGCGCAATCATCTCGGAAAGTGCGGCCCAAACAGCCGACGGAAAGATTCCGTGGCGCATCAACCTTCTATGCAACCGGCCACGGAACGGCTTACACCTCCAATGCTTAGTAGGCATCGGTGCTCTCGGCGACCGCTTGTTTTGACGTCAAGCAAGGGGTCTCTCACTGGCATATCTACAAAGTGAGGGACCCGGCGCGATGGTGCTTGAGAGCGCTGTTGAAGCGAAGACGCAAGTGCAGCGCCGGCGACATTCACTTGGACCTATGGTTGTCCACGCTGCGAGAAAGCTATTGCTTCGGCCAGTCGTTTCAATAAGCAGCCGTCCCAAACATGCTGATTTGGATTCCAGCCGTTTTGAATATAAATGCTTGTCTTGGATGAGAGATGTAGCCAGTCAGCAGTGGCGTGGCTACCGGTAACAAATTCTCGACCTCGAACGTACGTCGCGAGGTGAACGGGTCTGCGTGTATGTTCCTTCGTCGACGTGAGCCCATATGTTGGTTGTGAAGCGTAGGTACTTCTGATCCGTTGGAATTTGCATACGACTTAGTAGAGTGCGCCCCTTGGCAATTTAATTTCCGCTCCGGACTTCCGGCCTTGGCTTACGGTGCAACGACGCGAAGTAAGTCGCGTTCTTGCGTTGCCTTTCTTGCGTTGCGTTGCTTGCTTCCGTGCTGGTCCATTGTTTGTCTCTGTGCTTGCGAAGTGGCATCTAGACGGCGTAGTGGTGTGATATCGCACCCAGATCTGGTGATACAACTGCCCTTCACCATATCTTCTCTTGTCGAGACCGCAGCCTACTTGCGAATCCCGTGTCGCGCATCGGAGACTCTCCCCTTCGGACATCTCGATACCACCGAAACACGCCCAGACAGCCGCCGCTCGATCTCGGGGACAGGATGTTGGAGCGACCCTCGCGGAATGACAAGAGCACGCACACAGACGGGAGTGTAAGGGAAGAGACGTTTCTGCTGGGCGCATCGTACAATACGTCGAAGTCGTGACAGCTTCTTCGTGTGTACAGCGTCGACACTGCACCCGATACCATGTAGCCGCAGTCGAGGGCGCTGGGACATCAGCAGTCTGTCCGATACAGTTCGTGCACAGACGAGTAGCTTGCCGCACACCGGCGTCCGCAATCGATGGTGCGATCGTCATGCCACGCCGCACCCGTCCTCTACCATATTTGGTAGGCTCTACATCCCGCGCCGACGCCCTCCACAAGCGATGGATATAGGACGCTACGCAGAGATCGTGCTTCTTCGAATGGCTGCTACACAAAGCCCGCTCTACAGCAGCATTCACCGGCCGCGATCCGCCATGTAACAACCACCAAGGTGCTTCCGACCCAGCCATTAGCTCCAGCGATGGATCTAGCCCGTAGGCAGGCGGCGATAGCAGCGCAGCTACATACAGGCACGGCACCCGATCGAAAGGACAGGCTTCGAACGCTCAAGATGCGAATAAAGAGCAAGATACGGGTGACGAGATTGTGAAAGCAGACACTCGACGTTGATGTGCGAGACGAGGTAGCTGACCGCTCGCCCGCAGAGCGATTCTGCTCGCCTGGCGGCTGTGCGCTCATTTCGGACTGAGAGTCTTTCGCATGCGTGGCCTCGGCTGAAGCTCGTCTTTGGTGTGCGATGATTCTATTGTGTTGCGAGCCCTGAACGGCCAACGTACCGTCCATCCTGCCCGTGCAAGGAGATGTCGTGAGGATTATTACTATTCTGGTAGACGACGGGAAACCTCGTCTTTCCTAGCCGCCAAACAACGGACTTCGCGACGGAGACAATGACCTCGATGTCGAGATCCTCCTCGCTCGCACCGGACTCAAGGCGATGATTGCGCGCTTCGAGAATGAGCCAAGACATCTGTCAACTATCTTGGCATTCCGATCAGCTCGACGTCCTCTTTCACTGCTCAATCTCCCTGACAGCGAACGTGACGTCTAATGACGGCGGCTCTTGTCTCTCTTGCAAGAGGGGCGCTGAAGTTCTACACAGCCGCCGAATACTGTGCAGCCTGGTACCACGTCCTCCATATCGGCTGACATTGATTTTGACAGATATCGTGGCTTGACGCCAAGGATTTCGATCATTTCATTCTATGAAATACTTCAGGTTTGCTCGCCTCGAATGACCATGGATACTCGTATATCCTAAACAGTCTGCTCTTCAAGAGGCGGTCACAGAGACCTGATGGTCAGAAATGCATCTGGCTGGCCGTGCTGCAAGCCCTTGGAAGTGCATCAAGACAGGACGACGCCAAGGACGAAAACGGGGCGGAATGCCAGATGATCTCTGCCCATTCTTGCCCAGCCCGTCACCGACGATCATGAAAACACCAATCCGCTGCACACATGATTGCTACTTGGCTGCCGGAGATTTCATGTCCTTGTCTCCGAGTACAGTGCCCCCCAAGGCTTGTGGTAAGTTCACGACCCATAGTTCCTATACCTGCCTGTCAATCTGAGCCAAGCTATTTGATCCTCTTCTCTCTTCTCTCGAAACCTTGGCGTGTCACAACAAAAGAAGAGCGACATTCCATCGCGGTACTCATCTCCTCAAACGGCCTCAAACATCTACATGCCCGTCCTCTGAGGACTTCATAAGGACGGATAGCCTGGGCCAACTACTACACCCTGCGACGTACACATTCAACACTACACATCTCAGCATGAAGATCACCACTGCTCTTTCGGCACTTGCCATGATTCCTGCGGTCCTTGCGGCTCCTCCATCTGGCAAATCTGGTACTTGCCGTGTCGCGAAGCCCAAGCCTGGCCCATCAAAGCCAGATATGAAGCAGTTCCCGTTTTGCTTTACTTCCACGTACCAGATCATCGCTACCCCCGATCAGGTCGTCAATGCCAACAACACCGCGACTCCTGGCCAGCCCGGCGCCGTTGGTTATTACAACTATGGAATTCAGTCCGACATGGATCTCATCTGCTGGGTCAGTCGGCTCAAGGTATGGCAGCGTCGAGCTAACGGCATATAGCACATCACCCTGAAGGGCGTCACTGGCCCGTATCAATCTCCCGCTAAGACAGCCACCCACATCCACCAAGCCAACGTTGGCCGCAGCGGCCCACCTCGCATCGCCTTCCCCAACCCCGAGCCAGCTGGCTCAGGTCCTGAGACCGACAAGATTTCTTCGGGTTGTATGACGGGCCCATTCACAACCGGTACGGTGCTCAATGTTCTCGCATGTCACTACTAATACAGAGCAGGTGTTCTTGCCAACGGCACCGACACGGGAACTGGGTTCACCCTCAAGCAGATCGAAGCAAACCCGTCCAACTTCTTTACCGATGCCCACACTACAAGCTTTGTTGCTGGTGTCGTTCGTGGTCAGCTTGACCAATAGACGACCGAGGTCTACTTCTTGTAAATTCTTCTTACTCAGTGCATGGCTTCTACAACGGAATTAATATCACGTTTCATACTCTACATATCTATCCGAGCACCTTTCGATCGCCTGCTGTTCTTTTGGTCATGATTCCTTTGGTCTTGCTCGTTCCATTAGCAGCTTCACAGGACACAGTACCGATTCCCTACTCACCTGCTCTCGCACGAGCAACGTGCGCAACATTCAAGCACAGGCCTCTCACTCAAACACAGACCCAACCCGTTCTCCACACTAACGCGACTACAGCGAGGACCTCTCCGAGCCGTGGCACAACAGGCATCAATTGCCCCGGCCAAACCGACTACAGCGTCTACCACCCGGTCTTCTCCAACGCCAATCTCGAGGGATGCACCAGCATGCGGCTGCTCGAGTTTACCAGCCGTGTACATGCTCTTCAATCGCGACTGCTCTTAACCATGCCACAGACCCACGGACGCGGCTAGCAGAATGTGGTTCGCAATACTAACTGTGCAACTACTCTGGAAAGGGTACAGCCTTGGCCGGTCACTTCTGATGCTTAGGTACGGTAATTCTTCAACGCAGCCCTTGCTCGCGGGAGGATCGCTATGAAATCGCTTCTGATCGCGGATACCTCTGTCATGCCCGTTGACGTACTTCAAGGTGACAAGTTTACAAAAGGTCAAGAAGATGCGCTTGATTTTCATGATCCTACGCTTTGAGTAGACTTCACAGGTTACTCCGTTCCTCTGCATCGCAATCACAAGCTATTAATCGTCGGAATCTTCTGCAGGCGAACAGACCTCAATGCCAACATCGTTTCTTGCTTCTGCTAGGTGCTATCAGTGTGCTCGGGGTTAGTGCTAGGATTAGGCTTGCTAGAGAGGATCAGGGAATGTGATTGTTGTACGGCGGTCAGAGATCATCTCCCGGAGAAGCAAGACTAGCGCAGGCCGTACACGCGAGTACTCGGCGTTCTTTGTCCTAGAAGGAATGGGTCTCAGAAGGCCGCCAGCCGTCCCGCTCCGCGCACCCATATATCTCTCAGAAGGCCGCCAGCCGGTCACGGTCACCCCACTTGGCAGAATCGCGCCGGCCCGAGGGTTAGGGCTTGACTATAGGTAGCTAGCCAAGCGCATTCTATGTATCTAGCGCAACTAATCTATGAACACACCAGGACATAGAAGGAACACTATAGCTACCTATCTTGACCTAGATACCTATTCCTACACATCATCTTTATTACTATAGACCAGCTAACCACCACCATCCTGAATAGTCTATATCCAAAAATCAACCACCAACAGAGTGCCATTATTTACACATGTCTAGAATATAAATTTACACTGTAACCAAAGCTGAAGTTGCTTTATAAGCACCTATAAGTATATCACTATATTCCCTGTCATGACTATTATGATTTAGTGTTAGTATTATACTTAATTACTCTATATAACCCCTGATAACTAGCCTAGTTATCTAATGGTAGTAAACCTCACTCTGATCTGGTATAGTGTATTAGGTATATATATTAACTCTATATACACTATAGATATAGTTTTAAGTATGTAGAGATATATCTATATAATATCTATAGCTATAAATATAACTATACATAATATAGTAGTTAGAAGTATCTAGATAAGATGTATCTCTAGAGCTAGATGTAAAGTGATATATAGAGTGCCTAGATTACCACTAGATAGCTATAATGAGATAATAAGGACCCTTTAGTGACTATAACTCCTGTACTACTACCCCTAACCTAGCTAGACAAGATCTGCTGTGCTAAGTAAACATTTATGTAATAATATCTCCTGATATCTTGCTACTAGGAACTAGGGCTATTTCTATCTAGTAGTAGTGAAACCATACTATAGATATAGTATATATAGTGGACCTAGACCTACTATAGAGTTAACAAGGTGATCTTGATATAGCTAGCCTTATATCCCACCTTTAAGTCCTATTACTATAATTTTTATTTATAGCTAGAGAGACAGCTACTAATCTAGATTAATACCACTACTAAATAATAACTTAACTACATCCTATCTATAGTTGACTACCTCTTTTATTGCTATAAGGAGATATATACCTATACTAATTATAAACTACTAATCTGGCTTTTATCTTATACTTCCTATTACACTATAGACTGTCCTTTTTAGTTAGTAGACTAAAAGACTATATACCATTAGTATTAATATGTGTAGAAGTGTTTCATTATATTTATTATCTGTGTTTATCTTATTCATCCTAATGTCTAATTATGTATCCTTAGAATTTAATTATTATTAAATTAGTTATAATATCTATCCTAGCTCTAGTAGGTATCCCAAGACACCCCTTATAACTATTCCTCACTACCTACCCCAAGCCTTGTAGACAGGCTAACTCTTAACCACACACTATTATCTAGTGTATCAGGAGATAGAACCTAAGATGACTTAATAGACTTGCCCAAGCACTTCTAGAGGTCCTTATAGCAAGGACTATAAGTCTATATTCCTATTATTACTATAGATATGGATTTTAGTGATAGTGGTAGTGATTCTTATTATATCAAGGATGGCTACAAGTCTAATAGCACCTACTCTGACTTATAGCTTCTAAGTGAAGCTATAAAAGGTGATGATATTAATGATATAGACTTTATTAAGGACACTATTAGTAGTGATAGAGATAGTAGTGATAATAGTGATAGTGGTGATAATAGTATCTATAGGAGTGATAGTGATAATAATATTAGTGAGACTAAAGAGGAATATATGTCTAATAGCAATATTAAAGCCCTATTCTTTTATTAAGATAATATTATGTCTGTTAATAGTTAATAGATAGATTCTAACCTTCTAGTGGAGCTTCTTCTAGATTATAGTATTATATTTAGTACCAAGCACTTTAATAATAACTATCTGTTATCTAGCCTCCTTATCTATTTTAGTAGTGTTCTTAGGTTGATATAGGATAGCTATATCTACTGCTATATTAGTAACTTCACTCTAGCACTCTCTACACTTATTTATCAGTTATATCTTCTTTATCTAGAATAGATCCTACTGATTTAACTATATCTGTATCTTTAGTATCTTACACAGCCTTATTATAAATACATGAAACTACTTCAGCATTTTTATTATCAGTATATATATCTAGGATATATAACCCTATACACTAAGTTCCTCTTATTATATATATATAGTTATAAGAGTGCCTATATTAGGGTTAGGGTTAGGGTTAGGGTTAGGGTTAGGGTTAGGGTTAGGGTTAGGGTTAGGGTTAGGGTTAGGGTTAGGGTTAGGGTTAGGGTTAGGGT